>NC_048893.1:8917024-8988601 GCF_011077185.1 Oxyura jamaicensis
ATAGAATAGAATAGAATAGAATAGAATAGAATAGAATAGAATAGAATAGAATAGAATAGAATAGAATAGAATAGAATAGAATAGAATAGAATAGAATAGGAAATTGGAAGGGACATACAAAGATCATCTAGTCCAACTTCCTGACCTCTTCAGGGCTTACAAAAAGGTAAAGCATATTATTAATGGAATTATCCAAATGCCTCTTGAACTCTTGAGCAATGAAGTTACCTCTCAGGCTCCTTTTATCCAGGCTGGACAACCCAAGTCTTTTAACATCTTTGTTGCTCTCTTCTGGACACTTTCAAGTACCTTAACATCCTTTTATACTGTGGGGCCCAGAGCTGCACACAATATTCAAGGTGACACTGCATCATCACTAAATGTGGTGGGAGAATCACTCTTTTGCCTATCTGGCTATAATGTATCCCAAAATGCAGTTTGCTCTTTTGGCTGCCAGGGCACACTGTTGCCTCATGTTGCCCACTGTCACCAGGACCCATAGAACCCTTTCTGAAGAGTTGTTCATCAGCCACTCGTCTCCTAGTCTGTAACTATGTCCAGCATTACTACATACCAAGTGCAGAACCCATTTGTTGACTTTCATGTTATTGACGATTGTTCAGTTGTCCAATGTATCTAGCTCCCTCTACAAAGCATCTCGTCCCTCCAGGGCGTCAACAGCACCTCATATTTTAGCATCATCAGCAATCTTGCTAACGATACATTCCACTCCTGCACCCAAATCATTGATAAAAATGATCCCAGGATACCAGGCAATGGGGAGGCATCTTCAGAAGGTTGTTCTGATGCTGCATTCAGATGCAGCAGGTGCATCTGAGAAGGATTTTTTTTTTTTTCCCCAGTGGAAGAAAAGAAACTGGTTTTGAGAAAAGTAATAAGATTGATTTTTGATTTATTTCAAAAATCTAATTCATCTGGCAGCTACTGCAGCATATCCTGAAATTATACAGGTGCTGTCATCTAGAGAATTGTTCTTGCCTATTACTTAGATTTTTTCTTTTGGGAAATAAATTCTGCAGAAAATAACAAATTTATTACTTACAGAGAGGTAATTAGTTTCTACAAGGAATTCCTAATTCTTATGCTGATATGTCAGAGGCATCACTGATACTGGGCAAATAGCTCTGTGTGGCCCTGTTTGAGCATAGGACTGGACAAGATGACTTTCCCAGGACCTTCCAACATCAACCATTCTGTGAATCTGTGATCACATGTAGTCTTCATCTCAAGCTCTTTTTCTGTTTCAGTCTCTTTTTGAAGAGTTTCTGAAGTTTCTGTCTCTGTCGTATTCTTAACCCAGGAATTTCATGTTCCACCTAAGGGGGTGAGGAGATCAGTGGTGCATGAGGGTGCCCTTTGAATTGCAGGGATCCATCATCATTTAAGGCATTGGTCGCAACCAGGGCATCCCTCCCCATCCTCTTCTTGCTGTAAGTCAGGAGTAGTCCTACAACAGGCAAGGCCAGGATAACCCAGGGAAGCATCACATCCAGTCTTTCTTTTTTGTGCCATACCTTTTGGGAATACAGCTACTTACCCACCCATGGCAATTGTTACATGTTGCAAAGCAGCTTTAGTTTACACTCACTGAAGGTCTAGCATTTAACATGTCAGTATTGTGTAGATTTTGGTCTCTGTGAGACACAAATACATTTCTAATAGCTTTTGGCTAAAACCCACACACAGCTTTCACACTTCACCTCTTTTGTCTTCTTGCAGGCTAAGGACTCACTCTCTTGAGCTTAACGGTGGAAAGAACAGGCACGGGAGCATTACTTACAATGCTGTTTTTCCTTCACTAGCTGAATCAATATTCTCTTTTATACCAAAAGCAATCACTTGCAGAAGTAAATATTGTATGCAATTCATTTATCACTGAATCACAGGAATGAGAGGTGAAAAGGCCTATTTAGCTTATCTAGTTCATGCCAGTACAGCTTTTCTCTCTGTGGTATGATTTCAAATGCATGTCCTCTCTCATTTTAAATTACTGTTTTCCTCTGTTTCTCTTGAGGTTAGACATAAGTCAAAATACAGAATTGGATGCTCAAAAAAAAAATTATCTGGGATTTAAACATTATGATTATGATTAACTATCTTGGCCATTAAGCTGCTGCTATAATTGTGCTGATATCAATAACAGATTTTTTTTTTTCTGGTTTGATGCTGATCAAAGTAAATCATTGGTTTTGAGTGAAGATAGAAAAACAGATAATTAAATTATCAAAGTTTGAGCAAAACAATGTAACTTATAGGAACTATTGATTTACAATTTGACATATATAGCAAAATTACAGTTTTTACAGTCTTACCAAGTCATGAGACAGTACCATCCATAGACTGCAAAACGGATGTTTATTTTAAAAAGATTATATGATCTAAGTTCTTTAAGTGATATTCATTTAATTTTCAGGCAGACAAACACCTCACATACACTGTTTCAACTGGAGTTAAACACAGGCAGGAATTCAGTATTAATGACTGTAGTCATTATATTGTTACCATTACATTGACTAGCACTGAAGATAAAATGGTGGTTTTTAGGAAAGAAGGACAGAATACTGAACAAGCACCTCAGTAAAGTTGACAATGATTTACACAAAGGTTGCATTAAGTTCCATTTGGAATCAATTCTTCCTTCTGTTGCCTCCTAATGACCATATTTGGGTCATAGTGGATTGTAGAGTCTCTAACAGGCAAAGCATAGGAGCTGAAACACACAAAAGAGAGCAAATAATTTTCCCAGTATCATGGAATAAGTTAGTTATGAAATCAGGTCTTTCCTGAGTGTTAATTGGTTTAATCATGTTTGTCTATAAGTTGCAGAGCACATCAGAAGTTGGATTAGCTGGTTATGCCAGCTAATAGAGGATTAATTCATTTTCGGCTGCTCCTCAAGGGCATAGTTTAGAGGTCCTTTCAACACTTTTCTGGTAGCAAGAAGATGAAGCTGCAGTCCCCAGTTTTAAGTTTCACTCTCCAAAGAATAGGTCAGTGTATTGGTAAGGTGAATCTCACTGCCTTTCCCGTTACAAGAGACAGTGAAAAGAGGCCAAATACATCCTATTGTTAGGCACCTATGCAAGTCAGCACTTTCGTCTCAGCTATTGAATTGGAAAAGATGGCATCTATAAGGAATAAGAGGAGAGCTCAGGGCTAAATAAATAAAAAACCACTGCTGGAGTTGCTCTGAGTCTGACAGGTCCTGCAGTCTGCTGCTCTCTGAAATCTGCTTGAAGCATTGCTTTTTCAATACACTAGGATACTACTCTGCCAATTCATTTACTGTATTTGGGCTGCAATGTTTCTGAGAATGACATAGGCTACCTCAGAAATGGTGTTGATAGACTTCAGGGACAGCTGCATCTACTGTTTCCTTTCTAGACTACTTTATTTTCTATAATTAAAAACAAAAAGCCTGTGAAGGATTATTTTTATTAAATCTCTCCAAGGCTAGAACTTTGCAAAGGGAACTTGACAATGACTATTCATTTGATATGTTGTGCAGTGCATGGAAAGCAGAGACTTAGCCTATCTTCATGCTCCTGCTCTGTCTCTGTATTTCAAATAACCAATGAAACTCCATCACTAGGTTGATTAGACAATTACTTTAAAGTCAACACTGAACAAATACTTTCCTGAAGCTAAGCCCAAAAAGTGGAAACAAACATTGCCCCACTTGATAAGTGCAGGAGTTTGTTCTTGTCAATTACAGCTGAACACAAGTTTTAAATTACTGTTTCCAGTAAACATAAACAGTATTTTATTTCATTTTATTGATTGAAAAAAAAAAAATCCAATTTAAGTAGGGAAATGTTGCTACTGTGGCTTTGCTTGAAATACTTCTTAAAACCACACTGTCTTATGAATATTTGGAGAAAGTAAATGGTTACTGAGCTATTTCCAGCTTGATCATAAATGGTTTCAATTAGACTTCATGAAGCAAATTGGAAATGTAGAATCTATGTGCAGTTAGGGAATACTATATCCTTCGCAAAGCATCCTAAAATTAACTTCTCTATGCAAAGCATTAAATTATCTCTAATTGCATATTTGACCAAAGGAGTAAGCCTCTTTTAATCAATCATTGAAATAAAGTATATTTGCAAAATGGTAGATTGATCATTGCAAACACTGGTATTTCGAGCTAAACTGTGATATATAATACTGCCATCATGAGATAGGAATTGGAATCAAATGTAATACTGTTAGAATACTGGAGATCAAGAATTACCATTGCTGGAATTATTTTTAAGAGTGCTTAGTTTCTTATGGTAATACATTTTGCAATCAAAAGTAATTAGAGTAGAGATTGATTTCAAGCATTACTATTCTGCTGACTTTAATGGCTGATGAAGTAGGAAACCCTTTTCTCTTAACTCTGTCAATGGCCATTCTGGTCTTCAATATGAATTTGGGGAAGAAATAAACACTCTTGTGTGTGTGTGTGTGTGGTTGGTGGTGTTGGTGGTGTTTTCTTGTTTTGTTTTGTTTTGCCAAAATCCAGAAGTGTCAATAGGAGTTTTCTATTTCTAAACATGGGAATGCCAAGTCTCTGTTCA
Organism: Oxyura jamaicensis; assembly: GCF_011077185.1. Classification (NCBI taxonomy): domain Eukaryota; kingdom Metazoa; phylum Chordata; class Aves; order Anseriformes; family Anatidae; genus Oxyura; species Oxyura jamaicensis. The sequence continues at coordinate 8,921,608 of NC_048893.1, forward strand.
GTAAAGCCTGATTAATAGACCTTGCTGACTGGTTTCTCATGATTAATAATCCATACATGCATAAAGTGTAGACTACAGTGGTGTTCTGTGCTAGTTTTTATGCCAGGTTTGGTGTAGACTTGTCATTACCCCTCAAAACAATGCTGGTCTCTGACAATTTACTTGGCAAACCTTCAGGATAATCTGTGTTTTATATTTTTGCAGTGTGCCAGTAAAGTGAATGGAGGCCTGTACACTACCACCAAAGACTATCCTGATGAAGCTGTCCATTTTGCCAGGAGTCATCCACTGATGTATCAGCCCATCAAGCCGGTTCATAAAAGACCAATACTAGTCAAAACAGATGGGAAGTACAATCTTAAACAAATAGCGGTGGACAGAGTAGAAGCTGAAGATGGGCAATATGATGTCTTGTTCATTGGCACAGGTAAAGAAAATTAGGAATACAATTGATTTAACAGTTTTTTGACCTCCAGGATGAATGAAATCAACAGTCCAAAAATAAAGACGCAATACAACAGTCATTTTAAGAATAATTCTGTGCATGACTGAGCCAATCTTCACTAATAGCCTTACAGAAGTGGTTAGTCATTATCACTGTGGCGATAATATAATACAGAAAAATAATGGTAAGAAAAACTTTTAAAGACTAGGACTAGAGACTTAAGTATAGTATTCACCATCACCTTCCTTCACCCTACATGAACTTTTAGTCCAGTTCCTGACCTTATTTTTAAAACTTCACAACACAAACATCTATCTGAATATCTTTCTGAGCTGAGACTTAGACTCTGAGAGCAATAGAACTGATAACAAATTTCAGAAATATCAATTCAAATTCCTCCATTTCTGGAGATGACAAATCTATCTGCTACAGTTAAAAAGAAATTGATAGCTTCCAGACTTGGGTTATGACACAGCTCAAGGAAGGAAGGGGGCTATACCCAAATTTATGGTTCAAAAAGAAACTTAGAAATTTCCTGCAATTTTTTCTTGCCTTTCTTTTGTGATATTTTCTAAGATACATAGAGTTTGTTTAAAGAGGATTTTTTAAACACCTACCAAAAAAAGCATAAATAAGGTACAATGTGTCACAGAGTTGCTGTAACCCTAAGCAAAGGGGAAAAAAAAAAAAAAAAAAAAAAAAAAAAGGCAACAACAACAACAAAAACACTTAAGAAAATAAGTGGAAAGCCTAGAACTGGACACAATTTTAGTCACGTCTAATCTGCTTGTAAAAAATTCAAGGGTTCAACATTCACATTTTATCAAGCCAACAACAGGAGTGGTGGCATAAATCATTTTGACCATTTTGTCTAAGCAAGTATTTACAGTGAATTATTTTTTACTAATGAAATTCCTCTGATAAGCACATTTCAGTGTTGAGAACATTCAAAAGAAGAAAGCTTGTAGAATAGCAAAGGTTTAGTTATACTAGGGATATATTCTGAGCTTTTGAATGGCTTCTGTATGGTCTCAGTGCTGGACTTAGTGTGGTCTATAAAACATTGTGTCACTTACGTTTCTACAGCAGATTTAATAATGGTGACTAGATTTTTAATATTTTCCACTTGCATTTATGATTTAGATATTATATCAAATAGAGTACACAAGTACTCTAGCAAAAATGAAACCATTGAGATTTAAGTATGCACTTTAGAGCTGGGCTGGACTGGCACCTAACAGCTACTTAGTCTTCTTGCCTAATCTCAGGTGACGAGAAATTCCATCATAGGTATTTGGACTTTAGAAACTTTAAGATGATTCCTGCAACCTCCACTCTGGCAAAGTTCCCAACAAAAACCTCACTGCTTCTTTCAGCAATATAATGTTAGAAAGGGTTTATCTTCTTTTATCTGAGTCCAACACCTTCTATGTAACGTTAGTAAACAGGGTCTTACAGCCCAGCAGAAGTTACCTTAGGGTAGCAGTGCAGGTTTACCAAAAGGAAAATCTGAATGGCAGAACAAACTTCCATCGTGTCCATCAGCAGGATTTGAAGAAGGACTTATGAAAATGAGAGCTCAAATTTATTATTATTATTATTTACCCTTCCAACACAAAATGGATTACATATTCACTTTGAGAAGTGGTGTATGACTCCAATTTAATGGTTCCTCCTTATCTTCACCCCTTTCATCTTTTGCTGAACATTTTTCCCACTGCTTGTCTGCTTAATATTTCCCCTGTAAATCCAGGATGACTGAAAGTAACATAAAAAAGGAAGCGATATTTGCATTGTTGATGACAGATTTCAGATTAAGGAAAGTAATGATAATATTCAGCAAGACAAAGCTGAAGTGGTGGAAGACCAGATGCTGCTCTTGTGTTTTAATTTCCTGAAAGAGATGTACTGACAGAGAAACTGATAGATCTAAATTCCAATGTGCTTTAAACTTTCTGAAAGTGCAGCTTTTCTTTGGTTCATCTTCCTTTGATTACTACCTTCAGCTCAACAGCAGGTCGCTGAGAGAAAGAGAACTGTGTGTAATGAACCTCTGAAAGCATTGGTACTCTTGCCTCAAGAATGGAGCTGCTGCCAGAAATTAAGGATAGTTAGTAGTTTCCTAACTATTGTCAATGCTCATATCTTATAATTAAAGCCACTTTATATTTCCCTGATTTTATAGACTCAGCTTCTGCCTACTTTCATTTCTTTTATTTTTCTCAAAATTTTAACCCTCTTAGATTATTTTTCCGCTCACCAAGGGGTTCTGGCCCAGAGTTTGAAAAATACTAGTCAATCAGGTAGCTCAAGGATGTCTCAGCTGCCTCTTAGTTGACAGATAGACCAGAGCATGTCACAATGTCCTTGGAACAAATTAGCATACATGGTTATTTTCTAAGTGTAAGAACCCTCATCAATAACAGCAATATGCAACCACTTGTATTTATAAGTTCCTATTCATGATCAGTTTGAAGATGTTGTTTAATGTCTTTAAAGGCCACATAAAAGTTTCCACCAATTATAAATTTTATTTTTTTTATTTTTTATTTTTATTCCCAGATAATGGAATTGTGCTGAAAGTCATTACAATTTACAATCAAGAGACAGAATCAATGGAAGAAGTGATTCTTGAAGAGCTACAAGTATTAAAGGTAAACTGTGCTGTACCTGAAACATACATATAACTGTCTTGGATGTTTTTCAGATAAAAATGTCAAAAAATCTGAGGACAGACAAATATATAATAATTGTGTGCAATAAATTTTCTGATTATCTAGATATTATATGACATAAAATCTTCATTTTCTACTATAGTTTTGCTAAAGTGGAGTTATGTCTAAGTACTGAAGCACACTGTGGCAAAGCAACACTGTCTTTCTATTTACATGCTTAGTGTGTGATTAGAAACTTACTGCATTTTACTTAATTCTCCCTCATATCTAATTAAGTATTTAAAAGATTATAACTGCATACACAAAAATGTGTCCTTAATGTTGGAATCTTAAAAGAGGACAAGATTGTTATTGTTATTATTAATAATAATTATTATTATATACTATAATACTATATATATTATTATATATTATTATTATTAATAATAATAACAACAACAACAACAAATTTCCAGAAAGAGTGAATCAGTTAATGTGTCATTACAGTGAGTAAACTTCATTCCTGGTGAGGCAAAAGCCGCAATGTAACTATGGACTTGCTACCCTGGGGGAAAAATGTTGGTTTTCAATGGACATATTAGGGGTCGTGTTTTGCCATTGCTCCAGGATATCTGAGAAGAGGGCAGAGAGGAAAATGGTATGAGAAGGAATTCCTGCTATTTTTACCTTATCTTCAATGAATGTTTTGTTATATAGAACGCTCCACTTATCACTCTTGAGTATGACAAAAGGGATTCAGTGGTGGCAAGAGCTAATGTTATGTTTGACAGGGAAATTTTAGTGTTCCTGTGACTCTGATAATCCGGAATTAAGTGTTGGCTGATTGTTTTTAAATAAAATCTTTTAAAACAATACTTCTCAAAAACAATTTCCTCACGTTTTTCTGTAGCATCAGAAGTTAGAGAAAATCCAAGTATATAGCAGAGATGAATTTAAGTAAACACCAACACTATTTTACTTAATTTGTCATCATGGCAAAACTACTTTTTTTTTTCTAAGTAAGGATACTTCCTATTTTCTAGGTACCAGTTCCCATAATTTCTATGGAAATCTCATCAAAAAGGGTAAGTATTTGATGAGTTTGACATGCAAAGATTGTGGCTCAAATTTAACAAAGCTGTAAGTGAGAGAGAGAGAAAACAATGTATATCATCTCTAATGAGACCTGGTCTCATAACATGTAGTACTTTTGCAGTGCAAGCTTATGGTTATATTCTCTGTTCCTTTATGAAGCATTGATGTTTTTCAAATCTAACATTAAAACTCTTTAATCAACCTCCTTATCTTATACATATTGTTCAGACAAAAAAAAAAAAAAAAAAAAAAAGTAAAACAAAACAAACAAAAAAGACAATTTGAGCCATGAGTTACTGAAATAGTAAGAACACCAAGGATTAGCTTGGTGGATATGGCAACCCAAAGAAAAGTTCCTTGTTGATAAAAGCAGAGAGACTTCAGCCCCACAGGGATACGAGTCCTAAAAGAGCCTCGCTGCCTCCCCTAAATACTCAGTGGCCTATGAAAGGCAGAACTGTTTGGATCTAACTCCCTTTTGAGTCCAGCACCAGGATGGTTATTTCTCAGAATAGACAATCATTGCAATATAGGTGCACAGAAATGTAGTAAACCACAAGTAACAAAGAATAAAGATTGCATTAATAGTAGGTGTGAATGTACCTTAAAGATCATTTTAGTCTTGGTGACAAGTTAACTTGTATTCTGTCTGTAATGTAGAAAGACAAGCTCCTCTGAGTGATCCTAACTTTAAGTTTTCCAAATCATTTCTTGGATCAATTTATTTTTTTCCATAATCTGTGAAAGGAGCTCTGGACACTATATTTTCTATCATTACACCTAAGTAATAATTTGGACAAAGAAGCCTTAAACACTTCCAGGGATGGGGTATCCACAACTTCACTGGGCAACCTGTTCCAGTGCCTCACCACCCTCTGAGTGAGGAATTTCATCATTATATCTAATCTAAACCTACCCTTTTTTAGTTTAAAGCCATTACCCCTTGTCCTATCACTGTAGCTCCCTTTAGGTACTGGAAGGCTGCTGAAAGGCCTGTCTGGAGCCCCCTCTCCTCCAGGCTGAACAATCCCAACTCCCTCAGCCTGTCTTCATAGGAGAGGTGCTCCACCCCCTTGATCATCTTTGTGACCCCTCCTCCCCACCAGACTCATTCTAATACTTCCATGTCATTCTTGTGCTAGGGCCCCAGAGCTGAGCGCAGGGTTCCAGGTGGGGTCTCATAAGAGAAGAGCAGAAGGGGAGAATCCCCTCCCTTGCCCTGCTTCCCACTCCACTTTAGATGCAGTCCAGGATGCAGTTGGCTTTTTGGGCTACAGGCACACATTGCTGGTTCGTGTTAAGCTTCTCAACCCAGGTCCTTCTCCTCAGGGATGCTTTCACTATCCATTCTCCACCCAGCCTTTGTTCTTGAAATCTTGAAATAACAAGCAATTACCTGGTACTGTGAACAATTAAATGTTTGAATACTTGTTAGGCACAGGGTTGGTACTAAGTAATTTTGTCTTTAAAACATTATTTTGAGCAGAAGTATAGTGCAGTTGAGTTTATGTGAAATATATATATATATAATATATGTAGCTTCTCTACTGAAGCATTTTTGCTTGTCCCCTTGGACTTTGGAGTTTGTAAGCCTGTAAAGATCTCCTTGCTAGCTTTTTTTTAGTATCCTTGTAATACTAAACAGCCTTCACTTAGTCAGTGATACAATAAAATATTGTGTTTCAGGGTTGATTTATTTATCTGTGTGGCTGGGAAGGAATGTTCTCTGATGTTCTGTTGGCTAGATGTTGGATGTTTTTTGCCATCCCCTGATGAACTGAGACTTACAGTAGAGCTTACTCTTTCTAAGAGATGAAAGAGAAAATCCCATTTTGTATGTTTCATTGAAAGAATTGTTCATGTTCTGGGACAGTCATGCTGCAATCTTGGAACACGAAAGAATTTTCCTTCAACAAATACCCTAGGTTTCATCATTTTAAGTTAGCAGATTGAGTTCCTCTTTATCTGTTTTATCTCAGCTGAAGTCTTTAAACATTGCTTCAAACAGCCTCTCTTAGTCTCTTCCACTGACATTTCTGACAGTTAAAATTTTGAGACCTAGAAAGATATAGGAGGTGTAATCAGGGACACGAATGAGCTATTTGGATTAAATTTCATGGTTTGTGAAAGGCAAGCCAGACTAAATGAGCTGACTGTATTTTCCAGCTTTAAACAATTTTAAACTATAAAAATTTGAAAGCTTGGACTACGTTTGTCCATTAGGATAAGCACAATTTAGAGTTCATTAGGAATGTTTTTCCTGACTTACAAAAACATTGAAGCGAGCAGTACAAAATCAGTTCTTATTGCAGTTCCTATTGCAGTGCACACTGTGTATTTCTGCGTTCAGTCGATTTACGTTCACCAGCAACAAGTTTTTTCTCAAATCTCTGCAAATTCAAGCTATTCTTTTCTGGAATTTTTATGTCTTATGTCAGCAACTTGTGAATCAGATTTATCATCTTTCATTTGCTTTGAAAAGGAAAGTTACATTAACTCATTCAAGCAGTCTTAGAATGAATGATGGTGATATATGTGTGTGTATCTATATACATATATATATATAAGTAAGTGACCAGTTAATTTACAAGGAAAGGTAGCACAGTACCAGAAAAATCCTATCTTCTGTGCATTGAGGGATTATATAAATCATAGAACTATTATGCATGTGTATGTGTGATTTTACTGTATGTGTGTAGCTACATCAAGCGTTAAATCCTGATAACTCCAATTTTAATACTGAGGTTGCTTGTAACTTTATCAAATTTGAACTTCTTTGATTAAAGACTTTAAGTCAAGTTTTGCGTGTTTTTGTTTGTTTGCTTTTTGTTTTTGATGATCAGTTAGGTAACGGAAGTGTTATGAGGGAGGCATTGGAAACTACCTTGAGGAAGAAACAGACATGTAAAGCCCCCTCTATTCAAACACGAAGCTTACAAAAATGAAAATTCCAAAGTGAGAAAATGCCAAGCCAAACTTACTCATTGTAGATTCTTTCTGCACCTCCATCCTCATGCATGAGAGTTTAGTTTGTAATCAGTTTTCCTGCAGAGTAACTCTGCCTCCCTCAGGTCACAGGCTAGATGCACAACTGGCAATCTGCTGAATAACATTTCTTTAAAACTCTAGTGGTAGCAGAAATTTTAGTGGAAGTTCTATGAATTTAATTATACATGGAATATATTGTGTATGTATATATATATATATATATATATTTTTCTCCAGCAACAACTCTACATTGGATCTGAGTCAGTCGTAGCACAAGTGAAGTTCCACCAGTGTGACATGTATGGCACAGCCTGTGCTGACTGCTGCCTGGCTCGAGATCCTTACTGTGCTTGGGATGGTATCTCCTGCTCCCGGTACTATCCCACAGGAATGCAGGCAAAGAGGTGAGAACTGCTTCTTTTTGTGAAATCAGTTTTGCAACATAGCTTAATAAAAGTTCCTAATGCAGTACATATTACTTCATATCTCCCCTTCATACAAATAAATGAGAAGATATATTAGCTGATAAGTTATTAGCGAGCCTTAGGGAATAGCTAAGGACCTGAATTAACAGAATGGCATAAATTGCAGTACCAAGAATATTTTGTGAATGAAGAAAACTGTCTGCTTAGTCATTATTTAAACAAACCCAAATTTCCTTTTATTTCATCTGGTGGGCAGAGAAAATATGGATGTTTCATTCCTTAAATTGTCAGGGACCTATTTTGGTAGTATTCATATAGAAAAACTATCACACAGCAATAATGTATTATGGTAATGGAAGAAAGAAAGGAAAGAAAGAAGGAAGGAAGGAAGGAAGGAAGGAAGGAAGGAAGGAAGGAAGGAAGGAAGGAAGGAAGGAAGGAAGGAAGGAAGGAAGGAAGGAAGGAAGGAAGGAAAGAAAGAAAGAAAGAAAGAAAGAAAGAAAGAAAGAAAGAAAGAAAAGAGAAAAAAAAAAATTAAAGACCATTCTTTGTTAATAGCCATGCACCTCCACCAGACTAAACAAAACTAGGATATCTGCAAAAGCTACAGACTTTATAAAGTGACTTTATAAAATCAGGTTGCTCTGGAGGCCAGTTCAAATCACAAACCTAACTTGGGTGCCTTAACTCTCATTAGACAGACTTCTCTCAATGCCCAGTCACTTATGGATTCTGGCCTTCATTCTTTGTGCAGTAATTTCTCAGTAATATGTCTACCCTCTTCCCTGCCCTCTCAACTCCAGGTTCTCCAACTTAGGTCCATTGATACCTGATCAGACATATAAAACATGCATATTTTAATCCAGACATTTTCACAGGACTTGGTCTGCTCTGCAACTAGAGAGAGTCACTCAGAGCTTTAGCCAGAAAAAATCTGGTTATGTCTAAGTCTGTGGCATTTTTACAAGTACTGTTTCTGATAATTTATGTTTAGATATACTACACCTACACTGACTCCAGGGTGCAGAATTAATCGAATAACTTCTGGAGACAGTTTTGAAAACCAGTGCAGATTGTTCAATCAAAACAAACTATCCCCAAATTGATTACTGTTTTTTATGGAAAACCAGGAAGGCTCTTTTATATTTTATTTTTTATATTTTATTTTTTTGTCCTGAACATCTTACCTTCACATAAACCTGGATACACTCAAACATAATCACTGATATCCAGACAAAACAGACATTTCTATGGCTTTTTAAAAGATAATGAATGCAGGAATTGTTGGGTAACATAGCTTTTGGGTAGGGAACATTAAAAAGTCAAAATGAGAAACAGAGCCAATGACAGCATATTTTAAAAACTCTTTGAGTTATTACACTGAGATATAAGCTAAACCAAGTAGGAAATCCACACCACTTTTACAAGCAGGATTGCATAGTCTTCTCATGTCTCTTGCAAGCAGACCTATGGGAGGAAGTGCGCTCTGATTGCCTGCTCAGTGTGAGAATACCCTGACCCCGGATTAAGAAAGATGAGCAGCTGGGCCAGGGAGATTTATTTCCTACAGCGTATGTATAAGTTGAGTTATCATCTTTTTAATGTGTATTGGTTACTCATCTAATGATTTAAATGCCCTTTGGGAAAGAGAGTAGGGGGTAAACATTTTCCTACCAGCCTGCTAGGCCTGCATCCACATTTATGCTCTTCTGTTGCAGGCTGTTTATTGTCTATGAAAAGATAAAGGAAACATCCTCAGTCCTTTACTCAGTTGCACATTTTTAGCATATTTCTCACCTAAGACAATTTCCAGAGTAGCAGCCCTTAAGTTCCCTGACACATGCATTTATCCAGAGTTGAGTGATATGGGGGAGCAGCCCAGGCACCTTCCTGTGCTTTACCTCTGGAACATTCAGAAGGTCAGTCTCTAAAAGAAGAAAATACTGCTGTTATCACCCTTCTGTTCTTAAGATAAGAGCTGCAGTATTAAAGAAGGGATTTGCACTCTATTGAATGTTCTCAAGTACTGTAAAACTTGTTTTACATGTAAGAGTTTGGGGAACAGTCAGCAAGAACTTACAGTACTGAGAGGGATGTATAGTATCTGTTTTGTTCGCTTTAGCGAACAAACCTAAAACAGAACATTTTAAAAGTTATGAGTTTACATTAACTGTGCAATAAATGGTGAAGCAAGGAGTCATACAGGACATATATATGGAAGTTGTTTTAATTTACCTCCTGCTGGGTTCCAGGTGGAGAGCACTTCTGGAAAGGGAAGGTCTCAATAGACGATGTGGATTTTTCTAATAGCAAGCAATTCTGAGCAGGTGATAACCCTGCCGTGGCTGCCCTGCGCTCCAGACATATTAATGCCCCACCCCAGAGCAGACACTTCTTGATTTGGCTTGGCCTTGTCTCAGGGCTCCAGACTTTTGCACAAGCTGTGCAGGGTCATACAAGTAATATTAGGACCAGGGGCATTAGAGTGCACTTGTTCTACCTCTTCCTGGCAGCCATACCTCCATGGGGCCTCACGGAGCAATGAGCTTCATACTGCAGCACACTTATGCTGGTTTTAACTGTCAGCAGAAATGTGGCCCTTATACTGTACATTTAGGTGTGCTTCTGAATTGTATGGGCAGCCCTGCTAGTGCAGTAAGAATACCGTCAAGAGCTCTTTTAATTCCAGTTCTGCTGTTGAAGAGTTGAACTAAAGCAGGGATGCACAATGTATACTGCTCCTTTTGATTCAAATGGTGACTGCTCTAGAGCTTAATGCCCAAAAGGAATGACAAGCATTTAGAGAAACATGAAATAGAAAAATTGTAAATTAAGGCACATGAAGGATATAGATAGAACTGCAGGACAGATTCAAACAAACAAAAAAGCCCTCTTTGCTTGACAGCTGGTACTGATTTAAATTTGAAAGCCTATATTTTAATTCCTTGCAAATTCATAGCCTATTTAATTAATTAAATATGGAATTTATTTAGGGAAACATAAACACTGAGCCAAAAATTCCATATCATAATGCTGGCAGCATAGCATATTATAATGTCATGGTAGTTACAGGTGTATGGCTCTTGCATACTGCAAATACATTATATGTCAGAAGAAAATTATTTTGCATTCGACTTTGATGAAGTATGCTTGCAAAAGCAGAGAGATTCAGGACCTAAAGAACTGTTTTAGTTCACTATTACCTCAGTAATCTAATTTAGGCAAGTTCAATTTTTATCCAAACAAGCACTAAATTCCACAGATGAGGTTCTTTACTGTGCCAGCTCAATGTCTAGGCTGCAAAAACGCTGGAGTCACTTTAAAATGCCTTTCAGCTGGGGTAGATCTCGTAACCCTTTATTACTCTGCTAACTATAGGAAGCTGACTGTTGCCTTCCTGCCCCATCTCCCTCTCCAGCCTTTCTTCACCACCCACTCCAAAAGCATGCTTCATCTCTCATGGTTAGCAAGAGAGTTCCAACCAGACTTTTTTTCCCCAGATTTATTTTTTTCCTCCCTGTGTACTGAGCCCACTGAATAACAGCACCTTATGTGAAGAAGATAGAATCCTAAGCATTTTTGATAAGTCCCGATGTTACTGCTGAATCATGTTTCATGGCACCAATCATGCTTTCAGGCAAATAATATTTTAACAGTTTAAGTTTCTACTTAAGTTATATTATGGCATTTAAATGAAATGCTTTGCAGAATAGCATACAGGTGCTAACTCAAACATCACTCAGTTGTAACATTTGGTTTTGCAAATGAAAACTCAATCTACTGGTTTATTTATTCAAACTGCAATGATGCCTTTTCTCTGTGAATTGTTTTGATTTTGCCTCATCTATCCCTACAAAATAATGAAGAAACCTGAGGATAATGGTGATGAGGATGATGACTATATTGTTTTCCTGTAAATCAACTTTTCCAAAGTCCTGAAAACACAGAGTTACAGACTGAAACCTAAATTTGTGAAGTTATGGATTGTGAAAGACGCTTCTGTGTACTTGGTACATTTGTTAGTCACTGACATTTATTTTTTATAGTAGCTTGTCTCAGTGTTGTCTGGTAGTTCGTTATTCATGGAATTATGTATGAAATGATTGCAAAGAAAAAAAGATAACTAATACCAGGATTATGTCAATATTTGTGAAATACATTTACCTCCCAGCATCTCTCTCTCTTTCAGCATCTCTTCTCATTTTTTTCTACTCTTCAAAAAGTAGCAAGTGAAGGCACAGGTAAATGTCTTCACACTCACAATAGCAAAAATCCATCCAACAAGTAATTCTTTTTTCCTGAATCATTTCAACAATTGGAGAAATATTGTATCTTACAGGACTATGATATTTTAGCTCTATGATGACAGTACTGAAGGGTACTTGGCATACATATGTTGCTAACTTTTCTGTTCCTATCAGATAGGGCTGCCCCACAGCAGTGGAGTTTGTGTGTTTGTTCCTTTTAAGGTTAATGTCTATAGTATTTATGTATATTTGTGCAAGAAAATGTCTCTTATGAATAACCTGTACACACAGATATGTAAAGCTGTTGGCAGCATTATTTAACACTGACACTTTACAGAGTTGTCAATAGCCATGGCTACTACATCCCTACATTAAAATGACAACTCCCAGGGCATGTTAAAGCCCTGTTACTATCTCAGAATCTCAGCTTTCATTCAGAAAGATGCAATTATTTTTAGCATTTCTGTCTGGTAGTCCTCATGTAGTCCCCACCAAATCTGCAGATTCCACCAAAATAACAGTGGCAAAACATTGTCTCTGCTACTCTGAATATCAGTAAAAGCTAAAGCTGTTCTGTTGGTCCTCCAGTACCACTAGACCAAAAGTCTGTTTGTGTGACAGGACTCAGAAAATAATTGCCATCTATTACCTATGGCAGTAGATACCAAACGACTTCTTATTTCTGATCAGAATCTCTCCCAGTGCAACTTGTACCCATTGCACCTCATCTTTTCTATGTCACTCCTTCTAAAGAGGGAGTCTCCATCTTCTTTGTAGCTATGCTTTAAATATTGGAATTGCTCTTTATGTAAATTCAGGAAATGTATCCTTGGTATAACTAAATTTTAGGTTGTTAGAAATACTACATCTGGCCTGATACCTCATTCCAATTTCTTTTCCCTAGTAAGCAATCTTAATCTTATTTATCAGGACATTCAGAAAACAAAATTGTATAAAAAGTACAATTCTTCTGGGAATAAACTGTACAATAATGCTTCTTATTATTCTTTTGTATTAAATAAACAAACAAATAAATAAATTGGAAAAAAGGAAGAAAAAAAAAGGGGGGGGGGGGGGATTTTCCATGGTTTCAGGAGTAAGGGAACCCAAAGACAGGCTAAAGATCCCTTTGCCACTTCCTAACACGGAATGTTCCTCAGTTGGTTCAGAAGATTTTGTTTTAGTATTTATAGTGTCAGTATAATTACACATAAACTGCACATGACCATGATTATGACCATTATTAGGACCATTTCTAATTAAAATCTACATCATTTTTTTCAGACACCATCACCAATAGGTTGAGTTGAGAAAAAATACCAATGCAGAAAGGGGTATTTATCTTAACTATGCTAATTTTTTAGGAATCAGTATTTAGCTCTCTATGCTTTAATGAATGCCACTCCAGTATAATCCCAGTAATCTGTAAACGAAATACGTTTTCTCAAACAATTCTGTTTTTCCCCTCCAGACGTTTCCGCAGACAAGATGTTCGACATGGAAATGCAGCTCAGCAGTGCTTTGGCCAGCAATTCATTGGTAATCTACTCACATGTTTATACATTGCTACCAAATGCTTGGAACAGAAAACACAAATTTTGCCAATAGCAGGGGCTAGACCACGATCTCACCTGAGATTTTTTTACTGGCATATTCCTATAATAAACTATAAAAGTTATGGATGGAGATGAGCCCATAGCATCCAGGTCTAAGTAATTACTTTGTTCCAATGGCAGGACAGGCGCATCCCCATAGAGTGTGTGCAGTCTTACAGTCATGTTGTTGACATTAGGGATGTGGGTAATGAATCTCATGAGTCCCTTCTGACCCCTGGGCAAAGACTTCCAATGGTAATACATGAGGGAAGATGGGGCAGGGCTGTGTCTAATGATGTTGTCCAAACCTTGGAAAATGTTGATTTCAGACACTGGTATTGGGAATGGCAAAACAGACAGAAGCTGAGACGATGGGAAAATTCACTTAGCAGCTTTTACCAGGCATCACTTTTCAGCAACTATCTGGTTAGATGTAGATTAAATTTCACTCTTAAAAGTAAATGTAACTTGAAGACAGAGTATTGTAAGAAACAAAATGGCAGACATTTTTAAAACCTTTATTTTCACACCAGGAGAAGTTCTGGAGAAGACTGAGGAGCGATTGGTTTATGGAATAGAGTACAACAGCACCCTACTGGAGTGCACACCTCGGACCTTACAAGCAAAAGTAATCTGGCTTGTCCAGCGAGCCCATGAAACTAAGAAGGAAGAGGTAACTATTGTTATGTCCTAATCTTTTGATTAAAAGATCCCATGGTTAGGAATATTACATCTTCACTAAAAGGCCTGTCATCAGTTGCTGAAATGTGCATGGGCATAAGAGAAAATCATTGTCCGTCTGAATCATTATGCCCCACTGAATTAATAGAATTTCATCTGGTGTCTGAGTTCAACATCTTGAAATTGAATAATTACACAGATGTTCCAGATGTAGCTAAACTTGGCTGAATGTCTCAGAACAAAAGGTAATCCACCACTTTTCGTGGTATGTTATTGCAGAGGTGAAAAGCATACATATTACTCCCAGTGTTAGGCTTGCTTAATGTCTGTTAATTCTGGCTACTTCAGCCATTACATCACAGAGCCATCTGAAAATGAGTGTTGGTGGTTCTCTGCCTCTTATACATGTACTGTGGTATTATAAAAGTACTTCATTAGTGTTGCCATATTTAATTCCTCAGTACCTATCCGATACATGTCAGCTTAGCTATCCCCACTTAGTGTGTGGAAGCACATAGGGAGGAAAGTCTCACACTACCAAAGGATATGGTTTGCTCTGCTGCAAACTCCAGCTCAGCCACAGACATATACAGATATAAGGGTTGAGTCTGAGGAGTGGGACTCATCTAACATTGAATATGGACATTTATTATAAAGATATCTAAGTGGGAGCTGGTCCCTGTAGGCTGCCTTTGAAGTCAAAATAGCTGGTGTTGCAGGTATAGCCAGTGGTATCATCTCATGCCAAGCTAGACAGCTTCATTTGGTTCAAGTAAAAAATGACTGCATAAACCACTGAATACAAAAGTAAATGAGGATGACATACACAGCTGTAGATATGTAAAATTAAGCAGAATGGATGCCATCCCTACTCTCCATAAAACATATTTATTTCTGAAGTTTTGTCCAAGCCCCAGACCCTCAAAGGGACCTTCACATTTTGTATTTCCTCATGTATTTTCCTGGGAGATCCCAATCTATTTATTCATAATCATTCTTACAGTAGAATTGTTAATCTGTTCTTTCACAAACGGCACTGACTTCTGAGGATTTTTACTGGGTTGGGCAGGAAGATGTCCTCATATTTCCCATTAGAGCCAGCACCTCATATGCTGAGCATCAGAAGCACAAATTCAAACAGCCTCTAACCTTCCAGTACATCTTTATACTACTGGGATGAATGTATTTTAATGTTTCCCCCTGATAGTTATTCCGTTTTACATGAATAATTCTATAGTCATTAGGAAAAGGTAATCCCAAGCAGAGAGAAGCACTTACCTTCTAAATAATATTCAGCATTTTACTGCTTAAATAGAAAAATGGGGCTTCCATTATTCTGCTGGGATTTTCTGCTGGCTAGATCAGTGCTCCCTTCATCTCTGAATGCCTCTTATTTAATAACCTAGTTCTCAGAAGCTGCAGGGGGAATTCCAACACCAAACTCAGAACTGAGGCTTCAAGATCACAATGGTCCTACAGTTAGATATAAACACAGGTGCTGCTTCAAAAACATTTGTATAAGAGCATTCATGGGGACAATTATTGAAGGTCAGCTGGCAAATGCCCACTTGTTTTCCATCCAGTAGTTTATCTGCATGTTTCAACCTAAATTCCCTCTGTGATTTAGCCACGAATGACTAACCCCTGCTGGGAAAACAGGAAACTGTCTGCTCTACTGTCTGTTCTACTATGCTTGCCAGATTCTTTAGATTGCTTTCCTTTCACAGTTCAACCTCTTCCTTACTTCAAGTAAATATTTTATTTACTTACAAACTGTGAATTAAAGGAGCTTAGATCCTTAATCTTTCTCTGCAAATTTAATATCATATTACTGCAAGTAGTTTTCAAAAATAATCACACCATTATTTTTTTGCAATAATTAACTGTCATCTGTGCTCTATTACTGCATAAATCTTTTTCAGGTGAAGACAGATGACAGAATAATCAAAATGGACCTTGGTCTGTTATTCCTGAAGCTGCATCGCCTAGATGCAGGGATCTATTTTTGTCAGACAGTGGAACACAGCATCATTCACACTGTAAGGAGGATCACCCTGGAAATAGTTGAGGAAGAACGTGTAGAAGAAATGTTCAATAAAGATTACGAGGAGGAGATACCTCACAAAATGCCATGTCCGATGCAGAGCAACATACCTCAGGCATCAAAGCCATGGTACAAGGAATTTCTTCAACTGATAGGTTACAGCAACTTCCAGAGGGTGGAGGAATACTGTGAGAAAGTCTGGTGTACAGATAAGAAGAGAAAAAAGCTGAAAATGTCTCCATCCAAGTGGAAATATGCCAACCCTCAGGAGAAGAAGGCAAGGATCAGGCCAGAGCATTACCGACTGCCCAGGAACATAGCTGACTCTTGATGGACAAAATCCACCTGCTGTTTCTAGGCAAAATTTTATTTGAACTTAAGTAAGAGGAAGAAATCAGTCTTGGTTTCGGTAATTGAAACAGGTTTATATATATAAAATATCAGGACTGAAAACAAAAATGCTATGCTAAGTTATGCTGTACATTCATGATGACTGTTTAGAAGAATTTTACACAAAATCTTCTTAAGTATCTGTTTCTAAGTAGGTCAATGCAATCAGAGTTGTGCGTTAAGGAGGGCGTGACAATCTTCAGATTTTGAGTGCTAGTATCACTTTCCTGTGTGGACTATGTTTACTCTGTACATTGTTGCATATGATGGCATATTTAAGCAAATTCAAAAAGCTAAGCATTCACAAGTGGATGAAAAATATAACATATATTTTCTTGGTTTCACAAGTATCTCATGCTTCTGAAAGCAGCACGTCTTAAGATCTCTCATTTTGATTGTGACCTGTCTGAATTTATCACTGAGAACAGTGAGATTTGTTAATATGGTGTCCTGCTATTTCTAAAGATAATGAAGGGAAACCCTATTTGTCTCATCAGTCATTTATGAAGTGCAGTGTACTGTCACAGCTAAATAATATTGCCTAGTAACTTAATGTAAGTCAAATGCATGTTCGGAACACAAACAGAATGAAATTCTTCAACACTTCCATATAAAATGTGGGAATGATTGTTTAGATAGAAAACAATTCTATCTTGTCTCTAGAAATGGGTATTTCTTTAATAACGACAAGAATTAAGAGAGTGCCCTCTTGTGGCAAAACAAAGCAAATCTGATATGTATTTTCTCAAAAAAATTGTATTGCCAAGTATTACCCAGATACACAGATGGTTTGTTTTCAGCACACACGTCTAGTCACTATGTGCTAACTACAAAATAAATAGAAGGTAGAGTTGGAAGTCACTTATGCTGGACAGACAATTATCTTGTTAATGTGCTTTGGAGGTAAAATGCAGTAATGAACAGTTAGAACGTAGATTGAAACAAGAACAGCATTATATAGCTATGTTTCTACAGTTTCACAGTCTGATCCAGATAAATCTTTTCCTGATATGTGCTCCATGGTTAAAAGAGCTGTTTTGCTGCTCTTGTGCGTGATATCAGGAGTGGAGATCAAAGAAGTAAATAACTTCTAATCGAGGACTTTCAATATATATATTTTTTTTTTGAAAAATTATTTTTCTTTGAGTATGAGAAACCAGATTCAGGAAATGCAGAAAACCTAGCAGATTACTACTTGGAAAACCTGATATTACAAAATGAGCTGGAAATAATAATAATAATGATAATAATAAACAGATAGGGAAGTTATAAACACAGATGAGTCATAAATGAGCTAACTCCACAAATAAGAACATGATGCCAGTAAAGTAAATAACCAAGCTGATACAGATTTTGATGCTGCCAAGAAAATATGCCAGGAATTCACCGACCACGAAAAATTTCATGTCCAGCTTCAACATCTAATCAAGAAACAGAATTTGGAATTAGTGGGAATTAACATCCTGGAGAATAGAGATTTGCTAGGTTTGCTATGCTAACAAACCTAGAAAAATGGATGCTGAGGCAGTGTTCTCCAAACAGACTGAGTCTTACAGACAGACCAGGGAGCTTTGCTATGCTCCTCTGGGAGCAGAGACTGTCCCAGGGTTTGAAAAGAACCTGTGTGCACACTGTCAGAAACTGGAGTACAAGGAAAACCAGGTTTCATGCTGTGTTCATAGAAGAACATATTAAACCCTTCCTTTAGCCAGTTATGCTAAGGAAAAAATTGCACTTCATTTAGCTAGAATGCCTGTCTGAGAGCTGGGAATGGACACTGTTCACAGCCTTGCATGGATTTGTGTTTCTTACCTTTGATCTGATATGGGAGAGTGGATAAAGTCACTCTTCTGTGGCAGTTTAATAGAACTTTGCTGCAGTTAGAATTGTCTGTTTGTTTACAGCTACATGGAAAGTACTAGCACTGAAGGCTGTAGCAGAGAGAACATGTAGAATAAGCACCCCTAATTTATACTTCTGTTCAGTTCACCCTGGCATCCCTGTCTGGAAAACTGCTAAAACATCACTGAAATACTTGTTTGATAAATTACAAAGTCCATGTCTTTTCAACATTAATAGGAGTTATATATTACTTTTTTTTCAGATTAATTTGTTACTATCTAGTGCCAAATGTACCATTAATGGACTATGAGAAAATAATAACAGCATGTCAGCCTGATGGAACAAATATAACTTTATGTCTCATTCTCTGAGATTTCAGGTAGAAATCAAGTAATATACAAATCAGGATTCCTGATTTGAGTGTGTATTTTTAGCTCCCCATCCCTTTAGTGGTTACATGTGGAGAATTCCATTGAATTTTTATTAAAATAATAAATTCCTAACTCATACCTTGCAACTTCCATTGTTGCAATGACTGAGAATTTGTAACTACGATATGTTGTTCAGAGTGCTACAACATCTATGGAAGAAGACAAAGACTGACAATAATGTATTTTGGAAGGCTACGCACAAATGTGCTTGTACACTTACAATGTTATTTAAAATGCTTCTTTGTATATATGGGGGGCATTGTCTACTTCTTTTCATTATGCGTTTGCTGTATTTTGTATGTGCATGAAGTAGTCAAATTATAAATATAATTAAGAATCATATTTGTCTGACATCATCTGTGTAATTTCTCATCATTTAATTTGACCAGACAATGTGATCCTGTGCAGATCACTAGTCACACAGTGCTATTTGCAGATGCACTTTGCCATGCATTTTATGAGCAGGTCTTAGAAGAATGTTAGTATATGGTTGCCAGTTGGGAAACTGTGGCACTGGGTGATCTACAAGTAGTAGATCTAGTGCAAGTCGTCTACATGGCTTGTCCTTCATCAGGCAGCAGGGCAGAGAGTTAAAATAACTCTCACTAAGCCCTTATTTATTCTTTGCTCATGCTTCTGTGTTGCAAATGAGATTATTGTCACCTTGTACAAATTACTATGATCTCAGACTCTGTTGGGGCATCCAGTCAAGAGAGTGCTAGCCTGCAGTGAAATTCCTGCCTTGTATGTATCTAAACAGGGCTTTAAGGTCTACAAAACTTTTCCACAGCATAAAACACATCTCTTCATGTAGAAAAATTTATGAAATAGAAAAAAAAAAAAAAATGCCTAAATCCAGTTGCCTGAAAAGCAGAATTAATAGTCAGTCGTATTACAGGAAGTGCTTGAATTAACATAACTGACATAGTTAGGCGGGTGTTTTGTTTTTCTTTTTTTTTCCCATTTTCCTTCTTAAAAAAAAAAAAAAAAAAAGGATAAAACAAAGAAACAAACAATTGTTTTTTTCCTCCTCCCTCTCCCTCCACCCCAAAAAATCAGTCAGACAGTTTCCATTTTAAAAAGTCCATTAATCCCCTTAGTTTATCTTGAAGCCGTAAAGCTGGAGTTATTAATGCAACTTTATATCTCTGGGACCAGAAGGTACAAATGCCATTGAAAGCTGCACTGTCCAGATAAGAAGCACTGAAAGTGAGCTTTTCTACATTTGTAACCTAGCAGGATGTCTGCAATGCCTATCAGCCCCATAATCCTGTTCAGTTCACCAAATTACTGTTTTTAAAGGAGAATTCATGTCCAGTTAACATGTGTATTTATCACAGACGAAGCCATGATTGACAAGCCTTGGGTGATGCTTACTTTTCTCTGATAGTAATGAGTGATTTTTTTTATTTATTTATTTTTTGAAATAATTTAACTGACTAGCACTATAGACAGGAAAAAAGCAGAGCTAGTAACGTCAAGTAAGGCTACGAGGTGTTATAAATTAATAAGCATTTTACAATTACTGAACAGATTTAACAAACATCAGCCTAATCCGTCACCATAATCCCAATTGTCAAGACAACTTTGATGATTCACCTTATCAACAATGGAAAAAGACGTGACTCTCATGTATTGTCGAACCACGAAATATATTGTTAAGACTTTGTGCTCATAATTTGCTGAATTGTGAAGCACTATGCAGAAGTGCAGGATTTAACATAGTTGAAAAGAACTGGAGCCTGGAAGCCTTGGCTGCCTGATTCCTATGTTTTCTGAGATATTGACCCATATCTAGAAAGAGCATATTTAACTGGAGGAAGAGAAAGATCAATGGAGGTTTCAGGGAGTCAAAGATGGCATTTCAGAATATCTGCTGGTTAAACAGCTACTGCACATGACCTCTTTCAGTAGACTTTCCCAATTACAACACCTGGCAAATTCCAGTTAAAAAAACTTTACATGAAATGCTGGCTAATTCAAGTGAAGAATTTCATGGCTTTGAGAGTGTTTTTGCACGTTTTTTAAAAATGCATTTGAATAAGTACAGTTTAAGATTATATTTAATGTGGGTGCATTTGTGTATGCTATGAACCCTCAGAATGTCTCTAGTCAGTTCTGAGAGTTATTTGAAATTCAGCATATCCTGCAAATCTCACATATTTTCCATACTGACTTTTTTCTCACTAGCTCTGAAGGATCACATTCATCCAATGCCCTCAACATGAATTTCAAGCATATCTGTGCTCATAATTACATTACATAAATAGTAATAATAATAACAACAACAATAGTAGACAGCTGCAACAGCTGTAACTCACTGTCTTCTTTACCCAGTAATGGGATGAAATTTGCAGAGCAATGGGCATAATTAATGCACCATGATCATTTTCCACATTTTAATTTGCTAGATATATTAAAAGGTGCTACAATCAGAATCTGAAGAAAGTACTCTGTACCTTGTCAAAATCAGGTAATTGAAATATTCCACCTTAGTTTTAATGCAGGCATACAGATCATTAGGATTTAATTTAATAGATTTTCTTCTGCTCTAATGTGTTACTTAGCACATTATTATTTTGCAATCACACACACACAAAAAAATATCATTTTTTGGTGCTTTTAATATTCAAACAAATATTGAAGTATTGGCTAGTTCAATTTCACAACAGCCACCAGAAGGATGGAATTATTATTAATTATTAATCGTTAATTTTAGAATTTTATGATATAATATTTATGTTAGCATCCCTTTCTCTTGTTCATAGGAGCAGAAGAAGGCACACAAAGCTCCCCTATGAAACAATACTATATCATGCTGCAGCAATACATGGCGTGGCATAGAGCCAGGTGAGTGGGCAAGTTAAAACACCACATCATGATGCCACATGGAGACCCCAGTCTTTGCTCCAAAAGTGGTGTGTGCCAGCAGTGTAAGGGTTGTGTTTGTGCTAATCAACATATTTTCCAGGAAGCTTCAGTTTACACTAGCACATGGTAATAGAGATTTTTAGATTCCAACCTATCTGCTCTTTTTTAGATGTGTTCGTTGGGATGAGATGATTTGTCAGATTAACTCCAACAGGTTGCTTTAAAGTAATCAGAAAGACCATTTCAAGATTTTTATCTCAAAGTAAATACTCCACAGCATCGGTATAGCTGAAAATATGGTAACTGCTTCTGAGCAATCTTGTTTTAGAAAGCTAGCAAATGAAGACAACATGGTGGATGAAGTTGACAGCATTCAAAAAAAATCAATGCATCTTAGGCAATATTTTGGAGGCAGATTGTTCATTTAAAGCAGAAAAATCACTAAGTAATGTGCTGTCATTCATTCTCAAGCCATGTTTCATTACAAACTACCTTTAATAAGAAAACATTATTTAGATTTGCTCAGAAACTAGTGGATTTAGGTGCTTATTTGGATAACACAGTTATGTGAAAACAGATATTCATAAAACTGAAATGTAACTTCCAAAGAATACCTGCCTTCTTTTGTATCTTTCTGCCTTTTAATCATTTGGAAAAAGTGTGGGGGGTTTATTTTTTTCACAGCTAAAAAATACTTTTGTTTATTTATTTATTTATTTATATGTGCACTGACCTTTTAACAGCGTGCTCATGCTTAAAAATCATTCAGCCTGGAATGTAAAATATCTTTTAGAAATTATGAATGTTCCAGCCTTGAACATTTTACCATTTTTGTTCTGCACTTGGTCTTTTGACTGTTTTTCATATCTTTGTAACATTGTTTCATGAATTTCATTAAATATTACACAGACACATAACTGTGAGCTGGCAGCAGAATATTTGGCTGTGAGTTATTTACACTGGTGTGAGGTTAGTGTCTATAGTGATCTAAGAATGGCTCACGCACAGAAGCTTTTAGAAAAGACCTTGAATTGTGATTTGTTATCATAGTTCCTGTGCCTGGGTGGATTATGAATGTGGGGAATTTTTTCAATTTTTATTGCATAGAAAATATACTTCAGAAAGTCAGAAACATCCTTTTTAGCTTAAAAAAAAAAAAAAAAAAAAATCAAACATTTTCCATCCTATCTATCCTTTTCAAAGTATTTTAAATGCACAAATTAGGAAACTGTAGAGGAGAAGACAAAGCGAGGGTAGCCTTTCTGGAACTTCCTTAGTACTTTCTGACTTGTCAGCATGGTCAACTACTATGTCTTTAGTGGTGAACCAAAGAGAGCTAAAGAGTTCCCAGTCCTCTTCTGTAGCTGTCAATAAAGCTGAAGTTGCTGAGATGGCTTCCACTTCTACAGCCTATATTGGGGAGCATGCCCCAGCAGAGATGAACATACCACAGGTTGTTTTCAGTGTGTTCAAAAGCTGCCCTGCTCTCATCCAGAGGATTTGATAACACATAGGTTGTGAATTCTTGTGGGGACATTGAAAAAGCTATATGGCAAGGGCAAAGGATGATGGATTAGAGTGTGTGTTGGTGGTAGAGGATTGGATGGTGGTGAGGAAGCAGATGGAAGATGTGGGCAGCCATTTCTCATTCACAATGACTACTCACAATTCACTGTATTTGACATTGTATAATGCAAGAGAAGGAGGCAGGAAAAAGAAAGATTTATTAGTAATTACTATAGTTTGAATTTTCCCTCTTGGAAGGCTGGTTTATCAGAATTAAAATTAAGCAAACGTCACCATTTGGTCAGCAGATGTTTTATGCACCAGAGGGCTTTCTATTGCAAAGCAGCCTGCACAGAGTGCCGTCATCTCTGCAATTATTACAAAGCCTCAAAAATATCTATCTATTAGCCTGGTGGGAGCTGAACATGCAGGCAAGCTATACTTTCAAAAGCTGTAGAGGAATCTGTTTAGCCCCTAATCTATTTAGTCTGTACGGGAAGTGAGTTTTCTACCCTCTCAGTAGACGTAAGGCTTTCAAGACTTCCAAAGGTGAGAAAACTGAAAAACAGACTGTGACCCCTTTAGGTCTTACATTTGGTCCATCTCCCTCATAAGAATTTCTTCTTTTAAGACACATTAAAGAAGTGTATCAAATGAAGTAATTAGTCTCTTTTTGTAACTACGAACAAAAGCCATGTTTTCTCTTATAGAAACATAGACTTCTTATCATAAGTACAGCAAAGGCTGTTTCTAGACCACCAAGGCCTAGACAGTCAAATAGACCAAGGTCTGTTTAATCAAGGACATAAATGTGTCCAAAGAATGTCAATGAAGCTGGTGAAGGGTATAGAGAACAAGTCTTATGAGAAATGGCTGAGGGATCTGTGGCTATTTAGCCCCGAGAAAAGGAGGATGAGGAGAGACCTTATCAGTCTCTACAATTAACCTAAAGGAAACTATAGTGAGGTGGGGTTCAGTCTCTTCTCCCAAACACTAACAGGCTGCCCAGGGAAGTGGTTGAGTCACCATCCCTGGAGGTTTTCAAAAGACATGTAGATGTGGTGCTTAGGTATATTATTTAGTGGTAGACTTGGCAGTGCTAAGTTAAAGGTTGGACTAGATGATCTTAGAGGTCTTCTCCAGCCTAAATGATTCTATGATTTTATAGTTGAGGCAGTGATTTATGAAGTACAGACAGCGTCTTTCTTTAATACACACAAGACTTTTACTTTAAATAAGTAGAACTAACCTGTTAAATTTGCAATCAGTAGATATGCAACAGACTGAAACTGTTTCTAACTTTCTTTGGAGGCAAACTGTGGGATGCTAATTTTGATTCATTCAGCATGAATTGTCAGTCTCCTAATATGACAGGTTTAGGGGCACTCAAAGAGGCATGTGTACCAATCCTAGTTCTGTGAAGAGATTTATCTACTACACATTCCCTGCTCATGCTAGTTTTCTGGTATACCACCAGGGCTGCAGGAATGGAAATAAATGCATCTAATTTTAATGTCCTTTGAGTGACACATATGAACCTGCTGTTAAGATGAACAATGTAGGCATTATCAAATATGTGGGAAAATTAGAAATACTTTCAAAAACACATTTCAGGTCATTGGGATAGGCCTTTGTGTCGAGGCCTTCAAGCTATTACTAACACTTTGAAAAGCAGCACCTGTCTTCCAGCCTCTCATTAAGGATAGGTCCAGATAGCTACGCCATAGATCTCCATGCTGAGCAACCTACCCATAGTTTGACTTATGCTACTCCAAGGTTCAGATTTCTATTCAAAAGAGCATTGATTTGAAATCAAAAGCAGAATGTGATAGAGACTGATCATCTTCACCAATACAAGGAACCCTTTATTTTCCATTTTTATAGGAATTCTTTATAATAAAAATAAAGAAATAAATCCCAGTTTAATTAATTGCACCATATTTATTATGCATGGAACACGAAGTAGAGCTACTTCAGGTTTTCTCTGGTTTCAGATTTGTGTGTCAGTAAATTGTAAAATCTTTCTGTCACTTAGTCCTCAAAGAGAGATATCATGCCTCAGATTGGTGACATTTAATACCTGGAGTAAAAACTGAAAAAGGCTTCTCTGCTATGTTTGTTTGTTTGATTGATTGATTGATTGATTTGTTTTTCATGTTTAATAACTTTTTTCTTCAGTTTCTTACCTCACTACAGAAGTGAATAGTGGGAAAACAAAAGAAACTACAGTTTTACTTCTTCCAGCCTTCAAAAAAAAGTGGAATTACAAGGAAATATTTCACACAGGTTAGTAACAGTAATGACAGCTGCTGAGAGATATGACATGCTAGTTAGGCCTTAGCCATATATCACTTTCCCACCCTTTTATGAGCTTTAATTGCAGAACTGCTCCTGACTTGTTAGGTCTGCTGCCAATGCTTTTGAGTTCATAAGATGTCCAGAATAGAAAAATGTCACCTCCTGGTAGGTCTGAGTCATACTGATGAAAAGCCAATACTGCCAGTAGCCCTAGCATACATACGTACTCAAAGAAATGAAAGCAAACCCTGCAGCCACTCCAATTATCAGAGCTTCCTGAGCTTCAAACATTTGGTGGCTCTGCCCAAGAGTAACATGAACAAAGTAGAATTGCATCATTAAAGACAAACACTAGTCTGAGTTGGGAATGCCTGATGTTTAACATGTAATGCAATTAACTGGTTCACCAAATGGGTGAAATGGAAACATGATAATCAGATTAGCTGATATCTATGTTGTATACTAGACTCATCAGTTTCCATGGGAAGGCTCAGAAAGAAAGTTCTTCCCATGCTACTCTGATCCAGACAGCCTTATCCTGCTTTTTTTCATTTTGTTCCCCTTGACCCTCTCTAAATGGGATTACTTTTGTTTTCTATCACTATAATATCTGAAATGAAAACTAAAAGCCTTATGGACTTCATAGTACCACTGTATGTGTAAATCACTTTTAGCGTTGTGTTTGTAACAAAGGTGATATAAATCTGCTTCAGATAGTACAATCTAAAGGTTTTAGAAAAAGAGGTTGCCTATCTAGTTCTAATGAAAATCAAAAATTTATAATGAATGAAAGTCAAAATTTATAATTCTATATACGAACTCCCACAGAGCTGCTGAATTAACTGATAATTACTACAAATGGTGCAATAACTTTGCCCATAAATGTCATCCACCATTTCTGTTAGTACCTTCACATTTTCATACACCTGCCATTTCATATCGTTTCATATCGTTTATATCATCAGTTTTAAACCTTTTTTAAGGTAGAAGCAAAACTAGTCTATGATTTGGGTTTTTGGAGTGAAGGCCTGTATACTATTACCATAAAATGAGGATTTTACATTGGGAGTTTTCTGCTTAGAATCTTCTCTCTCTGTATGACAGTATGATCAAATCTCTTATTTCCATGAGGCTTTTCTAGCATCAGCAATCTCCTGAGTTCCCCTTATTTCTCCAGTGAATAGGTTTTTTTGAATTCTTTTATATAAAAATGCCATTTAGATGCAAACTCTGTGCTTGGCACTTCACAGAAATCAGCTACAGACTTTCTTAGCAGAGAATGACTCTTCAGATCAGGGATTTAGCTTCAGCAACCTGAAACCTGAAATGCTTAAAAGAGAACTATCAAATCTTGATTAGATTTACACAGCAATGTGTCTGGACTTGAACAAACACAAACCATGAACCAATTTTGAAAACAAACAAACAAAAAAACAACCAACCATGCTGTGGATTCTCAAAGCTCGCTCACAGGCTTTTTTTTTTTTTTTTTTTTATGAAATGATACTGCATATTAATAAGCTGCATGCATACATCTTTTGGCATTTAACTAGCTTTCAGAGAAAAAAAAAAAAAAAGTGCTATTAAATATCTGTGAAACTATACAGAAAAGGAATGATAAATACATTCAGAGAGAATTTGATTACTGCATAATTTCTCCTGAATTTCCTTTCTGAGCACAGCTTAATTCCTTTGGATATACCCAAGATAACCAGTGAAAATGTAATTATGTTTCTCAGCAGATAAGCACTTGATGTCCTACTTCCTGAAAAGAACTATGAATGTCACTTGCTACCTGACATTGCAGATTAGGACATCTCTAACACCTAACACTCTCAAACCATGCACATACATCAGAAAGAGGATGCAATTAAGCATCATTATTTATCATGTGTGCTATTTTAATAAAGAACTGATTTTTTTTTTTTCCCATTCCATACACTAAATAATAGAGTCATAGAATCATAGAATTGTTTGGTTTGGAAGGGACATTAAAGGGACCTCATCTAATTCCACCCCTTTGCCATGGGCAGGAACACCTTCCACTAGAACAGATTGCTCAATATGTGAATATAATATATATATATATATGTAATACATGCATATATAAATATATAACCACACAATATACAAATGTGTGGTTCCACAACCATATTATTATCTTGAGCATTTTTTGCTGCATTCCAACTGCACTAGATCTGGCCCCTCATTACTTCCCCAATGTGCCGCTTGCAACTGCATCTGAACTGATTTTTTTTGTGTTGTGTAAGGGGGACCCGAGCGGAGAACTGAACATCTGATGTGACTGGGCAGGAAGCACAGGAGGAGCCAAGAACACAGAAGCTGAAAAAAGCAGGATGGAAAACTGACTATGTAAGCTGGATTTGTTGTTGCAAAAAGTATCCATGACCATTTTACATGTTCAATTCCATCAGAAACAAAGATTATTTCTTTATATATATATATATAAAATAATCCTAAATTTCTTTGAGAACTATTGGTTTTCCAGAGACATCTCAATTATTTCCATGCATTGCCTCTTCCATGTATTGGTTTCTGTTTACGATTAGGTACATATCGAAGGCTTTGCAGTTAAAAAGATATACATCTTAGCAAGCAGTTGGGTGGAATATCTATGAGGTTTGCATAAATGCAAACACTTTATGAAACATGAAGTGGGAAATCCATTCAATCTATAAATCACTCAACAATAAAAAATGAGCAATTTGAATAGCACAGATTTATGATAAATAATATATATAAGATATACATGCATATTTAATTTGTCTGCTGGAAACATGATTGAAAGAAAATAATCATCACACTGTCTACTATGATAGTCCAACTGTTTAGGAATGAGAGATTATCATGTACATGTGAAAGGGAGGGAATGTTATGTTAAGCAAAGCAGAGTCAAATAAGACTGTCTTATTGACATACATTCACTCTGTGTCCCATATACATACATATATATGTGTATATATACATATACAGATACATGTATACATACATACATGTAGTCCACATAGAAAAAAGTCCTCTCTTTGAACTTGGCAAAAAGATTAACAACTTCCGAATCAGATCATGATGGGATAAATATTTATAAATAAAATAAAATAAACAGTTATACAAGTGAAAATGTTTATGCTAAAAAGTAGCATAAATACATACATTAAATATCTGGTCTCTCCATAATGAAGAAAAATTCATATCTGCATATGTGTACACTTGTGCTATATTGCTCATCATAATCTTCCTTTCAACTCTTGTAAGGAAAAAAGTTATACTTGGCTGGATCAGATTAGGAACAGCAGATTAGATTCAGCATTCACCTTTTAAGTTAATATTGATTTTGAAAATGACTCAAACTCTTTAAATTGAGAACTTCATTTTATCATTCTTAGCAAGACCTTGGATATGTCATTAATACTTTCAAGATACAGATAAAAGTTCAAAGTCACTCTCACTTTCTTAAAAAAAAAAAAAAAAAAAAAAAAAAAAAAAAGCTTAAGTAAGAGTTTAAATATGTAGATAATATTCTTTTAGCTGTTCCTGATAATTTATAATTTGGGGGAGATTTTCCAGTAAGTGTCAGGTTATCTCAAACTTCGTCAGTAACCTCAGAGTGCTAGCTAATAAGTCATCATGGGGAAGGAAAAGTTAGATATTACCTAGAGAGAATTTAATATACTCCTTTTTCATAGATTCATAAAATACCCCAAGCTGGGAGGAACCCATAAGGATCATCGAGTCCAACTCCTGGCACCACACAGGTTGACCCAAAAATTCAGCCCAAATGACTGAGAGCACAGTCCAAAAGCTTCTTAAACTTTGACGGGCTTGGTGTCATGACTACGTCCCTGGGGAGCCTGTTCCAGTGAGTGACAACCCTCTCAGTGAAGAATCTCTTCCTGATATCCAGCATGAACCTCCCCTACCGCAGCTTGACACCATTCCCTCGGGTCCTATCGCCGGTCCTAAAGAGAATAGATCAGTGCCTGCCCCTCCACTCCCCCTCATGAGGAAGCTGTAGGCTGTGATGAGGTCTCCCCTCAGCCTCCTCTTTTCCAGGCTGAACAGTGACCTCAGCCTCTCATACATCTTCCCCTCTAGGCCCTTCACCATCTTTGTAGCCCTTCTCTGGACACTCTCCAATAGTTTCATGTCCTTTTAGTACTGTGGTGCCCAGAAATGCACACAGTACTCGAGGTGAGGCTGCACCAGTGCAGAGTAGACTCAGACAATAGCTTCTCTTGACCAACTAGCAATGCTGTGCTTGATGCACCCCAGCTGGCCTCTTTTTATGCAGTTGTTTGCCACCTCAAACAAATAGTATAGCAAAGTGGGACTGCAGTCCTTATTTTGAGTTCCTGCTATCTCTAATACAAGTGGTTCCATTTGTAGTTTTAAATGATTTTTCCTGCTATTATTTTTCTTTTTTTTTTCTTTCTTTCTTTTCCTTTTTTTTTTTTTTTTTTTCTTGAAGCTTTGAACAGCATGTGAAAGGGAGCAGCAAGGGACAAGACAATGCTACCTCTGCTGGCAAGGCAGGGGCCTCACTGACACAGGCCAAGCTTGCTGTTCACAGGTGAGGTAAGAGGTGCAGGCTGGAGATGCCAGACATGCTCAGCCAGAGTCTAGATGATCTGACAAATCCAAAGCAATGACTTAAGGCCAAGGTCCAAGCCATGAGGACAAGGTTGTGTGGGATAAGCAAGGCTGTGTGTCAGGATAAGCAAGTCCAAGGCAGAGGCATGGTTGCCGCGTAGCTCAGGCAAGGGCTGCCACAAGCCAGAGCTTAAATGAAGCTCCCGAGCAAAGGGCACAAGGACCTCCCTGTCTTTGACAAGTCAGCAAGGTTACATGGCCACACCATATCAGAGATGACCTTGAACAACCAAACCTCTGGCAGGGGGAGAAGGTGTTGAGACTGTCATTGCACTCAGGTCTTGACTTTAATGCAACAGCATGTCACGATCTGTGATGCCTGTTAGAGCCACGCTAAAAGTTCTGCCACAAGGGGCTGTCTGCAGCATGTGAGCACAGAACAGCCCTGCAGCTGGGATGGGTGAAAACCTGTTTTTTATCCCCTGGCTGTAACCATTCTTCTCACTCCAAATGTGTTTGGATGGTGAGTCATTCTCAGTGCTAAAGGTGTAAGAAGCACACACAGCAACATAAAAAATAGACATTACACAGCTGAACTGTCAAAGCCTGGTCTAGTCTCTGGGATTACAGTGAAGAAAGAATCACAAGTCTCATATTTAATGTATGAAGAGAGTTAGTTTTAAATTCCATTTATGCAAAAGCCTCAGAGTAAATGCGTTGCTTACCAAAGAATTGTGCTGTATAGTTAGGATCTATAAAAAGTTCCCGCATCCCTATAACACACGTGAAGTTGGTAGGGCTGGGAGGAAGGGCACTGTGGTGGTTTTACTCGGGTGGGCGGCCAAGCTCCACCACAACCGCTCTCTCACTCCCCCTCCTCAAAAAGGAGCGGGGAGAAGATATGATGAAAGGGGCTCAAGGGTTGAGATAAGGATGAGGAGATCATGCAGTAATTATTGTGACGGGTAAAACAGACTCAGCATAGGGAGATAGTAAGATTTATTGCCTATTACTAATGAGCTAGAGAAGCAAGAAACAAAGGAAAGAAACTAAAAGCACCTTCCCCCCCCATCCTCCCTCTTCCACCTCCTCTCCCTGAGCAGCGCAGGGGAACTGGGGAATGGGGGTTATGGTTCTTCTCTGCCACTCCTTCTTGGTCACTCTTGTCCCCTGTGCTGTGGGGTCCCTCCCACGGGATGCAGTCCTTGCTGAACTGATCTGGAGTGGACTTCCCACAGGCAGCAGCTCTTCAAGAACTGCTCCAGATATGGGTCTGTACCACGGGGTCCATCCCTAGGGAGCAATCTGCTCCAACCTGGGTCCCCCATGGGCAGCAGCTCCTGCCAGGTCACCTGCTCCTGTGTGATCTCCTCTGCACAACCTACAGGTCCGGCCCAGAATCTGCTCTGGCAGGGGTCTTCCACAGGCCACAGTCTCCGTCAGTGCAGGTCCACCTGCTCCACCGTGGTCTCCTCCACAGGCTGCAGAGTGGAACCCTGCTCCACCGTGGTACTCCATGGGCTGCAGGGGAACAGCCTGCTTCACCATGGTCCTCACCACAGGCCACAGGGGACTTCTGCTCCGGCGCCTGGAGCACCTCTCCCTCTCCTTCTTCACTGACCTTGGTGCCTGTAAGGCTGTTCCTCACTCTTCTCCCTCTCCCAGCTGCTGTGTGGCACAGCGCTTTTTTCCCCTGTCTTAAATATGCTCTCACAGAGATGCAAAACAACATCACTTATTGGCTCAGTTCTCGTTAGCAGTGGGGTCCTGTTGTGGTTTAACCTGGCCAGCAGCTAAACACCACACAGTCATTCGGTCACCCTCCCCCCTCCCTCTCTGGGATGGGGAAGAGAAACGGGAAAGTGAAGCCTGTGGGTTGAGATAAAGACAGATTATTAAGATAGGAAATAATAATAATAATAATAATAATAGTGTGTATGAAATAAGTGATGCACAATGCAATTGCTCACCACCCGCAGACCAATGCTCAGCCCATCCCCGAGCAACCGGCCCCCCACCCCAGCTAGCCACCCCTATATATTATTTAGCATGATGTCAGATGGTATGGAATACCCCATTGGCCAGTTTGGGTCAGCTGTCCTGGGTCTGTCCCCTCCCAGCTCTTGCTGCACCCCCAGCCTGCCCGCTGGCAGGATAGAGCGAGAAGCTGAAAAGTCCTTGGCTTAGTGTAAGCACTGCTCGGCAACAATTAAAACACCAGCATGTTATCAGCACTCTTCTCATCCTAATCCAAAACATAGCACCCTACCAGCTACTAGGAGGAAAAATAACTCTATCCCAGCTGAAACCAGGACAGATCCTTACCAAACATGGGGCAGATTCTAGATCCTTCTCACAGAAGCCACCCTTATGCCTCCCTGCTATCAAAACCTTGCCACATAAACCCACTACAGGCACCTAGTTCTCTCTGTACATACTGCTTTTGGCAGTAGGCAGCAGTGTCCTGACTGCAAACTTCAGAGGCTCACTGAAAGTGAACAGATTTAAGCTACTAAGTTGTTTTGGTATTTCTGAGATAGTAAGAGATAATAAAAAGCATCTTTTAAAAAACAAAGCAAAGCAAAGTAAAACAAAACAACAACAACAAACACAAATAACAACAACAAAAAACCCATAGATTTCAATAGGAAAGAGTAATTTTTCTTGTTCTCCACCATTTGAAAATTTTAAAGGAAGAACTTGTTTGAAATAATAGTCATGTGCTGCTGATGTCATGACATGAATGGTGATTAAACCAAAACAGATGTTCAGAATGCCAAGCATAGTCTGGTATTACTGAAATATTTATGGGCATATTTTGTTTATTCTACTGTCGAGGCTCATATGTAATGTTGAGAGTCTAAGAGAAAAGAATTCTATTCTGTCTCAGTTTAAAAAAGTCAAAGCAATTTAACAATACTGTTCCCCTTTAAAAGAGGCCTTGGTTCTGCATCCAATCTTAGTGAAAATCAGTAAGTGCAGATTTCTGTGACAGGAAAACACTTTTAAGAGTCATTATTATTGGAAATCCATGTTT
Organism: Oxyura jamaicensis; assembly: GCF_011077185.1. NCBI lineage: Eukaryota > Metazoa > Chordata > Aves > Anseriformes > Anatidae > Oxyura > Oxyura jamaicensis. The sequence goes on from NC_048893.1 coordinate 8,954,765, forward strand.
ACTGCACTGTATTTTAATTAGTAGTGCCTACCTATTGCAGGTGCTCTTGGAAACTCAACAGCCACAAAGGACTAAATTGTTGGAAAGTAACCTGACAGCTGTGATGCACCATCTTGTTACAGGTGGTAATCCTGTGAGAAGGCCTTGATTACACATATTGATTTTGCTGAAAACTTTTATCCTTCCATGATAATTTTCTTCTGCTCTGAAAATCTGATAAACTTTATAGGAATGACCTATTTTCATACACTCAAGATGCTTACACATCAGCTTGATACATATGTTTTAATGATTCTAATTATACTGTGAGAGAGTATTTTTATGTCTGAGTTTCTGGGACAATATGCTTGTAAGCATTCATTGTTGTATTTTTGAATCTAAAAAAGGAGGAATATTTTAATTGGTGTCATGTTCCAGCCTACTTTGTTCATACATATATATGGAAACACATAATTGTGAATTCTTCCAACACACAAAATATGAAGATGGTGTGACAGCCTTGTGGTCTGCTGGTGGTTGCACAGTCCCTGATTTGGGGCAAGAGTAAGGCAAAGGGGAGTGATTTGGCTTGGGCAGATTATTTGTGCTTCCAATTTCTTGAGTTGCACTTGTAGAGTCAAGCATAATTTCAATAGACTCAGAGCAGCTAGAGTTTATTTTAGGAACTGGTCTGGTCTGAGGACACACATAGAACAAAAATTACCATTCTTCTCAAGAGGTTAGAGGAACTGCTTGGTTTTCAGCTAACTAACGACTACTAGATAACTATTTCAGTCTAGCACCACCATCCTTCATAGCTGCAACATGCCCTAGTTTTAAGAGGCAAAGGTGGAGTATTTTAATGCTGTATATAGGAGTGTAGGGGAAGAGAGCTTAAAGCCATTTCTTCTATTCTCTGATGTCACACTGAATTTATCATCATGTCATCTGAGTTTTTTCTTTGTTTTTCTTTGCAGGTTTTGTTTATTTTAATGCTTTATTTTAATTCTCTGATTTAATAACAATTTCCTCCATTCTGTTTTCTGTATTAGCCAGTTAATAATTAACTCTGTGTAGAAAGGAATTAACAATTATAAATACAACAAAAATAATGAGAAGTCAATCACATGACTACTATGAAAAAATAGCAGAAGATATTTTTTCTACCTATCATTCCTGAAAACAAGTCATCAGGGAATCTTGAACAAAGAAGTGGCAGTGGTACAATGTTGAGAATACTTCCAGGAGATTTATCAAAAATACAGCAACACCAAAAATACATTTTTCTGCACTGGAAAAAAAAAAAAAAAAAAAAAAAAAAAAAGTCTATATAATGTTACAGCATTTTTTTTTTTTTTAGTTTCAAAGTCTATTGCCATTAAGACACCAGACTTTCATGGTTCTGCATTAAGGTTAACATGACCCAAACTACAATCCTTTGGTTTAAAAAAGATGTCAGATGTGCCAGGTAACTTTTTCTTCCATACGTTTCCATACCTGCTTTCTACTCAGGCTTTTGAGCTGGAAAACTTCTCCAGGAATTACAGGCTGCAGGCTATTACTACAAAACCAAATTACTATGATGAGCTAGCTTTACCCATTCAGTAATTGAATTTACCTATTGGGTAACTTGGCAGCAAGACCCTTTGCAGATATACCATTGTGGTTATTTCAGTTCTTGTAAATACAGTTTTTGTAGGTAAAGTTGTTAATATTAGCAGTGATTTTGCTGGCAGGTGAAAAAAAAGGGAATCTTAAAAATTGAAGCTGTTGCCCTATATCATACCACAACTGACTCAGTGCTTTGCTCCTTGTTCCTTCTAGTTGCAGGACAAAGAAGGTTAGTTTATGCAGCTGTCAGAAAGCCTGAATACATCCTGCTGCATAAACAAGAGTTTCAAAATCAAGATGTACAAAAGGCCAGAAAAGCAGCACAGCTGTGAAAAGATGAGTTGCAAAGCTGTTATAAGTCACAGTCACATAACTCTAGACGAAGAGCTATGATATGTCACCTCTTCACAGCACTGCTTTTGCTGGCCTTCAAGTGCAGCATGAAGTGTAAGGCATAATTTCTTGTTGTTCATTTTGCTCATCGGATTGTCATGAGACATTTCAGGCTATTTTTGGCCTCCTTCTATCCATCACATTGTCAAGACAACAGGAAGACAATATGCTTTCCTATTCTCCTTCCCATTGTTATAATGCAAATGAATTAATTCTCTCTTGTCATTATGATCCTTCTCAGAGAAACAGTATAATAGGAAAATATACCAGTCTTTAAAAAACTTCAGTGACAACTAACCATTGTGGAAAAATGTGCTGCAGTAAAAGAAGAGACATGTGTGTGCTCATTTTGGGTAAATAGAGGATGGGAAGAACAGGACAGAGAACAAACTGAAGTAACCCTTTCTGGTAACAGAAGTTCATAACCCTCTGGAAGCTTCTCTGTTTCTTAGTCATAAGAAAATATGCCAGTACAGGGTAGAATCTGCATTGATCCCCAGGGGATATTTTTCCCCTTTGTAGCAAAACAACCCATTAGGTAAACAGAGCTTTGTTGCCCATAGCAACAGAAAATTGCTTTCTAGCAGGACAGCAATGTATTTTTGTTTTCCTTATTGCTTACTAAGTTAGAAATAAAGATCAGCAGAAAAACAGAAGTACAATTACAGTTATGCCATGTTTAATAAAGACTGGACAAATACAAGGAGAAAGAACAGACTGATTAACAGAATGGTGTAAAATATTCCCTAATTAATAGTATTTACCTGCAGCTTTCTGCAGGTACAGCAGTGACAGCCTGGCATTACGTTGTTTCAACTGGAAGACAGCTTGACACAAAGAAGCAGATGTTTTTTCCTATTATGTTTTCAGATGTTGCTTGACTTAGCTTAAATGAAAATATATTCCAAAATAGATTTCACAGGCTTTTGCTGGCTGTGGCATAGGATGCATACTTTCCTGTTGGTGTTGTCCAAAGAAAATACAATTACAAACGAAACTAATGGAAGGAAAGGCCATGCGACTGATGGTGGAAATGGGGGGGGGTGGTCTCAAAGCTAGGAACAGCTATGAGAATTCAGTAAGGTGCCCTAAAGAGGCAAGCTGAATGAGACCTTGTTGCCCAGGCTCTAAACTTTGGAATGTAACTGTCATGTTAATAAAATAATGTAATCAGTATCCAACTGACAACTAAAGGAAAGAGTAAAAGGCGAGCTTTCATAGTGGAAAGAAATCAACACTGGGGTTCCCTCAGGAATCTCTGCTATGATCTGTGCTGTTCAACAAAATAATGAAAGAAAGAAAAAAAAAAAAAAAAAAAAAAAAAACAGAAAAATAAAAATAAAAATGTGAAGAGCCTTCCCAGTATTGGTAAACTATTCAGGGTAATAAGAACAAGGCAAAATGAAAACAGCATGAGACTAAGAACAAGTTAAATGGTTAAAGAAAATAAAAAATCACTTGAAAACTTGAAATCAATGTGATGAACAAGAAAAAAAATCTGAATATTTTTATCAAATATTTTTTTATTAAATTATAGTCTCTGGACATTTTGCTATTATATAAATGGATGCCCATCCTTGGAAGTGTTTAAGGTCAGTTTGGATGGGGCTTTGAGCAACCTGGTCTGGTGGGAGGTGTCTCTGCCAGGGACATCCCTGGCAGGGGGGTAGAATTAGAAGATCTTTAACGTTATCTTCCAACCCAAACCATTCTGTGACCCTACGACTTTATGAAATACCTGGTTTATCCACACTTTAAATATTCTTTCAACTTTTTTCAAATATAAGGAATCTTTTTAAGAAGGATAGTCCAGAAACGTTTAATCTCAAAGAAAGAAGGCAATGAAATGGCTTCCATACCAGGAAACCAGCCTCTTCAGCCAGGAAAAGAGCTGAGTGAGGGTCATAGAATGAAGAACTGCAGAATCATGAATGGCATGGAGAAGCTGAGTAGGGAATGATTAGTGTCTGCCTCTTCTAACACAAAACCTGGAAGGAATCCACTGAGCTTCCAGACATGCTGAAGGAAGATGCTTCATGCAACAGCTGAATATCCCTGAAAAGTTATGCAGGCTGAAGCACAAACTGAAGAAGTTCAGGGAAGACAGATTTGTTGTGTTCTGTGAAATAAACATCCAGCTCAGGAAGTTCTTATAAATGTAAAATGTTGTGGGATGGGAGAGTGTTAGGGATATCTCACTACCCCAGGTGAATTTGTCCTGGCACTGCAGTCTAGAACACGTCGCCAAAAGATTTGTATCTGAAATCTGTTTTCCAAGTTATCTGGAAAGTTAGTTATCCTCTTCCCTTTAGGAAGGGGTGGATAGGATTTAAATACCTGGTAGATTTAATGAGAATTAGATTTAATGAAGAAAAGAAAGGGGGTGAGGCTTTAAATTTTCTCTCTCTGATTTTACTCCCTTTTAGAAAGGACTTTGGAAAACTTTTCTTTTTGTCCCTCCATTTCAGCTACTCTATTTCTTTCTAACTGACTTTATTCCTTGGCTGTCATACGGTCTTATATTTTCTTCAAGGAACGATATGGATATCATTGGTTGAAATGTGACTGCAAAGAAAATACTGCACTGAAAGAGAAATAATGTGAGATTCTATTTAAAAGGCTAAATTGGGGATACGTTGTCTAAGTTTCTTCATTTTTTATTATGGATGAGTTATGAGATTTTACTTTACAGTGGGGAATAAACCTTTTTGTTGTTGTTGTTAAAGCTATAGGTATGTTTATATGGATGGTAAACAGTGACACAAATTGAGATGTATTAATGCTGCAACGGGGAGAAATTCTCAAATAATTCATAAGTCATGGGGGAATTAGAGGAAGTTTCTCGTACTCAGTTTAGCAGTAAGAGCAGGCCTGAGAACATTTTGGTCTATGTATATATATGTATACAAATAAATGATAGAAAATTAGTTATCGAATAATTCTTATTTCGTCTAGTTTGTGAAAAGTTCAGGGACCCTTTAAAACTATACACAGAGATCTGATAAGTGTTTCAAGAGCCACCACTTGAAAACAAAACAAAATACAACATACATGGAATTATGTTATTTTAAACTTTAATCTTCTTATATTCTTTTTTAAAAATGCATATTCATAGACCATATGACTCTGAAACAGTATGAAAATATGTAACTTAAAGACTTTTTAGAAAGGGAGAGGCAAACATACATAAAACCAATATTTGTATATTTCAAACAATTTATTATTTTAAGGATACATTCATGATTTCCTCATACTTTATATTACTTGAATGTCTGGTTTTATTTTCCTTGTTTGCATATTACAACCTCCAGAATCACATTTCTAAAATAAACGCAAGTACTTATTAATTCAAAGTGTGCTTTCTGTGAATATTCTGCAATAATAGCCTAAAAACTGATACTTCACTATAGTATTTGGCAATCAGGAACCATGTCAATGTGAATGGTGAAGGAGAAATGGAGAGTGAAATTAACTGGAAACTGATGAGACAGTTTTCAGGTAAGAAATGCAAAAATCACACCTAGTGGAAAAGTAAGACCCCCAAACCTTCAATTGCCTCAAAAGTGACTTTAGGGTGATTTTGATACACACAATACCACATGCACTATCAGAATCTGAATAGGTATTATATCACTGAAGTATTAAAAAAACTATATTCTGAAATAAAAAAAGATCTGTAATCTTATTGTCTCTCCAATTGATTTCTGTTTTGTAATGGTTTCTAACTAATTTAGTGTCTTTCATGCATTTTCTATCATATCCTCGACTGGTCATACTACCTGTTTTTTCTCTTAGTACTTTATCTATAGATCTGCTGCAGCCAAAGTAGAGAAATACCTCTTTCATATTTTCAAGGTTTTGCATTTTTGACACCAAGCTTTTGGTTACATATTGAGGCTGATTCTTTCAAATCTGCTTACAATTCCATTCATATTAAACAACCTCACCATTTCCAGAATATTTTTGTAGTCAGAACACTCTTCACATAAGATACAGACCAATCACTCTTCCCAATTCTTAACTGATTTACCCCAGGCAAGTGAGTAAAACAGCCCCTTTGAATTAGTGGTCATTAACTCAACCACATACAATTTACCTGCCAGGTGTTAGAATAAGGGCTGGTACACAGTAATTTTTGGTTGCTGACCTACTCACAGACTTTGAGATCATGCTTGTCTCCACTGCTGATTGAAACTCTGGGAGTGCTTATGTTAAACAAAGTTAAGCTAAATAAAAACTAATAGACTGATTTTCTCCTAGGCTTCTCCACGTCCACAGATACTCCATATATTTAATGATATTTTTAACAGTGAGTTAGGCAGTACAATGCAGCTATCCTCTTTCTAGATCTGCTTAAATAGATCCTTTCACAAGTCAATGAAAGGCTTCATTCAAATATGATTACAACTTGGAAAACATCCCTGGTGGCCTAAAATCTTCTCTCCAAATGAAATCTGAATTTGTTTAGAATAATTCTCTTTCATGTTCATTTTCTATGAACTATTGTTCACACACAAGAATTTTCTTCCATGCAAATAGTAGTGCCAGACCAAAATCATTACAGGTAAATACCTGTGGCTTCTCCTAGCATTGCAAAGACAGTAACTGTTTTGGAGCCACTATAAGCAAATGATAAAAAAAGACTTACTCAAGGATCAGGAAACAGCTGATGTGATTGCAATGTGATTATTTGAAAACAGCAATTCTTTCTCTTAATTAACCATAAATAGTATGGGTTTTACAACAAACAAACAAACAAACCAGATAATAAAGAAATTATGGTTTTGCTCCCCCAGGAAGGTGGAAAAAAATAAAGGTTGAAGTTGTGTTTGTATGTATCTGGAAGACATTGGATGGAAGAATAAGGATCAGTCCTCAAAAAATCGAATGGTGACTGCTGAATGTAAAGATCATTAAGGTTTGATTGACTTCAGCTTACAAGAGTCTTTCTGAGGTGGGCTTTTCTTTCCTATATCTCTGTAATTACCATAACTTGTCATCATAGTTATCAATGTGATTTTTGACCTAATAAGTTGATAACTGGTATGATTAATAAAGATATAAGACAGATAATAGTCAAGGATGATCAGGCTTGCAAAACAAAAATCAGATGCAGAGCTGGAAGCAATTGATTTCACTGCCTGGAAACTGCAAAGGACCTATCATTTAGCTTGTAGTGGTAGTCACGTAGCAATCTGGTGAGGTGTGAGTGCACACATTAACCTTGGCGGTGGGCTAGAATGACAGATTTCAAGTGGGGTATTTTGACACTCAGATGACTGAGACCAAATGCAGTCATTGCCTATTGTATTCAAGCATTTTTATACAGCTTTGGGTTTTCATATTTTACAGTGATGTAATGCACTCTCAGGTATTTTTGTGTGTGTGTGTGTGTAAATATGCTCTTGAATTTTAAAGCAAAAAGTATCACAGGATGAATGGACACAGATTAGCTTGATCAAAATAAGCATTTAATGATTATATGACTGATGATTAAACAGTCATATAATGACAATACCATATTGTGATAATTTATAATTTCAGGTATTCAGTCCAATCTTCTGTTTGAAGCCAGATACTTGAAATCAAATCTCATGAAGCTGGTGGATCTCCTTTCACTAATTCCAGGAAGCCCTGAAACAGACCTGAGGGTATTTCTATGACCATTGCCTCCTACATTGGTACACGAGTTGTGGTTGAGACTAACCAACATGGGTGAGATATTAGGATACAATGTGTGTTGTTTACTCTACATCCATGTGCACAGATTTTTGGTAGATGTTCCTTTATACAACTATACAAGAGATTAGCAACATGGTTAGGTAAAGCCACTGCAGGCACTTACTGTGTAACTTGGTAAATTATTTACCTTTCATCTAACAGTAAGTGGTCAATTCCATGTTTCTAACAGTTCCATAATTCATATTGATTTTACTGTCTGCTTATCTAGAAATTGAAGCAGAGTGCCCTGCTCCATTTAATCCTGCAGGTACTGTGATCTGCACGAAGCTATTCAGTATTACTCAGTGACATATTTAAAAAAAAATAATAATAATAAAAAATGGCATTAAGAGCTATTGTCCATTTAAAATAACCATACTTCCAGGTTCTCCTATTAATTATCAGTTACCTTATTTTTGTTTCTTTATGATGCCCCATCCCTGGGAGTGTTCAGGGCCAGGCTGGATGGGGCTTGGAGAAGCCTGGTATGGTGGGAGGTATCCCTGCCCAGGGCAGAGGGGTTGGAACTAGATGATATTTAAGGTCCCTTCTGACCCAAACCACTCTATGATTCTATAATTTTGTGAAAGTAAAGGTAATAATAATGGTACAATTTTCCCTTGTTATATTTCAAATTCTGGATATTCTGCCAAAAAAATTTCTTCATCACAGAATAGGCCAAGTTTTACACTAAAATCTCATTAACTTCTCCTATTTTTTTCTAAGTTTGTCATGCTCCTGTTTGACAGCTCTCAGCAGCTCAGTTTTTCAAATGGTGAAAACCCTCAGTATTTCCTCCAAAGCTGTATATTTCTGGCAGATCTAGGAGTTACACCGTTCCAGGCAAAATAAAGCAAATCATCAAAATGTCCTGTACTCCCGCAGAACAAGAAGAAGTAACTAACAAATAGCTGAGGCAGAGCAGAATGGTCCTCTCTGTTTTGTAATGGACTGGTTTGGCTTTGATTGGGCCAAAATGCCTGCAAAAACTTGGCAGCCAGCAGACTTATGGGCAGAACACAGAGCAAGTTATATGCTAGCCCTCATTAATAATTAAATATTCTCCTTCCATACCCTTCATCTATTCTTCATTTTACAATATTTTGTGATTTTACTTCTATCACCCCATACTCATGGCTTTCAGGGTAAATAGCAATATCTGAATACAAGAATGGCACTTTGTTAGGAACACAACTCTACTGATAAAAGATTGAACACAACTCTGAAAACAGATGAGACTAAAAAAATTAAAAGAGCAAACAAAATTCATTTCAAAGTTCTACAGACCTTACCAATTCCTCTATCTCAGCATCTAATCTCAATATGTCAAACTACATAAAAAGGGGAGAATGGTATACAATATGAGACTGGGGCACTTTCAGTGGGGCTTAGCTGCCCAAAGGACCCCAAAAGGCCACGTTGCTCCTTCCCCATAGCTGACCAGCTTCCCCTCCATTTCATGGCAGATGCAGCTGCATAACACAGTATGGGGCTGTGTTTTACTGCAGTGCAGGATCACAGGCTAAGCCAAAAGATTGTTCTGGAGTGTACATCAAGCAATAGGCAAAGGTGGCAGGTGAGTCTCAAAGTGTGAGACTTCACGTCTACTTACACAGAAATTTGGAGAGGTGTTTGGGGAAGGCAGCTGTCAGAAAGGAAAGGCATATAATATCTGTTGTAACATTAAAAAACTGTTATGCGACAATCCTAATGCCCATATCTACCTGACCAGAGGAAGCCAAACTAAGGTGGAAGTGTTGGGTTTTGGTGCTAGACAAAGCTTTGGCTGCCTTAACTTCTAAAGTAGATGTTAAGTTTGTAATTTATATAGGTAGGCTTGGGACACTTATACTTGTCACCTGTGGAAGGAAGTGTTGTTAATGCTAATTTATAGAGCTCTATGGTGCATCTATTATGTATTGCCTAGTTGTCAGTCCCTGCCTGGCTATATTGGCAGCCTACTGGGAGCCTGAGCTTTGCAACATCTGTTGTCCAAAAAAGAGTAAGTCAAGACCTCCCAAGCAGAGGACAGCTCTGAACCATCATTGTACCTAGGGCTGTGCACATATTGTATTTGTACACAGTGCTCTTTTGCTGTCTTATAAATCCAAGGTGTTTGAGAGTGGTAGTGATAAAATATTTCTTTTTTAAAATGTCAGGTTTGGAAAAGTGATCTGAGAATGTGAGACTTGCACTTCACAGGCAGAGGACAACGCAGAAACAGGAAGATTTCCATGCTACTAATTTAGCATTACTGCAGATGGTGGCAAGAAATGTTTTTGACTGTTTAAATGGTACAGGATACTGCTGCTAGTGAACCACTAGTATGGTAGTGCCAATATGAGACAATACATAGTCTATGTATATTGACTGATTAAGAGTAAAAAGGAAGGAAGGAAGGAAGAAAGAAAGAAAGAAAAAGAAAGAAAGAAAGAAAGAAAGAAAGAAAGAAAGAAAGAAAGAAAGAGCCTTTAAAAGAATAAAAAATAAAAATCTCCCTCATATTAATTTTATGCAACTGTATAAATACAGGTTAACTCTCTTAACAGGTTAACTCTTCTTTATGTTCTGTCTGGTTGCTGTTTCTTGTCTATCTAGTGTATATTCTACTTGACACCACTTCCAGGCTACAGTCTTTTTTGATGTTTTCTTTTGTTAAAAATGAAGCTGTACTGCAAACAAGCAGATCCATGAAGTTTACATTTAGCAGTAAAAATGTCCATGTTGTGAATGTCATTCTACCAACCCAAGATCAGGAGAGGAGGAGAGGAAAGCACATGGGCTCTTTTACCATTAACAGACCATAAAAGAAATGGCTTGTTTCACAGAAAAAAAAAAAAAAAAAAATCTACACATTCCACTTACTACTAAGTATTTCATGATTTACAAGCTAATAGTGAGCTTTAGCTTAGCCAATAAAGTTTAAAAGACCATCTGGGAAAAAATCCTCTAGATTGATGGTTACTGCAATGCTGGAAAGCCACAGTTTAGCTGGGTATTTTTCTCATTCCTGTTTTAAATAATACTAAAATAACTGTGCTAATGTAAAATCCAGGAAAGCATTGTGAGTACAGCTCCCCGCAGATCACAGTCATGCTTCTACTTGTGTTTTTTTTCTTTTGTGCTAGACAAATACTGTAAAGTGTCCCTGTTGAAAGAATGGACTTCTGTCATACCCAGCTATCTGAAAACAATTAGATTAGGATATTTTAAAAATGAATACAGTTTTCATGTTGAAGTTACAACTTTTCAAGTAACTGTGGCTTATAAGTTTTTTTAATTTTTTAAAAAAAAAAATAAAAAATAAAAAGTTACCTTTTCACTTTATAATTTGACTCTGGATGTTTCAAAATATATATATATATATTTGTAGAAAACTTGTGAAAACTTGCTGGGTAATTTTTAAAATATACTGTTTGTTTGTTTGTTTGTTGTTTTTTTTTCAGTGAGAGTAGTCAAAGGATAATACAAAGATTCTTTTTCCATTAATAGCCTCTTCTCTAGTCTAGTCTTTTCTTCTTCAGTAATATAGTTTCAGTTATAGTTCCTTTTTGCATGACAAACTAAAAGAATCACAATGCATGATGAGTAGGTAGAGGCCCTTCTTGCCTAAGAAGCTATTGCAGGCCTCTGACACAAGCCTGATACCAATGGACCCAAACTGTCACTTCACTGCAACATTCACATCATATTTTGGATATCCTGCTGGTTGCCCAAGGATGTCCTTTCCCTGTTCCCTCACAGAAGTCCATATAATATATTTTTAGCAAAAATTAGAGACTGCAACAACTTGTCAGGTCACTCAGCCTGTCCCGTATACACAGTGCGCTCTCCTGGGATGTGTTCTGCAGCAATGCTGAACTAAGCAGAATGGCTTTGGTGTACTGTCTCATTTTTACTTCACTGCTTCATATTTCCATGCTGCAAAGGACAGTTGTAACCTGTGGTTTGGATCAGACATGTTCAGCTGTAATTTGCTTGTCCACAACTGTCCCCAGATGAATATAAGGATGACTCCAGGGCAAATACATTTCAGGAATATGCCCAGAAGCACTATTTCTGCACATGAACCTACAGTTATCCCCAGCATGTCCTTCTCTCCTGCTAATGCTGCCTTCATGTACCATGTCTGTGACTTATTAAATATGTAGGCAAGTGTTATCCTGACAGTGACTCAGCAGCAGTAAGGGGATTTTTTTTATTTATTTATTTTTCCATGTCTAAAAGATAGGTGTCTGTGTGAGCTATCAGCAGACAGAAAGACCTATTATTTGTGTCTCTAGGATGATGGGAGCTGGAACTCCAAATTATAATGAAGTGTTTCTGCATACATTTGCATCCACCTTTTATGTTTTAATGTGACAAATCAGCTGTATGGAGGTGCTCTGTGGGGTGTCTGCCCCCAGACAGGATGTGGTGATTGTTTCCATCACAGAAAGCACAGACACTGCCAGAGCCAAAAGTCAGGCCACAGCATCACATTTATGATCACACAATGCTTCTGTCCATGAAAAAAGTCTGACAGGGAAAGCAAGAAAAATGGGCTTCTGATCTGTTAGTCTACTACCAATTTTCTGTGTGGCTTTGGGCATCTTCTGCAATCTTCTTTTGTAACTTGTTTTATTAGTTCTTCGAGGAAGTACTTTTCTTTTGTACATGTTTCTGCAGTGGGTTGTTTAAGTGGAGACCTGACCTCAGTTTCAGCCCTTTAGCTCTGCTGTGGAACAAATACCTGTAATAAATGTATCTACTGGTCTCTCCATTAAGATGCCTTTTGTGAAATCCACCAATTGAATTGTTTCACAATTACTCCACAATAAAATCCCTGGGCTTTTAGAGAAAGAAAAAAGCTGACATACAAATGCATTCATTTGTATATATTTTTTAAAAATAAAGGCACTTTGACTGCCTTCACACATTTTCCTATACTTTCTCACTAATTAATGCTTTCTGTATAGATAATGGCTGCAATTAAAAATTGTTTTAGTATCTAAAATCAAAACACCAATCTAGGATTGAAGTGATAACTCCTAAAAGAAATGTGGAAAGAAAGAAAGAAAGAAAGAAAGAAAGAAAGAAAGAAAGAAAGAAAAGACTCAGTTGTATAACCAGTCAGCTATTTGGTCATCTTCATGAGTTCTTGTGAGGGAGACAAAAGCAGGGAGGTTGTTTCTTTTTTGACATAACAAAAAATATATGAAACTAGATTAAGAGTCAGACTCAGATGCTCACTGCAGTGAAGACTTGGGTACATAATTCATTGCTTGACTAATGCATTCTGGCAGACAGTTATTTCACATGTATGGCAGGATGTGTCAGACACTTTGATTTAGAGTCTGCTCTAACAGACTCCATTTTCAAAGCAGTGCATGAGGAGTTTGCTTCCTCCTCCATAACCACTATTAAATGCACATTGAGAAATCTGACTTGAATTATAAAGTTCCTGATACATGAAAGCAACTCAATTTAGAAAAACCTTGAGAGTTCATGCTTATATCCCCCTGAAGATGGTGAGATTTGAGATGTCAAAATTTTCTCCCCCCTGCCTAGTGGTGAATTGGGACTCTCAGTATCTTTGTTAGGAACTTCTTTATCAAGTGATGGCCTGGGACAGATGAAAAGTTGCCTAGAAAACTCCTGATGTGACATGGAAAAAAATGAAACACAAGCCAGTCCTTGTGATCTCTTACCAGGGGTATACATCGACAGGGGTATGTTTATTATTCTGTTGTTTCTGACAATGCAAACTTTTGAAATGTAGTTAGGCATACAGTAATAGTAAAATTACAGTATTAAATTAAATTAATTTTTTTACTAATTTTAAATTAAAATTGGTATAAAACAATTTATATGGCAAAGGTCAGGCAGTTGTAGGTCACTGAGGGAATTCACGACAGCGTCTATTAATGTTTTGGGTTGTTGGAGAGGCTGCAGTCTCAGCAGTGACGGAAATTGGATCATGTCAGGCCTCCACCTATATTCTAAGTGATTTACACCCCTCAAGTAAAATCAGTGAGGTACAGATCTAATCAATCCTATATACCACATATAAATCAACTGAGTTCCTTAAACCAAAAAAAGAAAAAAAAAATACATTCAAGAAAATTTGGCAAACACGTTCCTTAATATTCTTGCTGAGGGATCATACCATGGATCTTTCTGTTTATATTTTGCAGTTTAACACTTTCTGTTCTCATACTGAAAGTTCAGCTAAGTAACAGCTTTTGTTAAAAGAATCAAAGTTCCCTGTAAGTAAGTCTAACTAACTGAGAAAACATTTGGCAATGAATGTGATTTACATTCACTGTGTCCTCTGAATTGCAGTATTCAATCTAAGTCTCAAGGATTTTCATTGCTTTATCAACATCTATGACTTGAGCTGAGCATGCAACTCTTCTGCTCCCTGCAGATCCATTACCTTTCCAAGAATCAAACTCCAGAAGCCAAAATTGTACAAATAAAAAAATAGTCATTCTAAGTTTTCTGTTATTTCCATTTCCATAGTTAATCCACACTAGGAAAAATTGAAAAGATAAAATAGACTTTGCAAAGTATACTCATTGGCAATTTATCTAGTTGTTATTAAAGAGTTAACAATTAGGTTAGTTACAAAAAATGCTGGGGAATGGGAAGATCTTAATTCACCCTTGACTGGCAGCTAAATTAGACATCTAATTTCCCTGAGCTCCAGCACAGTCAATGGTGAAGTCCTGTCTCTTCAGAGGTTACATAGAGGATGTAAAATGACAAGACTTCCATTTTAAACTCCAAAGTTACTTCTTAAATAAATGCATGAAAATAGCCTCTTCTCCCTCCCCGAGGCTGAAAATATTCATAAAGCCCATGTGTTTTCTTCAAGTACAAAATACTTAAAGGCTGCTTCTCAAGCATATAAGTTGAAAGCCTGGGGTAGGAACAAACCTACTTGAACATTTATAATTTATTCTGTGAGTAGGGTAAGGCAGCATGACTTAATGCTCTCTGGTCTTGTGTAGAAGACATTTGGTCTGTCTGTGTAGAAGTCATTTTGAAGAAAGAGAAGCTATTCCTTGCATTTTTACTGGATTTCCAGATCTGAGTACAAATTGCTTTTTTAAAGGTCCTGACAACATTCTTACTTTTATTTATAGAGTATGCATCTCTCCATGCTCTGTTCAAGAGCTTTGGACAAGCTGGCCAAAATTTTCAAAATGACTTGGTTTTGATCCTTTCAGTCTTAAAAATTCACTGCCTCGGCATCTGTCTTTAAAATCTCCCAGATTTTTCTCTTTGCTGTTTTCACTTTTCTTTGATGAGCATTTGGAGTTGTTTTTTTTAAGCTAAGTGCATATTCAGTATCCTACTATACTATAAGCTGAGATTCCTCATCTTGCTCTACTTTTTAATTCCCACTCATTCTTTCCTCTTCATATTTTGTAACAATTACAATAATCAAAATTATCATAGCTTATCTTGAATAACATCAATTTACATTTTGTGTAAGAGCGACCATACAAAAGATGTAAATGTCCTAAAAGGACATCAAAGCTCCTTTTGCCATTACAGAATTTTTAAAATTAATCAGGAAAAATGACTTACAAATTGCACTGTGACACTGAATAAAACTCAGAAATGAAAAATAAAAATAAAATTAAATTAAATTAAAAAATGGATTGAAGCTGGCCATCTGTTCTTAAATCACTGGAAAAAAAAATAAAAAATAAAAAATAAAAAGCCAGGTAACTGAAGGACAGCATTTTCAGCCTGAATTAACTTCCTTAGGCTCTTGCAGATTTACGACTGTAGACTAAGGTACCAGTCTTGTGTATATTTTGTAGCAATTCTTTCCAGTGTCTGATTGCTCATACACCATTACTGATTTTTGCATTTCCTAGAATATGAATATTCTGGAAAATATGTTTCTTGGCACTCATTAGTTAAATGTGAGTATTAGCCACCAGAGATCTTCATTCTGAAAAATCACAGATTGACAGCCAGACACAGAGATGATTTCATTATTTTCTTTGGGGTTATTATTATAGAGTTTTTTGTTGTTGTTTTTGTTATAAATTTATTTATTTGTTTATTTATATGATGAAGATAGGAAATCACTGCAGGCAGTTGGGAGTCCTTAATGTCAGTGAATGAAGATAGAAGATGATTGAAATCGTTGGGTAAATTCCATTCCATTAAGCTGAAAGAAATTTAAAGAAAAGTAGTAGCAGATATGAAACCATTCAAATTGTACTCCCTTGCATTCAGACTGTTATATCCAATACTTTGATTTTAGACTAGCAACATTTCTTAGAGGAAGTCTTTCAGAAATGTTTCATAACAATGGCTATTCTGTTATCCTGCTTCCTCTGGTGGTCACAAGCAGATGCCTGGGAAGACTATAAGAATAGAGGAAGCATATGTGATTCAGCACTCTCTGAGGTTCTACCAATTTTCAGCTCATAGACTGCCCAAGACATATGTGGTTTCTCTGTATTTTGCGATCCTGAACAGATTTCTCTTTTATGAGCTTGTACAGTCTCAGCTTGAATCCATGTAAACTTCTAATATTGACAAAATACTTTTGCAATAAGTTCCACAAGTGCACTACCTGCTTTGTTAAAACTCACTTTCTTCTGCTTATTTTGAATTTATGTGTCACTAATTTCGTATGATGTTCTCTGTTTTTTGTTCTGGAAGACACATCAGATACCACATTATCTTTACCATACCACTCATGATTTTATTATTGTCTACCACTTACCCCTCAGTCATGTATTTTCCAAGCTTACAAATCCCAGTGGAATTAGCCACTCTCATCTGGAAGTCACAGTGTATTTTCTGTGCATTTTATGATCATCCTTGCTTGTCATCTTTGGATGCTTTTCACTTTTCTAATGAAAAACTTTTTGATTTTGTGTGTCCAAAACTACAGAACACATCTAAGAGACTGGCAAACTATAAAGTTATGCACAGCACAATGCCTGTTTTCTTCTTTATTCTGTTCTCTACACTTCCTAACATCTGATTTGCTTTACTAATATTTCAGGAACAAATGTTGCTAAGTATCATCTGAAGCCAAAAGTAACCAAGGGGTTCCAGTTCCAAACTAACTGGGGTACTGAAAGTACAAGTTTATAATGAACTTATTGGCACTTTGCATTTTAGAGGTTATCTCTTCACTAGGAAAAGTAACAGAAAGGAAAATAAATGAAAAGAAAGGAAAGGAAAGGAAAGGAAAGGAAAGGAAAGGAAAGGAAAGGAAAGGTTACAGTAAAATAAATTAATGGTCATAATTCCCTGTTCCTTAAGACTTAAATTCTGTATTGTCTCTCTCACTAGTTTCACCCATACATTAATAATACACTTCTAGAGATCATCTAGTCTGACCTGCTCAGGGCAATCACCTCAAAGTCATGACCATTTTGGGAAGGATGGAGACTCGACAACCTCTCTAGGCAAGCAGGTAGTGTAGTGGTTGCATCAGAACTGTAGAACTGACTTACAGTATAATGAAAGACTTTAAAAACCTGAATTTTACCTTGCAGTAGTCAATTTGTAGCTTTTGAATACCTTTTCCATTTTTCAGCCTAATTACTAGATACTATTTTCCAGAGCCTTTGACTCATCCTGCTACAATCTCCTATTTTCCTTCTGAATGTTCTCATAGAAAATTAGGTCACTTCACCCTGTTACACATTTTGAGGTCTACTTCAAAAAAATATCTTTCACATTCTCTTTGAATTTTGGGGCAGGAGTTATAATGAACTTATTTGGTTTTATTTTCTTCAAGGAATTTTCTTTTAGACTTTGTTGTTTCTCTTTAAAATTAAATACAGTTCATATTTGTGCTGATCTAAGTCCATGCCAAGATGTGACTTTTAGAGTACCCTTGATGAATAACCTATTGCATTACTTTTTCTTGTCAGTTAATTAACTTGTTAATTTTATTAGGTACTGACAGTACAGAACTTGGCCATGCACAAAACAAAAGAGAGCTTACTAATTCTTTCCTGGAAATGGAGAGGCAAAGTATAGTGAGTAGTACAAATAATCTTTTAATGTTACTTTTAAATGATTTCTTCCAATTAATTCTCTTCTTCACTGTATTTACATTCTGATTTCACAAGCAGGAAAGTTTGTACAATTATCTTACTTCTACTGTGTTGTAGTGAATCTGTGAGAATTGTACTCTGTATCTGCAAAAAGTCACACTCCGTTTGGTAGCTAAACGGGGTTGCTTTGTGGTCTGTGTCCAATTGACACAGCTTGAAAATTGAATCATACTATTTATGAGCAGTTACTCATAACAATTCCACTTACAGGATGAGAATTATCACTATGTGCTGTCCAGAGTCCTGCAAATGCTAATGCAAATGTGTAATGGACAGAGTAGTTGTTCTGAGTTCATTTCAGCAGCTTACTGATGTAAGCAAAGGAAGCTGTTTAGAGCTCTGAAGCCTTGGAGCACATTTACATAAGCTGAAAGCATCAGTGACCAAAGGCTTTTTCTGTAACACTCTACTGGGGTGTTCACCGTCACTGTGAAGCACTGGCAAGAAGCCTCTAGCAGATGTTTTAAACAATTCAGAGTTTTACTACCTCCCTTGTCCCCACACCTCTTATGACTCGTGAGAAAAATACCACAATCTGGTGATTACAAAGGATTACCAATGGCAGAGAGAGTGTGAGGGCCTTCAATGCCCCTTCTTGGAGGCTTAACCGGTGGAGACAGGCCCCTGGCTCCAGGGAGCTGCCAGCCTTCACTGTACCCTGACAGCTTCATTACAAATCATACCTTTGCCTTTAAAGCATTAGACTGAGACTCGTGATCTTAATACTAAAATCGTAAAGAAAAAAAAATGCTTGTTATTAATTCAAGAAGGTAAGAGAGCTCACTGAAAAGTACAAATGCTTACTTCTTAATAACATCCTTATTATGGATACAACAGAACTAGATATTTGTAGAAATAACATATGGCTCATTTACTTCCAGTTTTGATATCCTACCCATTATTCAGAATGAGTATACTGATTGGGAAATCAATGCTTATGAACATATTCATCTTGCTGCGTGATAAATAGGATCTAAAGCAATAGACTGAATTTTAGATTGCACATAGCCCTATCCATGCCAGTTTATTATTACAGCTAAGTCAGCTTCAGAAAGACCTTAGTTTTCCTTTGGCTTTCATATACTGTAGTTTTGGTTTTGTCCTAAGGTAAACCTTTTTGGTTTTGTCCTAAGGTAAAGAAAAATTGCATCCTTTTTCACTTATGAACAAACACCTCTGCTTATTTGTCCTTGAGTAGAAACTCCTCCCAAAGTGCTAAATCTTAAAACCAAAAAGCATCTTCAGTTTGCAGACAGCAATTCTGTGTTTCCATAATATTTACTTTTGCTTTTCATTCTTACCTATTTTTTATTGACACACAACATCCACACTCACTTTTTTTGCCTGTCCAGTTTGTTGTACACAGTATCTCCAGCTATGGACTGGAGATAAATTAGTGACTCAACCTGCCACAGAGATGCCTACTGAGAAAGAGGGACTACTCTGTGAACTTGGAGACCACACCGTGTGAAATTCCTAATCAAGTATTTTATCTTTATGAGTAAATAAAATGACATCCACAAAAATTGTCAGAAGTGTATGCATACTAATCAGTAAAGAAGAATGCTCTACAACCCAGGAAATGTGATTTTTGCCATAACCAGTAAGAGGCCATCAGGTTTAGACTGAACTGTCATTACAAGCTGTCAGGACATTGTGATGGTTTTACTCAGGTGGGCGGCCGAGCTCCACCACAACTGCTCTCTCACTCCCCCTCCTCAAAGAGGAACAGGGAAAAAATACGATGAAAAGGGCTCAGAGGTTGAGATAAGAACAGGGAGATCGTGCAGTAATTATCATGACGGGAAAAACAGACTCAGCATAGGGAGATAGTAAGATTAATTACGAATAAGCTAAATAAGTGAGAAACAAAGGAAAGAAACTAAAAGCACCTCCCTGCCCATCCACCCTCTTCCACCTCCTCCCCCTGAGCAGCGCAGGGGAACGGGGAAATGGGGGTTATGGTCAGTCTATAGCGCTTCTTCTCTGCCACTCCTCGGTCACTCTTGTCCCCTGTGCTGTGGGGTCCCTCCCACGGGATGCAGTCCTTGCTGAACTGATCTGGAGTGGACTTCCCACAGGCAGCAGCTCTTCAAGAGCTGCTCCAGATATGGGTCCATACCACGGGGACCATCCCTAGGGAGCAAACTGCTCCAACCTGGGTCCCCCACGGGCAGCAGCTCCTGCCAGGTCACCTGCTCCTGAGTAGTCTCCTCTCCACGGGCTACAGGTCTGACCCAGAATCTGCTCCGGCAGGGGTCTTCCACAGGCCGCAGTCTCCGTCAGTGCAGGTCCACCTGCCCCACCGTGGTCTCCTCCACAGGCTGCAGAGTGGAACCCTGCTCCACCGTGGTACTCCATGGGCTGCAGGGGAACAGCCTGCTTCACCATGGTCCTCACCACAGGCCACAGGGGACTTCTGCTCCGGCGCCTGGAGCACCTCTCCCCCTCCTTCTTCACTGACCGTGGTGCCTGCAAGGCTGTTCCTCACTCCTCTCACTCTCCCAGCTGCTGTGTGGCGCAGTGTTTTTTTCACTGTCTTAAATATGCTCTCACAGAGATGCAAAACAACATCACTTATTGGCTCAGCTCTGGTCAGCAGCAGGGCCCTTACCTAACAGGGGGCAGCTTCTAGATTCTTCTCACAGAAGCCACCCCTATGGCCCCCTGCTACGAAAACCTTGCCATGTAAACCCACTACAGACATGTATGGGTTTGTCTTGTCATGGTTTCAGCTTGTTTTAACATGTTGCAAAGTGACTGTAGCTTCACCTTCGTGTGAGTTGTAGCTCCGTGAACGCCATGAATGGTAAAGGTCTGGCAAACCTGCAGAGACACTGGAACAGCCCATGGTGTCAGTTGAGGCTGGGAAGGCTATGGTGCAATTTTCAGATTCCATCTGAAGTCTACATATACATATTTATTGATATGTATATATATATATATATAATATGTATATATACATAATATGTATATATACATATCTATGTATCTATCTGTATGTATACACAATTTTTGGTAGTATTTTTTGTGCAAAAAATGATTTCAATACTTAGGAGATACATCAGCACACTCCACTTTGTTTCCATCTATTTCAAGGTCTAAAACTTCTCAGAATTTTGAGTACTTCTTCACATAATGGTTCTTGTGTCTATTCTGTCCCTAAATTACATGAAAACTATAGATTAGCAAAGTAAATATGGTCTTTATTATTTTCTATAAATGGCCATAAATTTTACTGACCTAACAATGCAGGGTTTCAGGACACGTCTTGGTTTGTCTTGGCATAGTTTCACCTTGTTTTAGCAATTGTCAGGTGGCCAAGTGACTATGCTTCACCTTTGTGTGAGCTGAAGCTTTGTGACCACCATGAATGGTAAAAGTCTGGCAAACCTGGGAAGTTTCCGCTTTGCAAGCAACAGACTGTGACGTCAGTTGAGGCTGATGAAGGCAACTTTCAGACTCTAGCAGGGAAGAAGCAAGAAGGAGGCAAACTGTAGTAAGAAAACATATAAATACAGCTCCAAGTGGACTCCAAGACAGAAAAGGAAGAAACTCCCACCCACGGTGAACATTATAAACCTCCTGATGAAGAATTCAGCTCTTCATAACTGACAAACGGACTGACAACTCATAACCACCAGCCCAACTTCTTCTTCAAGAAGACTGTAACTGTGAACCTTAGGACAAGAGGAACATTGACAGCATGAGCATAATGCCAGAGAAAAGGGAGGGTTCTAGGAAGAGGGGTTGCATATAACAATTTTGATTGCATTATTAATATGACTTTGCTGTTTCAATTAGAGAACTTGGACTATTAAACTGTTAAAATATTAGCTCAGCTTAAATTCTTTAATTTTACATATGCACTGTATCTCCCTTGTCCATAACCGCATATACATATATATATACACATATATATCATAAATCATACCTTGAAATCCAGTCTCCAAACCAAGCTGAGATATGGCTGTGGAACATAGCTGTATTTGTTTATATGATGTTGAATTTAATCCCTCATAAATATATTTCTAAATGGTGATGCTCATGGCTAACATATTTCTGTTAGGCTGGTCTATTACTCAGTCAGGTTTCTTGTTCCTAACATACGTAGAGAACACCCACATCTACATTTTAAATACACTTGATAAATACAATATCATGAGGAGTGAGGAAGTGATTTGGTAGCACTTGCCCTTTTACTCATGCTCAGAATGGGAAATAGGGTGGGATGACTGAGTGGGTTAGACTGCTTATCCATCTGTCTTTATTTTGCAGGACTTATGTTATAATATAGCAATTTTATTTCTCTGCCATATTTACTCTGGCTAGATGTTATTTTGTCCTTTTATGAGTCTGATACTTCAAAGTCCTAGGCACTCATTTTACTCTTCAGGATTAAGGTCTGTTTTCAGAATTCATCATTGTCATGGAGATAATCATACAGCTGTTTAAATGGTATGACGGAGATCAAGGAAGGTTAATGTCTCACATGATTGATCAAACAGTCAGATATCATGCCAGATATAAATATGGACACTTGCAAGGAGATAACACACCTCAGCTGTCCATAGGGATAAAAACAGGTTCTCAGTCCTCTCAGCTGGTCCAGTCCTCAGAAGAGCATCCTGTTGTAAGGATGAACTTTCAACCCATGTTGTGAGGTTGGTTTTGTGTACCAAATAACTTCAAGGAAAGAAGACATCTGCTTCTTCATGCAGCCTCTTTAAGTCATGAGCAGAGAACTGAGGAAGCTCTAGTTTCTTCTCTGAGAATCAATTAAAATATACACACAAACAGTTATTGAATAACAGTGTTCAGCTTGAGTGAGTGCTTAAAATCTTTACCTAGCAGATTAATTATGTTAGCTTATATGTTCTATGTCTTAAATACATTAAACTTTAAATAAAAACTCCTGTTCCATTTTTTGAAAAGTGTTGATATTGGCTTCGAGGAGTTGGAGAGTGTCTGCATCTGTTAACTTGATCTAACATAATTTCCCTGTAACCATCAATCAGTTGCCACAGCAGCACAAAGGGACTCAGTCTTAGCTCCACCCTTCCCAGATTTTCCTATTACCTATTTTAGAACATGTTACTTACCAAGGAAATTATAGTGAATTCCAGTTTGTGGTAGTTATTTCCCTCAAGGCACTGATTAAGAAACATCAGGTATTTAACTCAGAATTATAAATCAAAGCTAAATTGAAAATGTAGTTGTAGTTTTTGTTCAATACCACTCGAAATTAGCTATCTTGCTGAATGGTAGTCAAGATTCAGGAAGGTCAACAAATTCTCAGTTCTACCTTTGTGAAGGGATGCTAGAAAATGCAAAAAGTAAGTATATTCTCAGAAAAAGAGTTCACAAACTGAGGAAAATGGAAAGGCACTGGTAGAAGACTTGTATGTTATGATACAACACCTGAATCTTTTACAGTTCCAGATAGTCTCAAGGGTCTTAGCAAGTAAATTGTTCTTAACTTAAAGAAATTTTCCTGTTAGGCAGAGTTCAATTATTTTAATACCCAATTTATTCCACTTTTTTGTGTGTGCGTGTGTGTGTGTAGAGGAAACATCATGAGGGACAGGTCTAGTGCAGGCATTAACATTTTCCACCAGGGGAAACACTGGCATTCGCAAGGGAAAATTGTCAGAATGATACTTGCATAACAGAGTAAGTGCAAATTCTAATATATCACTTAGATAAAACTTGGTCTGGTAGATTTTAAATTAAACCTTGTCTTCCCTGAATCCATTGCATGCTTCAGTTGATTTCTTTGGGGAGTTTTCCTTTTTTCTTCATCTAAATTTATGTCACCAGTCTATGTTAAGCAATTAACAAGAAAGTCCACAAATAAAAGGGACTGAAGTATTTACTTGAAAAAGTAAATACTTAGATTTCTTGAAATTTGCCCTATTTTCTCTTAGTAAACAGTAGAAACTTCATGAATGTCATATCACTGAGATTTACTTACACATATTATCAGTTTCTACCTATAGATTATTACTGATCTCTTTGTATTGAATATTACTTTAAACATTTGCAAACCTGAATTTGCTCTTTGAGCATTTTTTTTTTTGTTCCACTACTGCTTCCCTGAATGAAAGAAAGATAGACTGGTATTATGAGCATAGTACATATACCCAGCTAGAAGAAAGACTAACTGTTTCAACCTGATATTAACATCATCACAAAATGATCTTATTTTCCTTAGTTAAATGAATCATTGTTACATTCTCAAAATATCTGTTCCATAGCCATCCTTATGAATCAATATTGCTCATAAGAATGAATACAAAAAGAGAGCAAAATCATTTCTGAATGTAGCCAAACATATATACAAAATGAAAAGCCAACAGAATCGTACAGGAGTTTTTCTTCTTCAGTCACTGAAAGGGAATGGGAAGGCGAACTCACTGAGGAAGATTATTGACTGTGCTCTGTGCCTTTGATAGCACTAAGTCTCCTGCTTTCATAAGCATCAAATTCACTATGCTCGAGTATCTACAAAATAACTCATAAAGATGCACTCCAGCAACTTTATTTCTTGAAAATACAAATGTGAAACCTGAGGCAAGCCTTTGAAATATTGTTGTATTGAACCATTTCTAGTTTGTTACTATACTGTGTTCATTTGCAAACTGTTTCTTAAAACACATATGCTGGTACTTGGTTAGGACTTGAGATTAAATGCAGCCTCTATAGGGCTTTTCTAAAAGAATTGCTCATCTATCAAGAAAATGTCAATTGTTCTAAAGTACAAATTTGGTAACATACAAATATGAAGATTGTTAGCTTCTAGAAGCAGAAGTTTTAGAAGCAGAATATAAATCAAGGCTTTTTTTTTTTCTTTTTTTTTTGTTTTTTTCCCTCCTGAATTGAAAATATGTAGAAATTCTGCTCAAATACCTGAGATGGTATAACATGAAACACCTGTACAGACTTTTGTGTTTGGTTCTCCAGAGATCTGACTTTAAGGAGCACTGGAAAGAATTTGTGTGTATATATTGTGTATACATATATATGTATGTGTGAATATTGTGTCAATGTCAATTTGTGAAGAATTACTGAAGACTGGAGATTGCTTTGCTGATTTTTTTTTTCTCATTTTTCATTTCATTTTCAAAGAAGTAAAATTATTCGTGCAAAAATCCAGGTGCCTCTTAGGTCTCCATAATGAACACTGCTTACAGAATGTTGCAGAGAGAACAGAAGGAAACAGAACAAAGAACAAGATGGAAATATGTTCCCAACAAGTATATTGGCAGAAATCAACATAGAGTTGTAGTAAGACCCCTAGTATTGAAATATGGGATTAGAAATTAGAGAGTGACTGATTAAGAATAAATATATAGACAACACTCATTGTTTAATATGTGCTACATTTGCGATGTACTGGGCCTGTGCTGAGCTTAGGCCTCCAGATGAGCCCCTGGGGCCCCAAGAACCAGATCAAACCAACCTTATGGTTCGGACTGTGACCAAGGGCTCAGAGATAAGGAGGATTGTTTTTAAAAGGACAAGATAAAGAATGTCAAACACACAAGGACGCGAGATAACAGGACCCTCAGCGCTCACCACCGAAGAAGGCACTGCGCAAGCACAGATGGGAGGAGTTTATGGAAATGACTTCTTGGAGCTAATCTTAATACTAAGCGGGGACAGGTTATGCATATGTATAGGTGTTCTGGGAAACTTCATGCATATGTAACTCTTTACTGTATATAAGCAAAGCAAGTTGCCACGTTAGGGGTGCACGACTTTGGTGGGACTACCCCCCATGCCACCCAACGCTGAATAAACATACCTACTTTATAATCTTACTGATTGTGGAGTCAGTTTTCCGTGAGTCAGTATCAGAAATAACCTTCCTCTGATTAGCCTCCAGTTAACAGATCTCATGAAACAAATATTGCATTGTCTTTGCATCAATCTACCTACTGATTTTTATCCTTCCTCTTCTTAACTCTGACTTTTATTAGAAGATTATTAGGAGACCAGAGTTAAGAGCTGAAAGATTTGAAAGTTTTTTTTCTGGTCTGAAGCTGACTGAATATGAAGCTTTTTTCTACATCTGTTTATAACCCAGGGAAATGTGGCTCATATGTACCTAACTTCATAAACTGCTGTAGTTTAAAGTGTATTGTAATTGTGCTGACAATTATTACAATAATTATATAGTATTTTCTGACTGCTCTTTGTAACTACTAAGAGCCAAACAAATTCATATTTCCCAGGGAAAGGCTAGATAATTGAAGTATCTTACAACCTACTTTTCATCTTGATTGGTGAGAAGAATATACATTAATTTCTAAAAATAGGTTATAATAATATCAGATTAAATATTTTTACTCTAATTAATCACTGCTCTAATTAGCATTAATGAAAGGAGAACCACTTGAGCTAGCTCATGTAGTGTTAAAACATGATTTTTTGCAACATCCAAGTAACATCTCAATAGCCACACCGCTGTCATGACACATGCCCTGCTCCTTATCCTGGATAAGAGAGTATGATTGACAAGAAATACCCTGCACAGGTCTTCCTGCTAAACTCAAGCTTCAGGGGAAGTGGCAGAGCTCACCAAATGTTTCTGCGGGCTGAAGAGGACTGAGTGTTATTTTTAGTGCTCTCCTTTTACCAGCTTCATCCCGACGGAGAAGGTAGACCCCTGAGGGGCAGGCAGCTCGGAGGCCGGCAGGGCCGGGCGGTTCCCCTCGGGCTCGCTAGATGGTGCTAGGCGCAGGCGGGAAGCACTGGGTCCTGCAGGAAGAGCCGGAGCAGCTCCGCATCTTCAGCATCTCAGCAGCTGGCTTTAAAATGGTGGGCAAAAGAGCTTTGGAAAAAAAAATAACGCATTTCTACCTGGAAAAGGCGCAGCGTCGCTTTTTCAGATCACCCCCGTCATCTGAAAGCAGATTTTGCAGCGGATAATAAATAGGTTGCTGTTGATGCATCACCTACCAACACAGACATCACCCTTACAACAGTACTGCCATCCCTGTGTCAACTTTTCCTCAGTCTCCTGCTTCCCCCTTCTACCCCACTGATGCTTGTAGCTGATCTGTCTGCAAACATTTTTTGCAGAACTGCAGACTGCAACCCGAGGCAGGGAAGGTGAAAACTTTCACAGCAATGTCACAGGCCGAACTGTTATTTTTTTACCTTACTTTACTGTCAATTAAAATAAACTTCTGATTGTTTATTTAGGTATTGAAAGATTAAAAAAAAAAAAAAAAAAAAAAGAGCAGTTAAATAAACACTTTCCCAAGCCAAGTCAAGCATAAGCCAAACACCTTTCCTTCCCCCTTCCATCATTTCCATACACAACTTCATTTATTTTTGGTGCAGTTCACCATCAATCTATTCTTTTTCCAACAGTGATGAGACTTGCACCACAGGAAGCTGCAGTTTTACGTGCCATGGTTTCTTTCTGTTGCTGTTTTCCGGATGGGTTGTTTGTTTTCAACATGGCTGGGCCATGTTGTTTCTTTCTGGCTGCACGGTTATTGTCCCTGCCCTACCCCAGCATGGCCGCCCATAGGCTACAGTCCCTCCCTCTCCCTCAGCACAGGCTCCATGCACTCCCCCTACCCTCCCATCCTTACGACCAGTTTCACAGTGGTTTTAGAGGTGGCTGGGACCGGCTGTGACAAGCCCCAGGCAGGTGATGGCCTCCCTCTCCTCAGGGCATGCCTCAGTCCCTCCACCGTTACCCTGCAGGTTCTGTCCAGTGCATCCAGCAGCTCCAGTGCCCCAGTACCGAGGCTCTGGCAGTGCCAAGACTTCATTAGGTCAATGAAAGGGTTCAGCAGCCATAAGGGGGAGGCAGCGAGTCAGTCAACGGGTTGGAGGCCTCTTTTTTTCTTCTGAATTCTGGTAAGTATCAGACTTAGACTACTCAGTTTCCTTCAGTGTTTATCTAGTATGGGAAAAAGCATATTTTGACATCATTTCTGAACGTTTCCACAGTTTATGAAAAGTGTGAGTGTAAGTAATGCCTTTAAGAGATTCTGTACTGTCAGCCTTGGTACCACTCAGTAAACCTGAAGGGTCTGTGTAAAACAGTGCAAATGCTCTGTTTTGCTTTCTTAATTATACAAAATGAGATGTATTTTTAAACAGATGTGTGTTTCTGTTTCTTAACAGGCTAAAAGAATAATACAATTACTTGCTTCAGGAAAATACATAACTGCTGAAATGTTAATGCTCTGTATTTCTTCATGTCCTTAACTCCCTGGCATTCAGGCTCTTCACAAATAGCAGACTGTAGCTGAGACTGCTCCACACAAACACACTGTTTAGAACAAGCTTATGTTTTGAATGTCAGCTCGTGGCGATGGGATACATGCTGATTTGGGGCTTAGGTAGAAGGAACCAGATTCCTTGTTTGCATTTTCCAGGTTGCTTCCAACCACAGTTGCAGCTTCTCTGTAAAACTTTGGGATTGCATTCCTGCATAATTCCGTTTTGTTATTTCCATTCTTAAAGCGTACGTTTCCTTTTGAATAATTTAAGGTTGATTTTACACACAGTGGCCAGGCCTACCAGCTTTCTATGACTGCATCTCCCCAGGGTTTCCAAACCACAGCGCTGCTCTGGTTTAAGTAACGGTGACACTTTTCCTTTGCTGAATATTTCCAAGCTTGTCACAAATACTCCTTTACTCTCTATTACAGGTGGGCCTGTAGTAAGGCAATAAAGACTTGTGTATATATAGATTTGTCTTCTCGAAGACTGATGCTGTTTCTATAGTTATCTCCCTCACCTAAGAACAAATAAACTAATGGGCTCCAAAGTTTGACCCCTTCCATTGTAAAGAATCTTTCATATCAGATTCTAAACAGAATTTTCATTGCTTCAACTTGCATCCCCTATCCCTTGTCATTTTGTGGTTTACTTCTGAAAATAATTTGATAAGCTTCCACTAGGTAGCTGAAAACAGGAATAAGATCCCACCCCAGCCTTCTCTACCAAACTGTGAACCAACCAATCCATCTCCTTTACTTGCCATTTTGCTCCATTTATGGCTAAAATAATTAATTTTCTCTCAGAGCTGTCAGCTATGAAATCTCACGTAAGACCATGTAAGACCTCACTCATGCTCCTTATCACCACATGTTCCTTTTTACTTATTGCTGTTTATGACAAGATGTTGCTGGTGGCTTGCAGAAGTTTTCCTCTCAGAGTTCAGTTTGAAATCTGTAGCGTAGTCTGATTGTCCTTGGCAGTGATAGGACATGGCTATTCTTATGTATAATAGATGTCAATCCGACCTTAGAAAGTATTCTCTGACTGATAGTAAATTTGAGAGAGCCTTTCCCTCCGAGATGTTCATAATGCTAATAACCCTTTCTAAGTATGAAAGTTTAATCATGCAGATCCACACAAGGAGGGAGATTGTCGCAACTCCAGAGAGATAACCAAGTATTCTGTTCCTATCACTGAACATATTTGGAAGAGAACTGAATGCTATTTGTTGTGCTGAAATAGTAAAGCTTCAGGTAAAATCAAAGTTGCCTGCTCCAAGTCTGGGATTGCTTCTCAATATTCACTTAAATTATACATGCCCCTATTTTAATATATCAGCTATATCAATCAATGGCATCATGCTCAGCAATAAAAGTTGGGGTAAAGAAGAAGGAAGGGGAGTCCTTATCACAGTCCATAAGTTCTCACACTTCTACCTTTCTAGTTCTCTCCCTCATCCCACCTGGGGAGAAGGAGCAAGTACTTGCATGGTACTTAGCTGCCTGCTGGGTTAAAGCACAACAGTGTGGGGTTTTTTGTTTGTTTGTTTTTTAAAATCTTCTTCTCAGTTAGGTCCAAAATATAAATTTATTCTTCAGCTGGAAAAATAATCTTATTTATGGCTGCAAGGCTACAGAACCAGACTTTCACAGGGTACAGTAGTATGTCAAGTATAAAAGTAAAGGTTAAAATCCTCTGTTCCTGCAAATGAGCATAGCATAATCATCACTGAGGGAATTATAATGATGTCTACCACCAAATCAGGCTTTACTTGAAAGTTTTATTTCTGCCCTTTAGTTGGAGAAGGTTTCCTAGCAAGCTCAGGGGATCTCCACCATTGGTATTATTCAGAAGTTAATTAGATATATATCCCTTAGCAGTCTACTTTAACTTGAAACTTGGTATTTTGGCTAGCAATTTATCAGAGAAATACAATTTGCTATATTGCTTGAATAAAAAAACAACAAGTCTGATATTAAAATGAGTTTGTCACCTTTAGCATGTAGCAGACTATGGGCTATTGGCTAACACAATCCAGAAAAGTAGATCTTTAAGTTTCACAGTTTAAAAAGAGAAAATTTTGATGAAGTATGTGAATGATTTACGGAGTTTCCCCAACTTAGTAGTTACAGGTTTCAGTATGGAAAAGGCTTTGAATTCAAAGGTAAATTTACATGAAATCTCTATTTTTCCTAAGAAGGGAAAAAACATTGAAAAACAGCACCCAAAGAAGTGGGATGAATAGGTACACCCAAAGGGATATTAGGAATAAAAAAGTGTGCAAGTGGAATATAGGAATGTTCAATAAACAAAGTTGTGTCAGCACTATAGGGATAAAATAGAATTTGTCAAAAAAAAAAAAAAAATAATGCTAATTTTAACTTTTCAAGTGATATAGATATAAACAGGAAATGGATTAAAATGCATTCCAAGTCTGGTCTGTAACTAACTCGTTACAGGAATGCTTTACTAAGGGTAGAGTCAGCAGTTTGAAGTGGTCAATGCTTTCTAGTTTGGTACTTGTGAGATTGTAACTGTATTATTATGTCCTGTTTTGGGCTTCTTACTGCAAGAAAGATGTCAATAAACATGAGGAAGTCCAGGAGAATACCATCACTGTTTCCATGGGCCTGGAGCATAGGGTCTGTGAGCAAATGCATAGAGAGCTAGATTTGTTCTCATGAACATGAAGTACTGGGGAGGCATGGGAAGACAAGAAGCAACAGTCAAAAGTTAGAGTAGATACACATACCAAAAATATGTGAACATTTTTTCTAACAAGATTTCTGGAATTTCCATCCATGGAAGTACTCAGAACTGAAGTGGACGAAGCAGGGGATAACATCTGACTGAAGTTGGTGGTGGGAACTTGAAGATATGACATCCAAAGGTCTACTCTAACCTGAATTATTTTGAAGTTTTGTGGTCTTTTGTTAAAAAGGTAATCAGTTTTCTGTACTCATTAGATGTGAAAGATTTAATGTCTCTAGTCATATCAGACTAGATGGAAACATCATCAGAGATTCTTTCAGTGTGGTGTCTGAACTATGATTTGGGAGTGATTTATACATGTGAAATTCCAGGTCCAAGTTCTAGATGCCAAGAGGAATAAAGATAGAAATAGAGCTTGTAAGAAGGAAAGAAATGTTTGCACATCTTTCCCAGGCTGGTAGTGACCATATAGCAACTGGCTGTATGTGAATGCTTTAGAGATTGTGATTTCAATCCAAACTTCTTATCTTTGTATTATCATCACTTTTTTCACTCTCTAGAAAAAGGAGGATATAATGTGTCAAGATCTTAAGAGCTCTGTAGAAGTCTCTGGATTGGTCTTTCTTTTGCAGATTTCAAGGTGTCCCATGCATTTTAGTCTTTCTCTTAAGTTTTCTTTTTGTCTGTTGCGCTGTCAGATTTACTTGTGTTATTTCAGGTTTTAATAATGATTCAGAATCCAACATTGGTGTTCTTGCATGTTTGTTTTTATTTTCCCTTGCTTGCATGTAAAGCTGGAACCTTTTTATGTTTACAAGAGCAGCCTTGTTAGCCACTGCTATATTGTGAATATGTCACATTTCAGAATTGTAGGTGCATATTGAGGTTACACGTTTCTATAATTTTATTCTATAATGATGTTATTTATGGGGAATATTATGATGGAGTTTTAAAAGTTAATTTGTATTACTCTGTCTATTATTTCCACTGCTTTTCTATTGCTTTTCCATGTGGATGCCAGGAGGGGAGTGGCTAGCTACTTGGTGTTTTTTTGTTGTTTCTTTTTTTTTTTTTTTTTTTTTTTTCTCTTCAACTATTTTATAGGCAGTATTTCTGTTTTTAATAGCATTAGATAATGATTTTTTTACTTTAACTTTACTGGACCAGAAGGATTCTTTCCTCTTACAGTGCATAATTACTGAAAGAGACACAGCATACAGTTTTATGCCATCTGACTACTTCTGAGCTAGTTGTCCAGGTGCCCTTTAGAGTCAGTTAAGAAAAATAAGTATGCCTAGAGCATGATTCATATAGCCTGTTTTAGATGGCTACTCTAGGAGATGAGATGAATCATGTTCTAGAGAAGCTTTATGCTCTCCACTAAAGACAGCTTTAACGACTAACTCATAATAAGATGTTTATGCTGTGGGTTGCTGAATTTGGTCTAATGAAATGTGCCCTTCATTAGTGCCCTGTATCATTTTAGGCCTGAAATAAGAGCTCTATTTATTTTTGTTATTTTTTTCTTTATTTTTAAGAATGGTAGGCAATTATTGCAAAATAGTTTTACGGCCAGCTCACATTAACATCATCCCAATGGTGCAGTCATGGATTTACCTGCCAAGAAAACCTAACATTAGGTTTCTCAGATTATTTTATTGTAGCATCAGATGCCACATTGTCTTTTGCAAGTCAACATCTTTTGTGTTCTGATCAAGATAATGTTCCGGTCTCCCAGTGCGGTTTGCTCTAGAATGACTGCCATAAATAACTTCTAGTTTCCAGTGATGCAGGGCTGCCTTCACTCATCAAAATATACCTGTTTAGTTTCTTCTCTTTGCATACCCCTTCATCTTCTGAAATACTCCTTTGCTTCTTCCAGATGCAGCAGTTTCATCAGGGATCTTTCGCCTGTGTTTCTTCTAGATCCTTTTGGGTCCATCTTTCACACTCACCATAGCTTGCATTTTGTACGCCTCATGACAGTTTACGGTTCTGTGTTGTTTCTGTTGTCCAAAAGTTATTGAGAACTTGGGGTTTGTTATTTCCTTTGGAAGACAAACAAACAACAAAATAACAAAATAACAACAACAAAAAAAAAAAACTGCATTCTGATCTGGTTATGATTTGTTATTTAGCAAAACGAAATGTGTCATTGTAGGCTGAATTTACAATCTTCTAGCATCCTTTACAGATAAACATATTTATATGCATAGCTGTTTTTTAATGTGATTTTGAAGGAAAATTTCAAGTTGAGTCAGCTGTAGAGTATTTTCAGTTTAACTTTTAGGTCAACTGTGTAATTTTTGGTATAACAGTCACAGATTTCTTCTCTCAGCTGGATATATTAAAAGTACTATCTGGGTAAGATCAACAGACTTTTGAAGAGAGTCTGTAACGCTTAGTGAATTTCATAATACTTATAGTATGATAAATGATTATTTTAGCTTTATCTTTTTAAAATATTTTTTTTTAATTGAACATGCTTTGACTAAAAAATATACAAATAATATTATTCCAGCATTTTAAAACTCAAAACTCAAATTTTATTTTTTAACTTCTGTCTTCAGTGTAACTCTGAGTATTTTCTTTCTTGGAAATGACTCTTCTGGAAATGAAGGAATTCTCACAAGAGTATTTTTTTATCTTGATTATTACTCTGGGTGATTTTTACACTGATGTAAAATCTTACACAAACAATCCAGGAACCTAAGTCTAAGAAATATAATGATTATAGCTAATACATTTTGGCATTTTTTTCAGGCTTTATTATAAAATTAGTCTTCCAGTTTAAATGAAGTGCTAAAAGAGTAAAGAATTAAACTTTATTAATTTCAAAACACAGCTATGTGGAGAGAACAAATACTTCCTGGTGATGATACTGCAACCCTCTGTGCATCAGTAGCAGCTAAGTGTTGTTCTAAGTTGGGAGAAACAGTGTGGAACTACAGCCGTTCTCCAAGATTATCTTGCTTAATCATCTTTTTCTTCTGTTTGATTTACAGAAAAGATCACAGTTATGGTAGCATATATATATATATATATAAAAAAAAAAAAAAAAAAAAAAAAAAAAAAAAAAAAA
>NC_048893.1:8988701-8997166 GCF_011077185.1 Oxyura jamaicensis
TTAATAATATTTTTATTTTTTTTTTTTTTTTTTTATTTTTAAATTACTTATAATATTTGTATTATGTTTTTATATAAAAATAAAAAAAAAAAAAAAAAAAAAAAAAAACTTCCTGTGAAGAAATAGGTAAAAGCATTTATTTAATTTCACAGAAGCCTTCATCTAGTCACCGGAGTGTGACACATTTGAGATTCATCTCAGGTTGATAGTGACTTGAATTGGCAGCCTAACATAAAGGTCATATCTATTTCCTAAGCCGTCTGAGAATTTCTGTCTTCTATTTAAATATCATTTAAACATCTATCTTTTAAATATCAGAACAATTAAATGATTAGAGAAGATCACTATCAGAAGTTATCACCTTTAAGTAGAAATGTTTGTCGTCTAAAAAATTTGTTGTATGTTAAGTAGATGCTTCTCTGTTCAATTTAGAAATCAAGAAGCTGTGTTGGTTTGTGCAACACAGGAAAACAAACTGGATGACCGTGTTGATCCTTCTCTTTACTGAAATATATG
The DNA here is from genome assembly GCF_011077185.1 of Oxyura jamaicensis. NCBI lineage: Eukaryota > Metazoa > Chordata > Aves > Anseriformes > Anatidae > Oxyura > Oxyura jamaicensis. Next base: position 8,989,218 of record NC_048893.1, read on the forward strand.
TATCTTCTTCTAATGAGAAGAACAGCTTATCAACAAATGAATATAGCTGAACTAGTATTACCAAATAAGTCTGCATGCAACTAACTGATAATGTTAAAAAAGGCCAAAAAAAAAATAAGGTTTTAGTTAAGGCAGCGAAGACCCTGCATAATTAAAAGCATCTTCAGCTTTCATCTTGCCCATATCTTGTTAAAGGTGTTACCTTCATCCCAACTTCTGTAAAGCAGGATACTATAACACCATGAAAATACAAATTTAATTAAATTTTAAACTATCAGTATAAAGTGAGCAAATTAGTATCAAAAGTGTGTTTGTTTGTTTGTTTTAATTAAAATTGTCTTTCTAAATACAAAGTAGTTTAACTAGAAGTTGTTTATTGACTTAGGACTTAATAAGATAAATTGTTAGGGCTGGGAAGGAACTGGATGGTGGTAAGATTTTAAATATTAAAAAAATGAAATTTCTCTTTGCATGGGCCCTAACTCAATTTATTAGCTCCTTCTTCTTAATCATATTAAATGGATATAAAAATTTAAAAGCTTAATAGCCTATTTATTTATGTACTGTATCAGGAAGATCTGTCATACTCTTTGGAAAAATCTGTTACAATCTGCAAATCTATCAATTTCCTGAAAATCCCTCGTAAAGCTTCTGCTTTTGATGAACCATACAGAAAACTGCCATTTTTTAATTATTAAGCTTCTGACTACCCATCAGCTTTACAAAGAATCCTGTCCAAATTATAAATAAACTTAATGTTTGCTCCTTTTTTCTTCAGCTTTCCAGAGTAGTTCACAGAATCACAGAAAGTTCACAGAAGTTCCCTTGTAGTTCACAGAATCACAGAATTTTCTAGGTTGGAAGAGACCTCCAAGATCACCAAGTCCAACCTCTGACCTAACACTAACAAGTCCTACGCTAAACAATATCCCTAAGCTCTACATCTAAACGTCTTTGAAAGACCTCCAGGGATGGTGACTCAACCACTTCCCTGGGCAGTTAATTTCATCAAGAGTAGAAACCATCATTTTACTGTCTTTATGATAGGTACAATATAATGGGGACCTGTATTAAAGGCAGACTTGCAAAGTTGTTAGAGACTTACAAATACTCATAGGTGCCTTCTATAAATGAGAAATCAGTCTATGGACCCAATTTACATAGGCACTTCTGGTAGTCCTCATTAAAATATCTTTGGGCCATTAATGCTCTTAGAATAGAAATATGAAATAAAACAGTAAGAGAATACATAACATTTCCTCCTAACTATAAACTTATATATTTTTTTATCTTTTACATTTATCTACCTATTTATTAATTTAAGCATTGATGGTGTTAGTACTTGAGCTGTGGGTTCCTTAAATTTATTTGTGAGCATGCTAGGAATTAACATGTTGCAATACTTTTGTTTATGAGGCTGAATTTTCTTCAATGCCCCCAATAATAATAATAATAATAATAATAATAATATAGCTGGCAAGTGTTTGAGCCAAACTGGAACTATGTAATCTACAGTGGAATAAGCAGTCTAGCCTGCCCCCCTATAAAATGTTCTCTCTCTTAAATATACCTGCTTATGTTAAGGTAAGTCTAGAATTTCTCTCATATTGCTGCAGAGAACTATGTGGCTTCACCCTCAAAAGAGAGGAAAGTAAAGCATGAAATTGCATGGGAGCCAGAGCTACTGCAACTGGTGCCTGTGCATTCAGATGATGTTAATGGCTTCTGTTTGTCTGGGTGCATGAGAAAGTAGTGAAGAGACTGTTTGGTATTAGTCATTCCAGTTCATCTTGGGTTGTATTCTTCATTAAATTAATAAGTGATCACGGAGAAAATGATTTTTTGCATAAAACCTAGGTGTTGAGAGAACAATTATTTTCTCATTTACTGTTTTTATTCTAACACAGGAATGGTGCTTTGATTTTGTATTTAATGGGAATTACACTGTTTTCATGTTTAAGGGCCTGTTTTCCATGGCAGTAAAACAAGCATAAGCATTTGGGCTGTAAGTTATTGTTATGAGAGAATCTGGCAGAAAATGAGAGCAGTGTAAATTAATCTGAGGTGTATTCTGTACTTCTTTTCATCCAGCAATCTGAACCCTAGGCAAACAGATGGCTGAGGATTTCTATGAAAGATTAAATGCTTCAATATGAACATTTCTCAGACTATAATTTAACATGCTACTTAAAGCCTGATTTTTCTTTTTCTTTTGTGTGTATGTGTGTGCATGTGTGTTAATTCTAAGGCATATGGGATCAAATGCTAAGATATACTGTTCTATTAAGGCATAGCATTAATGTTTAGATCACAAACTATTTACTATAACTCTGACATTAAGTTTACTTAGTTATAATACAAGGCAATCATTATAGTTCCTCTTAGTATCTGTATTTTATTTTTCCTTTATCAAAAGAAATAACTGAATATTATGATTCCTTAATTTTAAAGCAACCAAATGTGTTTATATGGGCTATAAAATACTAAGGGGTAGTAGTAGCCTTTTGATAGATTGTGCTCCTGATGGCTGCTTGCCATCAAAGTTGGTGATTCCAGCAATAATGTAAGCTCAAATAGAATGATCCTGTATTTCTTCCAGTATGTCTACAGGTACAGATGTTGCCAGAACCTGTGTAGTCTCAACTGCAACATTAACAGTGAAATCTTTCCTCCTAAAACACAGAGGGAAGAGGGAGAGTCTGGAGGCTGGTTTTTTTCTGTTTAAAAGGAAGGTGCAGGCCTGTATGTCGCCATTTGTTTTGTAGGAGGTAGATTTGATTTTGCTTTTATACTGTGAAAGCCTCTGCTAAGACTGACTTACTCCTAATTTAATTGATTCTGTTTAAACTAAAAACAGAACTAAACTAGTCCAAACTAAAAAGTAATGGACTTGTAATGTTGGCTTTGTTAGCAAAATTTTGAAGTTGTTCCTGAGATGGAACACCCATAGAGCTGGCTTATACTTCACTCAGTAATGCCAGTGCCAAGTTTACCTGGCATACTATGTCATCTTTTGTCTTTCCTTCACTAAAACATTTATTCCATTCTGAAGAATATAGTGCTGACCACAACCATTTACTTAGGATCCTCCTGAGAAGCTGGACTTAACATGGAAACACTCATGAGCTAATGTTTCCCAGTTACTGCTTTTAATCCCAACAACAAAGAGCATTAATTTGATTTTAAAACTGTTTCTAAAACACTACAGATATACTTTTGTGTTTCTGCAGAAAAAGAATTGATAGATTACTTTTTTTTTTTTTTTTTTTCAGCAAATTCATATTCTGATCAGTGCTCATTCCCTTGGAGCAAGAGACAAAACTACTCTGTAGAAAACAGACCAGGAATCATGGTTACCTCAAGCTTCTTCTCTTCTAGAAATGCGCAGTGCTGCCAAAAGGAAAGATAAAATAATAAAAATATAGCCTTTTTAATTTTAGAGTCTGTTTGATTTGGTTTTCATTGGTGAAACCTTGCTTCAGTAATACCTTCTTTTAATAATAGCATATGTTCCTAGCAATGAGCAATTTACTTGTTGGGTGAGTTTGGCTCATAGCTAAGAATTTTTTGCAATGTTCATATTTAAATATTGCTTGGGATATTTTGGTATTTTCTTTATATAGTATTTGTAAGTGGATAGTTTTAATCAAATGCATTAAGTTTGGTAATTAAGACCTAGCCACAGCAGATAGAAAGGGCATTATACATTTCTTCTTTACAACCCTTTTATATAACTGAAAATTATTCTGTTCCTCTTCAGTCGTCCCTTGCCGGGGCCCCCCCCCCGCTTTTTTTTTTCCCAATATTTACTCCCACTGTTTAATGTATTTCCTGGACTTCTGATGTCGTGTTGCTTTTTGAACTCTAGTAAGCATTAGGTACTGTGTCCTCCTGTTCAAAGAGAAGCGGAAAATTGCAAAGTGGAATTCTTTAAAGACGGTTCTCCTGTTTTATGCGCTACTTAACATAAATGTTTGACTTAACATGACCATGTTGTTGACGTGTACAACCTGTGATCTGATAAAACTTGAAATCTTGCTCTGCTGCCTGCCTAGATACTCCCCGTGTTTAACTGAATGTACGTGCTCAAATAATAAATATATATATTATTATTATTACATACAGAATTTCATAGATGTCAAAGCATTTCTCCAACTTTTCAATGTAATGAAGTTAGACTTCAGTATCATCCTCCAGTATATCTATAGATATCCTTCAGATTCATGGTGTTGAAATTGCAGTAAGAAGCTACATTATTTTTTCTATAATCCCATGACAGATCCCTATACAGCATACCTTGATATGTTTTTCATTATTTGCCAATGAATTACAGATAACTGTTATGCAGGCATAGCTATCTCTCTAGTTTTACATCCACCCTGTAACATTAATGTTTTTTTTTTTTTCCCTAATTTATGAGCTTTAATGGACTCGGGCTAGAACACCTACTGCTCCTCCCCTTCTGCAAGACCTACGACTGTTCTAGAAAGCAATTACACTGGTCTGATATGATTTAGTTTTTGCCATATTAATGTCGCCTGTTATGCCTTTTTAATTATTTCCTAGGTAATTATAAATATTTTGATTATCACTCCAGTGTTTTTCTGGTTGGCAAAAAAGATTCAATACCTAAACTCAGAATTAAAGCAAGTAGCAAGTGGTTTGATTTGCAGAAGACTTACTGAACAAATTTGACTGTGGGCATATTCAAAGGAGCTCAACAATCTGACTGTTCAGCCAAGTTAATTTTTCTAAGTAGACAGGTCAAACTTGAGGCACTTGACTGTGAAAAAGATTTTCCTCAGAGAACCATTAGTGCCAAAAACAAATAATGGGTTTGAACCTGAATGTATTTATATCAGTGCTTCAGTAGTAGATTTAAGTACTGCATTTAACTACTGTAAATGGAGTAAAGCATACAAAAAGGCTGTCATCATCAGGCACCACAAACCTCCTTTAACCTGGGGCATCTGCAGCATGCTCTTAGCACAAAAAATGGTGAATAAGTTAAGAAAAGTCTGATACTTTTTTTTTTTTAATTATTTATTGTTGGATGTCCTGGTTTTACATCTTAATGGATTTTTTCATTATTAAAACTTACTTTCATTTTTATTAAGTACATATTCTCCTTAATATATAGAGTTGATGGTATTTTGCTTGTTTTGGAGTACATTGAGAGATCTTGGGGTCACGGGAGAAATTGTAGACAAAACATTGCTTTGTCAGTAAATCTGGCAAGCATGTCTTCTCATGTTACTTGCAGCTTGTGGATAATTCAACTGAAAACTTAAAATCCTCCTTAAATTGTGGTACGTTTTTGTAATGATGAGATTGCTCCCCCTGTACAGTAGATATGCTAAAGCACACACAATGCGGTCAGATTAGCCTCTCAGACATTATATTGTTAGTTTCCAAACTACACTGTTAAGCCAGTTAGGTGAAAATGTCTTACTATAGTAATTCCTTAGGTATCTGTTGTCTGCCTTAACTTCTGTCCTTTTGGAAAAATGATAAATCATCACCTTGGCAAAGCTATCAGATGCTGTGTTCCCAAAATGAATGTGGCATTTGCATTTATTTTGCCTGTTGCTCATGGGTTGCTTTTTATTTATTTATTTTAATTTACTTCTGATAGCTCCATTCCCTCTTCGTCGTCCTAGTCCATAATGAATGTATTCACATCTTCTTTTCCATAAACAAAGAAGTGTGTATAAACATTATCAGTGCATAAATGTTTCAAAGGTACTTACATTCATGCCAGATGCTTCAGTGACTCATTACCAAATGGTGAAGTGTGTGAGAGCTTAACAAGATACTCACTTTTTCCTACTGGAAAAGTCTTTTCACAAAGGATTTTTTTTTTTTTAAGAGTCATAGTTGATCATAGTTCCTCAGTATGCAGAATAACAATAGCTAAGCAGGCAGTTTACAAATCAAAGCAATTTGCTTCAACTGTCTACATTGTTATAGTGATTTTATAGCAGCCAATTACTTTGGGAAATTTAAATAAGATGCTATTAAGAAAAATGTGGGTAATAAAATAATCTTTATACATATATATATATATATGTATTTAAATAGGTTTTACTTCAGGTGTAAAGGCAAAATGGTGGGACTACACAAGTCTGTAATTTTTCTTTCCTACATCTTGATCAAAATCAAAATTAGTTATCATTTGGAAAGAAGAATGTGTGTGAAATGTGTAGAATCTAGATGTCATTCAATCTGATCTTTTTTGGTTTTGAGGCTTGGTCAGTGCCTCAGCTTGATACTAGTCATCTCTTCTGACTCTTTTTGACTTCTTTAGCCCTTTTCTCACAAGACTATTACTGATTTCATCCAAAGAGTATTTTTAAATTAATGACTATTCATATATAATCTCATTTGCTTTATACTCTGATATCTGAAACACACTTGTATCCTAAATGGAGTCAGGCATAACAATAGATATTGCACTGAAAAATATTTTCTTTAACCACCATACTGATAATTTAAACTTTGTTATTGTCCCTGAGGACACTTGGGTACAAGTACAAAACTGGCTTGTACTTGAACACAAGCACTGAGTTGCAAACAATTTTGATTTCTGAGGATTTTATTTTATAGTGCTTGCCCATATTTACAACTGATCTCTGAAGCAAAAAGTGCAACTAATTGAAAACACCAAAATTTTCTTTATGATGGGCAATGAATTTAAAAGTCATAATGACTCTGACATTTCCTTTTTAATGTGTAGATATCTACTTCAGTTACTATACATTTTACATTAAGAAAGAACATTCAAATTTTATAATTATTTATCCACTTATTCTGTAGATAATATTTTCAGTCTCCGAGCATAAATAAGACAGTGAAGTTGGTGGACTCCTGATCCTAAGCTATATCAACCTTCAAACTGTTAGATGTTATCACAATGCTACTTTGTTTAGAATACAAACACTCTGAGGAACTGTGCATCTAAGAAAATAGAAATTATCCATTTATTGATTTTTTTCTTTTCTTTTTAAAATGTAATTGAAACTGTAATCCTCAGAATTAACAGCATGATCTAAAAGTCATTAAAATAGATGGAAACATATCCATTCATTTAACAAGTCTTTAGAGCAGGCATTTAAGTAGCTTTTAATGCTTATATCTCTATCTTGATAAGTATTATCTTTATTGTACCGATGATGCTGTTGAGTCATGGAAAGGTTAAATATTGATTCCAAAGACACAAGCAGATATGGTTGCAAAACCAAAACTGAAACATTATAAGCTTTCTGTCTGTGCTTTGCATTCAAGGCAATACTTTCCAGTTTTTTATGTTGCTGTTGTTGTTAATGGTGGTGTTTTTTTGTAGAATCATATTATCATCTACGTTGGAAAAGACCTTCTAGATCATCAAGTCCAACCATCAACCTGTCCTACTGAGTGCCATCACTAAACCGTGTCCCTTAGGATCACATCCACATGTCTCTTAAATACCTCCAGGGATGGGGACGCCACCACTTCCCAAGGCAGCCCATTCCAATGCTTGATCACCTTCTGAGTGAAGAAATTCTTCCTAATATCCAATTTAAACCTCCTCTGGTGCAACTTGAGACCATAATCTAAACTAATTTTTTAAAAAGCCACTATATTTGAAAATATAAGTTGTTCTTGGTATCATTAAATACATGTATACATATATTTAATTATCTATTTTCATATAGAACAAAGTCTATGTACCCCTGTATTATAGTTCAAGAAGGACTTAGTCAAAGTTATGTTAGGTTACACAGCTCAATGAATAAGAATTCTGAGTACTGATACAAAATAAGATGGTTATAGGGGGTGCCCACTTTTAAGAAAGGAAAGAAGGAAGGAAAGAAGGAAGGAAGGAAGGAAGGAAGGAAGGAAGGAAGGAAGGAAGGAAGAAAGAAAGAAAGAAAGAAAGAAAGAAAGAAAGAAAGAAAGAAAGAAAGAAA
>NC_048893.1:9007166-9023619 GCF_011077185.1 Oxyura jamaicensis
ATGGTATGGAATACCCCTTTGGCCAGTTTGGGTCAGCTGTCCTGGGTTTGTCCCCTCCCAGCTTTTGCTGCACCCCCAGCCTGCCCGCTGGCAGGACAGAGCGAGGAGCTGAAAAGTCCTTGGCTTAGTATAAGCAGTGCTCTGCAGCAATTAAAACATCAGCATATTATCAGCACTCTTCTCATCCTAATCCAAAACATAGCACCCTACCAGCTACTAGGAGGGAAAATAACTGTCCTAACTGAAACCAGGACATATATCCACCCCTTATTCCATACCATTTATGTCATGCTCAGGTTACACTCTTTCCAATACATTCTAGTTAATCACTATTTTCATCTATGGTAGTGATGACACACAGTATTATATAATAATTAACATAATACATCTCAACTCATGGGCTATTCTCACCCAGTATTAAATCCCCCTGAGGTACACACCGGACCTCCCCATTCTTTTGCATTACCCACCAAGTGCATCCAGGTCCTTGAGCAAAAGCAATCCCACGAATGGGTTTGCCTTTTCCTGAGGCAGGAGTAGCCCAGACTGTTTTACCTAGCATATTTCTTACATGCACTACAGGAACTTTATCCCCTTCTACTGTACGTAGCAGGTTTGATTGGGCAGGTCCAGCTCGATTGGCAGATCCCCTAGTATTGACTAACCAGGTGGCCTTTGCCAAATGTGTGTCCCAATTTCTGAATGTCCCAGCACCCATTGCTTTCAGTGTAGTCTTTAACAGTCCATTGTATCGCTCAACTTTACCGGAGGCTGGTGCGTGATAGGGGATGTGATACACCCACTCAATACCATGTTCTTTGGCCCAAGTATCTATAAGGTTGTTTCGGAAATGAGTCCCATTGTCTGACTCAATTCTTTCTGGGGTGCCATGTCGCCATAGCACTTGCTTTTCAAGGCCCAGGATAGTGTTCCGGGCAGTGGCATGGGGCACAGGATATGTTTCCAGCCACCCAGTGGTTGCTTCCACCATTGTAAGTACGTGGCGCTTACCATTGCGGGTTTGAGGGAGTGTGATGTAATCAATCTGCCAGGCCTCTCCATATTTGTATTTCAGCCATCGTCCCCCATACCAAAGAGGCTTTGACCGTTTGGCTTGCTTGATTGCAGCACATGTTTCACAATCATGAATAACCTGTGCTATAGTGTCCATGGTCAGGTCCACCCCTCGATCACGAGCCCATCTGTATGTTGCATCTCTGCCTTGATGGCCCGAGGTTTCATGGGCCCATCGGGCTACAAATAGTTCACCCTTATATTGCCAGTCCAGGTCCACCTGAGCCAGTTCAATCTTGGCAGCCTGATCCACCTGCTGGTTGTTTTGATGTTCTTCAGTAGCCCGATTCTTAGGCACATGGGCATCTACATGGCGTACCTTTACAACCAGGTTCTCTACCCGGGCAGCAATATCTTGCCATAATGCAGCAGCCCAAATGGGTTTGCCCCTGCGCTGCCAGTTGTTCTGTTTCCATTGCTGTAACCACCCCCAAAGGGCATTTGCTACCATCCATGAATCAGTGTATAGGTAGAGAACTGGCCACTTTTCTCGTTCAGCAATATCTAAAGCCAGCTGGATGGCTTTTACTTCTGCAAATTGACTCGATTCACCTTCTCCCTCAGCAGCTTCTGCAACTCGTCGTGTAGGACTCCATACAGCAGCTTTCCACCTCCGATGCTTTCCCACAATGCGACAGGACCCGTCAGTGAACAGGGCATATCTCTTCTCATTTTCTGGTAGCTTGTTGTACAGTGGAGCTTCCTCAGCACGGACCACCTCCTCCTCTGATGACATCCCAAAGTATTTGCCTTCTGGCCAATCCATAATCACTTCCAAGATTCCCGGACGACTGGGGTTTCCTATTCGAGCCCGCTGAGTAATCAGTGCAACCCACTTGCTCCATGTAGCATCAGTTGCATGATGTGTAAAGGGGACCCTTCCTTTGAACATCCAGCCCAGTACTGGCAGTCGGGGTGCCAGGAGGAGCTGTGCTTCAGTACCGACCACTTCCGAAGCAGATCGAACTCCTTCATATGCCGCCAATATCTCCTTTTCGGTTGGAGTGTAGCGGGCCTCAGATCCTCTGTATCCCCGACTCCAAAACCCCCACACCAAACCCCCCCCCCCCCCCCCCCATTAACACATCAGGGTATCAAAGTGCATATTCAAAATATGTATGTATTCTTTAATTATAATACTGTAATAGGGTTGCATACGGTCACCTTCGTAGTTTAAACCTGAAAACCCAGAGAAGTGAAAAACAGTGAATATTTTTTAACTTCAGAGACTGTATGGTTTGGGTTATGCTTCTAGTTTTGTGTAAGAAAACTCATGTAAATTGCACTGCCTCATAAGTGACTGGTGATTTTGTTTTGCTCTACTGTCAGAGGTGATCTTTCTGTCACTTTTTTTAAAACCCCTTAATTTCAAACCATTTTGCTGTTCTTGGCATCTGTTTTCAATCACTTTGTGCTTTGCAAATCCTGATGACTTGAAATGTGAAATACCTTCAGGTTCCTTCAATAATGTGTTTTAATCATCTTGCAGTACCATTCTTTGAATTGTCTGTTGTATATTAAATCCCATAATGGAAGCTCTGGGACTTAAGTTTTACCCATATTTCTGCTGGTGAGTTCCTATCAGATTGTGACATAGTCAGAGTCAGATTTCCAAATGTTATAACAATATACAGATACTGCATTTTCAGATATCAGGCATACCATACCTACGCTATTAATGAGTTCTTCATGGTCTATTTTTAACACCAAATTAGACCATGGACTGTGAATTTCCCTTCCCCTACTCTCTCTTTCCTTGCAATAATTATTACTATTTCAAAGAACAGCAAATAGTAATATACTTCACTTATTTTAAACAGTTCAAAAGTTGTTCAAAAATGTTCAATTATTTCAAATATTCAAATACTTTCAACGATACTGATTTCATTTAAGTTATCCTTAGCCTCTGTAATGTAGCATTTAATGACTACCTTTAAAAAATAATAATCCTACTCTAACATTTGACTTTTCAGTATCAGGAAACTACAACAGATAATTATGGGATATAAGATACTGTGTTTGTTTTGTTGTGGTTGCAGTATCTCTTTCATTAAGGAAGAAACATGACTGCCCCATACTTTGAAAAGAGTACTTCTTAGAGGTACTTACAAAAGATAAGATAGTGAGGTTTTAGCCACAGAATTCATTAGGAGTTTTACAGTAGTTGCCCTTCTTGCTTTTGAACAAATCTGCAGCTCATTTTTTTTTAATGCTTTAAACAGAGTCTTGGCACACTGTTATTTGGTAGCTGTGTATATAACTGCGAGTCACAGAATGGCTAAGGTTGGCAGGGACCTCCAGAAGACATCAGGTCCAGCACCCTGCTCAAGCAGGGACACCCAGAGCAGATTGCCCAGGACCATGTCCCAGTGGCGTTTGAAGATCTCCAAGGAGCAAGAAGCTGTCTCCATAGCTTCTCTGCTATGCCTGTGCCAGTGCACCGTCAGTTGCACAATGAAGAACTTCTTCCTGGTGTTCAAATGGAACCTCTTGTGTTCCAGTTGGTGCCCATTGCCTCTGGTCCTGTCACATACAGCATCTGCTCTATATATAGTATTTTAAATCCCATAGAATAAGCTTAATTAATAAAGGCATATAAAATATTCATTGCCAGATACTTTTAGCAAAAAGGTGCCAACTGGGATCAAAGTAGTTGAAGTGGGATTTGTGTAGCATTAAGGTGTCAAAGTATGATGTAAGGACCTCTAGGTTCCTTCGTCTAATGTTACCATGTCTCAGACTAGCCTCAGTTCTTCCAGAGACCTAACATTTTGCATGTTCCTTAGTGCCTAAATTTATTTTTCTAAATATAACCCGTTCTTCATTCTTGACAGTGTTGATCAGTTCTGTGCATAGCTCATGTCTCAGTCTGATCAGGATCCAGAGCTAGACATCTGTTTTCCAAGCAGCTTGATCTGAAAGGACTTTTCAGGGTACATCTGAATCAGTTTTTGTCAGATTAGGCTCTCTTGGAACTGAAAAATTTGAGAAACTGTGTTGAGGAAAAGAGGATGATGCAGAGTATTTTGGTGGGTGGAGAACTTGCTCAGGAAGCAGAAGATGGGATCCAGTTCTTAATTCTGTTCAGTGGAATACAAAGCCATGTTTCCTATCTTTTCAGAAATTCCCTTAACTACTGGTCATAATCAACACTGAGGTAATTTCAGTCTACTCCCCTCTTGAAACCATACCAGTGTTCTGGTAAGAATTTCATATTTGTGGAGTTAGGAAAGGTTACTAAGAAAAAGCCCAGATTTTTAGCTTAGGATTTAGAGAACAGGCTGGGAGGGTTGATGACTTGTTCCAGTTTGACATGGAAAGTACCAAAACAGTTTCAGGTGCAAGAATCAGACTCCAGGGGCTCCTTCAGCCCAGCTGAATGGCAGCAACTACATCTGGTCTAAAGCATAAAAATAATGGAGAGACAGGAGAGAAAGATAAGCAGCAATGATTCTTGGAATTCATGCTGTGTATTTGCACACTGGTTTCTATTCTCTTTCGTGTAGATGCTATGCTGGCTTGTTATCTCTGGGCTTCCACTCACACCATAGGTGTAACGAAGATTGTAATGAATGGAGGATAAACTCTTGTTATTTTCTGTAAGGCCAGGATTTCTCTCTAAGCTTGTGAATAATAATAATAATAATAATAATAATAAAGTTCCAATGTTTCTAAATTTGTCTTCCTTTTTATTATTATTTTTTCGGATGCCTTGCAATAAAAATTCCCAACAGGTAACACTGTGCTGGCCAGTGTGTTCTGCCCTGCAACCAATCTAAATAGCCTGGCAAGAGCGAGGGGCCCGAGGAGCAGAATATCATGCATGACAAGTCTAGCAGCTGGTCATAGTACTGTTTTCTAGTCGAGCTGGTCAGGGTCAGGACTGCTAAGGGAGATCTGTCATATGTTGTCAGTTTTAAAATAGAAAAACACATGCCTCGGGTATCAAAAGTTTGGGAAACATTGTCTATAGTAGCTTGATTAATTAATTATTTCTGTAAACACGGACTGAAGCAGATAGCCATGATTCTTGTCATTGTACAGTCACAGAAAAGATTGGTGCACACAGATTGGTGCAAGTATCTGGTGCAAGTAAAAGGCTACTTCAAGTATCTGGTGCAAATAAAAGGCTACTTCTTCATTTTGAAGTTGTAAGTTATTTAAAGCATTTTAAACAGAATGTCAGTATATAATTCTCAAGAGGTGCCAAGTAATTGTGTGAAGATTGATGATGTTAAAAAGCATGAATGCAAGAATTGCCACTAAAATAGTATATCTTTCCCTAAGCTCTAAGACTATTATACCTAAATGTAAAACACCACAAGTTTGCAAAATGGGTCTAAATCCTAACAAGAATTTTTCATAACTTATATAAAATTATATTTGTCATCTGCATTTTTTTTTCCTGATTCCTGAATCTGTTGCCAAATAATGCATAATTTGGAAAGTCACAAAATATAAAGTGCAGGAATCATATTTCAAGGGATCCAAGGGATCCTTCAGCCCAGTAGTTCTGAAGTGGAGTAAACTGTTAAGAACATGACTTTTCACATTAAACTATCAGCTAAAGCATTACATATAAAATATCAAACATAATCATTCACCATCATTAAAGCTAATTTTAATGGGAATAACTATGGCAATTGCTCATAGTTGCGATGACTCATGAGGTTACGATCAGTTGCAATAACAGCATTCTTTGCTTTGGGGTGCCATGCATTTAATGTCTGTTTTGTCACCTAGATTGAAATTACTGAAAGCAAAACCTGGAATCAAGACACAGCTACTTGTGAGCATAATGGGAAGAAGAGCGGAAAGCTGTATAATCTGTTTTGCTTGTAAGTTATGGAGGTCTCATTTTCTGTGAAGATCTGTTTTCTGGGAAAATCCTATTGATGGGCAATTGAGAAAATTCCTATTTTTTTTTTCTTAAATTTTAATTAATTAAGATTTAATATTTTTTTTTGAAAAAAATATTTAGGATTTAATTTATTCAGACAGATAAGAGATGTGGTTATGGGAAGTGCATATTGTAAAGATAGTCAAGTATCAAGGCAAAGGAATTGGAAAAAAGAGCCCTAAGTTTCCCCGCATCAACCTTAGACTTCTTCAGGACTTTGGTACTCAATTAATCTCTTTGTTTTAATTTGTTTTAAAACCAGTAATAATTATTTTTCTGTAGTCTGGAAGGCTACAGAGATTCTAGATTTAGTAGCACTTGTAAATCCTTTGAGAGGCTTCACTGGTAAGAGTTCTAAATTGTTGGTACGTACTTAAAAATATGCTCTCATTTTCTTAAAGGTTGATAGTTCCTAGCAATGTTAAATCAGTATTTTCATGGGACAGATTGATAATTAATTTTCTAGTATTGCACAAGCACACTAAAATTAAAAAGTATGCAGTCATAATTAGCACAAATTACCTAACTCTTAACTTTTGCAATAGTGTGTATTTATACATTTGTCGTATCATAAATATCTAATTCAAAATTTAAAAAGAAAAAAAAAAAAAAAAACATATAAACCAACACAGACATAATGTGGAAAATAGTCAGGAAAGACAACTTCTATAGTTCATTGAATTATAGGAACTGGGAACCCAACTCTATGTTGCTTCTGGGAAAAAAAAAAAAAATATATATATATATATATATATAGTTGTAGTCTAAACCTCAGCAGTAAAGATGGTTCACCCTTCTGAAAACTTCCTGTGGTTCTGATTGAACTGCTCCTTTTACATGTGGTTTACCTTTATCTTTTTTTCTGGTAATTTAGGCACTTTGCAGCAGCTTTATATTTAAGCATTTTTTATCTTGTGTCCCATTTCCTTGGCTTTTTTCAGCTGACTTGTAGCTTCTCCTAAATAAAGTCCCTCACAGCTATCCACAGCTACCCAGTAATGAATAATTAATACCTAGAGGGCCTATTTTTTTTTTTTTTTTTTTTTCACCATTCTTTATTTTCCATCTCTCTCCCTACATCTTGAAAAGTTAGAATGTATGCGTGAGTAGCAGTAGGAGCATCTGATACTTCACTGAGGTTCATTTCAATTGAATGTAGTGGATATTTGTTTTTGAAGTAGTTCAGAAGACTAACAAACTCTGTTACCATTAATATATTCTGTGCAGTCTCTACGGAGAGCTCACCAGAGGTTTGCTATGGTGGAAGACAGAGTGACTTTTTCAATAACGTGTATTTAAAATATAGCAGCTGCCTTAAAAGGTTCAGAATTAGCAGGAAAGCCATTTAATCTAGGAGAATATGCTGATTAGAAAAAAAAAATTATGTTTGCAACTTGAGAGGTCTAGGGAAAAAGAACAGAAGTGTCTTAATTTGTGCTGCATGTTAGTACCACTTCAAGAGTGAAAACGTGGAGAAAGGGAAGATTATTTTGGACCAAAAAGAGACACCATAGCCTTCTTGTGGGCACTCTCACTGGTGGAGGTGGGAGGGTTCCCTAACCATGAAAGTTTTGTTGGATGCCAGTACTGTGTCCAGGTCTAGGCTCCCAAGTATGAGAGAGACATGGGCATACTAGAAAGAAGACAATGGAGGGCAACCAAGATGATCAAAGGAATGGAGCACTCCCTTTTGAGGAGAGGCAGAGAGCTGAGACTGTTCAACTGGTCTAGAGGAGGCTCAGGGGGTCCTTATCAACATCTATAAACACCTGAAGGGAGGGTGCAAGGAAGACAGGTCCAGGCCCTTGTGGTGGTTTTACTCGAGTGGGCAGCCGAGCTCCACCACATCTGCTCTCTCACTCCCCCTCTCCTCAAAGAGGAAGGGGGAGAAAAGTCAACACAAAGAGCTCAAGGTTTGAAATGAATGATTTAATTAAACGGAAAGGGAGTGGGGAGAAAAAAAAAAAAAAAAAAAAAAAAAAAAAAAAAAAAAAAAAAAAAAACAAGGCTGCACAGAAGCACAGAGAGAAAGAAAAAAAAAGTTATTCTCTGCTTCCCATCAACAAGTGATGTTCGGCCACGTCCTGGGAAGGAGAGCCTCAAAACACGTACCAGTTGTTCAGGAGGACCGCCCTCCCCCACGAGAGCCCCCCTTTTATTGCTGAGTGTAACATCAGGTGTTATGGAATATCCCTTTGATCGGTTTAGGTCAGCTGCCCTGGTGATGTCCCCTTCCTATCAATTGCCCACCCCCAGCCCATTGGCTCTTGGGGGCTTGGAGGGAGTCCTGATGCTGTGCCAGCACTATGCAGCAATAGACACAACACTGGAGTGATACCAGTGCTGTTCCAGCAACGAGTGCAGAGCACAGCACTGTGTGGGCTGCTGCAGGGAAAGGTGACTCCATCCCAGACAGACCCAACACAAACTCCACCCCTTATTCCATAACATTTGTGTCACACTCAGGTCCCACATAGTTTAGTATATAGATATTCTCACCATCATTATTCTCTGTCCATTAAAGTATTTATACATCTGTACTTTTCATTCCATAGGCCTTTCCCCAAAATGTTCATAAAAACTGTTGATGGTTTCAGCTTCATCTGTCAAAGTGGTCACTCAGGACAGGTGAAGTTGGTTTTCTTGACACCAGCACCAGCTTAGCTCATGACACTGTTGCACTTGCCTGGTTCCTTGCGAGGTTGACCTGTCTTTGGTTCTGCAGTGTCCTCCTACAACACATAACTTGGATTACAGATTAATTTTCTCCCAAGGTTAAATCTCCCTGAGGCACACACCTGATATCCCCATCCTTCTGCATTACCCACCAGGTATACCCTGGTCCTTGGGCGAAGACAATCCCATGAGTGGGTTTGCCTTTTCCCATGGCAGGAGCAACCCACACCGCCTTCCCCATCCACTTCCCTAAATGCACTACAGGGACTTTAGTTTCTCCCACAGTGTGTAGGGGTTTTGTTTCAGCAGGACCAGGACGGCTCTCAGACCCCCTGTTTTTAACTAGCCAAGTGGCCTCTGGTAGATTCATGTCCCAATGTTTCCATGTCCCAGCACCCAATGCTCGTAACAGTTTTTAACAATCCATTGTACCTCTCATCCTTCCCAGAAGCTTGTGGGTGATAAGGGATGTGCTACACCCACTCAATGCCATGTCTCTTGTCCCAGGAGGTGACCAAATTGTTTCAAAAGTGACTCCCATTGTCGGACTCAATTCTCTCTGGTGTACCATGTCACCACAGCACTTGTCTTTCGAGGCCCAAGATAGTGTTTCAGGCGGTGGCATGATTTACTGGATATGTTTCTAGCCACCCAGTTGTTGCTTCTACCATGGTAAGTATGTAACATTTCCCTTGGCAGGTTTGTGGGAGTGGTCTGATGTAGTCAATCTGCCAGGCCTCACCATATGGAAATCCAAGCCATCTCCCCCTGTTTCAGGGAGACTTTACCCTCATGGCTCGTTTGGTTGCAGCACATGTCTCACACTCATGGGTAACCTGTGTGATGGCCTCAATGGTCAGGTCCACCTCTCGATCATGAGCCCATCTGTATGTGGCATCCCTCCCTAGATGTCCTGAAGTTTCATGGGCCCCTCAAGCCACAAACAGCTCACCCTTATGTCCCCAGTCCAGGTCCAATTACTTCAATTTTTGAAGCTCGATCCACTTCTTTGTTGTTTTGATGTTCTTCAGTGGCACGATTCTTAGGCATGTGGGCATCTACATGACGTACCTTTATAGCCAAGTTTTCTACCCGGGCAGCAATATCTTGCCACAGGGTAGCAGCCCAGATGGGTTTACCTCTGCACTGCCAGTTGTTCTGTTTCCATTGCCGTAGCCACCCCCATAGAGCATTTGCCACCATCCATGAGTCAGTGTAGAGATACAGTACTGGTGATTTTTCTCTTTCAGCAATTTCTAGGGCCAGTTGTATAGCTTTCATTTCTGCATACTGACTTGATTCACCTTCCCCTTTCACAGCCTACAAGTGCAGAGCACAGCACTGTGTGGGCTGCTGCAGGGAAAGGTGACTCCATCCAAGACCGACCCAACACAGCCATCTTCAGTGGTGCCCAGTGTTGGGACAAGAGGTGATAGACACAAACCGAAATACAAGAGGATTCATCAGAACATCAGGAAGCACTTTACTGGGCAGCTGACAGAGCAATGGCACAGGTTGCCCAAAGAGGCTGTGGAGTCTCCCTCCTTGGAGATCTTCAAAAGTCACTGGGACATGGTCCTGGGAGCCCTGCTATGGGTGTCCCTGCTTGAGCAGGGTGTTGGACCTGATGGCTTCTGGAGGTCTCTTTCAACCTAAACCATCCTGTGACGTTTGTTTCTAGAAAGTGGTACCTAGGGGTAGAATGAACTTAGATAACTATCTTGACTTATACAGGTGATGTTAAACTTTAAATAGACATGAATGTCATCTAAACCAATATGTTGGATACTAGTATTAAATGCCAGGATGTACTTCTTTTGGGGTGTTTTTAGTCAATGTTATGCCCTCTGTTACAATTTTATCATGAGTCTTATGCTTTTCAGTGTTCATGTAAGCCTTGTTTCTTGGAAGAAATGTAGTGGACCAAATTCTTACCTTATTCAAAGAAACTAAGATTTTAAATAAAACATTGCTTGTTAGGAGATTCATAGTGCTATCTGTCCTCAAGATTTTATCTAGTCTTTTGCCCTTCGAGTTGTAGAGAAAATCCAAAGATCATCGTTCTTAGACCTTAAAATCAGATCAGAAATAAAAATAATCCAATCTATAAAATGTCTTAAAATTCATGAGTTCTTTTCTTTCTTTTTTGTTCTTCTTCTTTTTTTTTTTTTTTTTTCAGAGAGTCTCAGTTTATTGTGCCTATGACAGTACAGTTAAATATAAAATGTTCATTCATTTTATTCAATTCAGTTTCTTATCTGTCAAAATCTTTCTGCCAGTACATCCAGGCTTCCATTTAGCTAGCTAACTCCTTTTCAGAAATGCAATCAATGTACAATTTTTATTTAGCACAATGTTATAATTAAATTATTCTCAAAATACATTTTTAAATAAAAAGATGTCTCATTTGTTTAAACTGTGTTCATTGTTGTTTGTAAAAATTATTTTTTTCCCTGTGATGCTTTCTTGAAGCCCTTACACTCAGCTGAAAATCCACATTTAGCATCTGCTAAGACTTTTTGGACTTCTGAAACTATTTAGAATAGAAAAAAAGGAAATACTTGGTATGTGTTTAAAAGTGAAAAGTATATAAATCTACCAGGCTGGTAAACAGCAGGAAGAGCTTCTCACAAGTACTGATAAACATCTGTACAGAAGAAAAAATGCAGTATTTAATGTCATACAGGGGGTAGCACAGTTTAGGTAGACAAGACAGAATGCTTTTCTATTCACTCTGTGATATCTGATTCCAGAAATATTCATCTTAATTGTAAAGTGCTAAGAATGCCCAAGGTAGGGAAAACTAAAAGTTTTACTGCTAAATAGAAGTTACAAATTCAGCCTAGCATAGTCAAGAGTAAAAATTATCTACCTCAATGTCTGCATATTAAAGATCTTTCTAGTCTCTACAATATTTTTCTGTTTGATTTTTATACTCTGTTCCTTTCTAAGCTATTAATATTAGTATGCAACTCTTTATTCTGTCACTGAAACTGGGGTCAGTCTTAAAGAGATCAGAGAGACCTTCCCTAACCTATCCTACCCTGCCCTGCCCTGCCCTGCCCTGCCCTACCCTACCCTACCCTATCCAGGCCCGTCCCCTTATTTGATCTCATATGCAATCTATCCAATACACAACTGAGGCATTAGTAGAATCAATCATGCAGTTGAACTGTGTGAAATGCAGTTTTCTGCACATTGAGGGGAAAAACTTCATGCACCAATATATGGGGGCTGACCAGCTAGAAAACTGCTTTACAGAAGAGTACCTGGTGGTTCTGGTGGACCAGAAATATACCCTTGCTGTAAAGAAGGCTAATGGTAACGTGAGCTGCATGAAGCAAAACCAACAGGTTGAGGGAGATGAACCTTCCCCTATACTCAGCACTGGTGAGGCTGCACTAGGAGTACTGTGGAGGAGGTCTGAGCTCCCCAGGGCAAGAGAGACATGGGCATACTGAAGAGACTCCAGTGAAAGACCACAGAGTTATCAAGGGAGTGGAGCATCTTACATATGAGGAAAGGCAGAGAGAGCTGGGATTGTTCAGCCTGGAACATAGGATGCTCAGAGGGATCTCATCGTTGTCTATACATACTTGAAGGAAGGGTGCAAAGAACATCTTCAGGCTCCTTTTGGTGGTGCCCAGTGCCAGGACAAGAGGCAATGGACTCTTGTCTGAAACTGAAACACAAGAGGTACTTTCTGAAGGAAAGAACCTTTTCTTTCTGTGACTGAGCACTGACACATGTTGCTTAGAGAGGCTGTGGAGTCTCCTTCCTTGGAGATATTCAAAAACTATACCGACATGGTCTAGGCAACCTGCTCTAGTTGATCATGTATGAGTAGGACAGTTGGATCAGATAACTTCCAGAGGTCCCTTCTAACCTCAAACATTGTGTGATTCTGTAAAGTACTATTTTCAGCTGTTTTTACTGATATTGTATTTCAGAATTTCTTTTTAGCCGAGTTTTAGTTTGGGAATTATATCCCACTCAGTTTGAATAAGACTTAAACTTGATGAATATCACTCTCCTATGTCTTAATGTCTGAATATAAATAAGAACAGACAAACAAGGAAATGTTTTTACATTTGTTTTTGATTAGAGTTGGCTCCAATTCTACTTGAGTAAAATAAATATGTGGTATATATTTTTTTTCTTTGAAGTGTTGGGTTTCCTTAGTACTTGTCCACAGCACATGGCTTTTGAAAACAGATCACTTATGATGGGGTTTAGGCATACCATCAGAGGTTAACTTTCATTTACTTTATCTTAAAATAAATATCAGTGCCCAGTATCTTTAATGCTCTAGTGATTTACAGTCCTCAGAACAATTTTGCTGTCTTGCCAATAATTCATTCCTACTATATGTTTTAGGGGAATGTGTTTTAAAACAGAACCTTTTAGATTAAAAGCATCAATTAAATGAGGCAACTGTGCTATAATTACAGCAGAGATACATGGATATGTCTCAGAGAAGATTAACTTAAAAGCTAATTCTGAACACTTAAATGTCAGTTTAATTATTAATGAAGAATTTGCTGTTTGTTAGAGATGATGAAATGTTCTTCCTAGCTAGTTATTCCTGTGAAAATTGGAAGGTGATGCATATTTTGCTATTTGCTGTCCTCCTGATTATGTATAGTCTACTCCAGTGAGGATATTCTCTGAAGCTGCCTGATCAGTCTACCTGCCATTTAATGTATGGCATCTCTACTTTGAATGCCACAATAAACAACGGTTTCTGTTCAAGCAGAAATTCATGCTATGTTTATTTCCATTACAATGTATCTATCTTTAATTGCTGGATATCCATGTCAAAAACTGTGCTCATTTATGTTTCATAAGAATTAGAGTCTACTTTCTGAATATGCAAATACTAATATGTGCTACAGTTCTGTAATCTGGTACCCCCCTGATGAGGTAAACAATGTAGCAGTCTGTTTTTACTAGTAGATTTCTCTCTGCTGTTTTTAGGATTCTGTAGAATATATGTTTTGACTGGTGTCAGTTTTATTTTAAAGGTCCAAAGAAATGTACTAGCAAATCAGTATTTTGAAAAGAAGAGAAAAAGCATTATCAGCTCATGGTCAAAGTAACCTAGTAGTCTAGACTCTATTGGAAATGATATTAATCCACATCAGTGGTTTCTAGTCATCCTGTAACAGATATATTTACCCATGTCCTTTTTTTTCCTTGCTGAGTTTCAAACTGTGGATTGTGACATAAATTCCTATTGTTTAGCCTTAAGTTCACAAGCTATTGAATTTCACTTCATTTCTATTATTGCTGTCCTCAAGATCATCCAATTTTTCCTACATGAAAGAGGATTTCCAGTTCTTTTCTGTATGGACAATGACTACAATTCTGTATGATCAGAGAATCTCATTAACCCACTCCTCCACTTTGTGCCAGCAACATAAGAAAGCATATTAAAAAGATTTATCTTATGACCAATTCTAGAAAATATCTACTTTAAACCCTCGCCAGCCTTGTTCTTTTGTTCTACAAAGTGCTTTTCAGATTTCTTACTCCTTTTTTATTTCTTTAATAAGTTGAGTACCTCAGTGTTATCCAATTTTCACCACTGTAGCACTAGTTTAACTAGTTTAACAGATATCCAGATAGGTAAGGGACACGCAGCTTTTATGGAAAATGAAAGTTCAGTGTCCTATCAGTGGAAAATTACATTAATCTCTATTGGTAAATCCATTCTCTCTCAGTTATTTTTACATCAGTATATCATGATAGACTGTATTTTTTTATCAGTATGGATGTTAAAATTTGCAAATAGGTGCTAGAATGATAGAACCATTTGATAGATGAAAGGTAAATTTAGAGTGTAACATTGCTTTCTTTCCTCCCAACAATAAAAGCTGTGGGAGAAATGTAAGAGAGAATGCCTGCAGGGTTTCATTTGTGTACTGAGAAGCAGAAACTAGAGGTAGAGACCTATAAGGTCTCCCATCAGAAACCTAAAATGAGATGACCAGAATATATTTCTGAGTTCATTCCACTGAGGGTCATCTTCTCTTCTTAATCTTATCCTTGATACATTCCCCACTTTCTTTGTTACTCTCTGGGGGCTAGCCTGATTAGTGAGCTGAAATCAGTAGCAGTTAGGCATCTAACTTGGTCACTGTTAGAAAATGTACTTCCTGACTACTGTCATATTCAAGTGCCCAGATACTGTACCAGATGTAGTCCTGGTAAGTTATGGATAAAAGGAATACATACTAATTTTCCTTTGCTTTTTTCTTTTTCCGTGCTAGGCAGCTGAACACTGCAACCGCTCTCTCACTCCCCCTCCTCAGATGAGGAGGGGAAGAAGTAAAGGAAAGAACAACTCACAGGTTGAGATAAGGATAATTTAATTAAAGAGAAAAAATATTATTAAGGAAATATTATTATTAATTAAACAATTCAACTAAAGGGAAAAAAGGGAAAGGGGAAGAGGGAGGGGGAAAGGGAATAACAACACAAAACAAGTAAAGGCTATGTGGAAGTGCAGAGGAAAGAAATTACTCTCTACTTCCCACAGATGAGCAATGCTTTACCACGTCCTTGAAGCAGGGCCTCAACGCACGTAGCCGGTGTTTGGGAGGAGGACAGATGTTTTCGCAATGAGAGCCCACCCCTCCCCTCTTCTTCCTTTTTCCACCTTTTATTGCTGAGTGTGACATCATATGGTATGGAATATCCCTTTGGTTGGTTTAGGTCAGCTGCCCTGGTGATGTTTCTTTCTCACTTTTTTGCCCACTCCCTAGGAGGGTTAGAGAGAGTCATGGTGCTGTGCCAGCACTTCTCAGCAGCAGACACAACACCGGTGTGATACCACTGCTGTTCTAGCTACAAGTGCAGAGCGCAGCACTGTATGGGCTGCTACAGGGAAAGTTAACATCCCAGCCAGACCCAGTTCAAGCACTGGCACAGGTTGCCCAGAGAAGCTTTGGATGCCCCATCTCTACAACTGTTCAAGGCCAGACTGGATGGGGCTTTGAGCAACATGGCATGGTCTAGTGGGAGATGCTGGAATTAGGTGATCTATAATGTTCCTTACAGCCCGAACCATTCTGTGATTCTATGATATTCTCTCCCATGCTTTTTTTTTTTTTTTTTTTTTTTTTTTTTTTAAGAAAGAAAGAGCAAGGAGGGGAAAAAAAAAAATAGTATTTTAGTATGTAGACTTCAGCATTAACTTTAGCTTAGCCCTGACCATTTATGAGTTTCTGACTGCTTCAGCCTTGCAGCATGAAATCATTACCATTTCATCCTTTTATTCTGTAACATCACATATATGCAAACTAGTCTTAAAAAGCACATTGCAACCAAAAGATCAGGGGCAGTGCTTTCAGTCTGAAGGGAAGCCATTTCAACCAGAATCACATAATTTGCTATTTTTGACTTTTGTTCTTTGCATACATCAGTTTCTCTTCACAGAATCTAAAAATAAACTTTGCATCTCTTTGTGAAGACCCAGACATTTTTGTTTGTTTCCTTTTTTCATCATTTCATATCCTTTTCTAACCAGCATCTCAAGAATAAGAACAAGATTGGATATTGTTGAATATGGAATATTTTTCCCAGGAAATAACAGGGATCAAAATGGATGTTTTCTGTGTACCATCATCATAGAACAAGAAGATAAAGGTTTGGAAATACATAAAGGTGAGCTTGCATGTAAGCTAAGTTCAAATGATACATACCTGATCTGAAATTGATCTGAAGCTGACAAAACAGTGGGCAGAAATGTGGGTAGAATAGAATAGAATAGAATAGAATAGAATAGAATAGAATAGAATA
>NC_048893.1:9023629-9236672 GCF_011077185.1 Oxyura jamaicensis
TAGAATAGAATAGAATAGAATAGAATAGAATAGAATAGAATAGAATAGAATAGAATAGAATAGAATAGAATAGAATAGAATAGAATAGTTCAGTTGGAAGGGACATACAGAGATCATCTAGTCCAACTGTCTGACCACTTCAGAGCTACCCAAAAGTTCAAGCATATTATTGAGGGCATTGTCAAAACACCTCTTGAACAGGCACGGGACATCAACCACCTCTCTAGGAAGCCTGTTCCAGCGTGTGTCCATCCTCATGGTAAAGAAACTTTTCATAATGTTCAGTCTGAACCTCCCCTGGCATAGTTTTGTGCCATTCCCATGTGTCCTATCACTGGTTACCAGGGAGAAGAGACCTAATCTCTCCCTCCACTTCCCCTCCTTGGGAAATTGTGGAGAGCAATGAGGTTGCTTCTCAGCCTCCTTTTCTCCAAACTAGACAAAGCGTCCTCAGCCTCTACACATAGGACATGCTTTCCAGCCCTTTTACCAGCTTTGTTGCCCTCCTCTGGACACTTTCAAGTACCTTAACATTTTAATATCACAGATCACAGAATGGCACACAATATTCAAGGTGAGGCCACACCAATGCTAAATATAGTGAGAGAATCACCTCTTTTTCCCAGCTGGCTATACTGTTTTTAATGCATCCTAAAATGCAAGTCATAAAACAGAAGCAGAAAAACATTTGTTAATGTAGACTTCAATATAAAAAATCCTTCCTTCCTTCTCTGAATATGCTCTTGGGGTGAATTCAAATTGTTTCTCAGTACCAGCTGCCTGGGGACACTGCCTGACCTGGTAACAGTCAGCAATTGGCTAACAAAAATCAGCAACAAATGAGAGGCCAGCTGAACTCACATATTTATTAATTAATTGTATAAAAGAACTTTATTCAGATTAATTTTATTAACAAAACCCAGATAGTTTAGCACTTTGAATAGAAAGGAAGGTTCATGTAAGTCATGATAAATGACTTACATGATATATATTATGATATAGACTTACCGAGCCTCCCCTTGGATTTCTTGTATTTCTCTCCAGCACTCTGATGCATAGCATAAAAAAGATCTACCTGTTCCCCAGAGAGTTTTCAGAGAGAGAGTCTGTTTCTAGGTAAAGCAGGACAATAATGTTCCCTGTTTTTTGTCCCATGAACTAGCCGTAAAAGAATGCTAACAGGTCTGGGAAGGAATATATTCCTACATTGGATTTTCTATTTTTATTTTTTATAGTATTAATTGTTGTTTGGGCTGTTTGCATTTTTATTTTTTTTCACTGAAGTTGACACCTGTGTGCTTAATTTATTGGTCAGACAAAACTCCCTAAGACATTTGGCTGGTTCTATGAATAAGAAATTTAGAATTTTTTCTCAACCTAGCGTGTCTGTTGACTATATGCGCTCCCTTAAGACTTTTGTAAGCTTACAGAAATAGTTTCAGTGAAAACTTCTGCGTGAACTTTCTGTCTAATACAGTTGTCATGACCTCTCTCTGCAGCTACCATATCTGTGCCCTGCTACAGAATACAGGTCAGGGAAAAGGATGTGGCAATGTTGCCTTCCTGAGGAGAAGAGAACCCCTGTCACAAGGTAACTGTGTCACTCAGTGATTTCTTTAGATAAGGAAAATTGCAAGGAGTTGTTTTTCCTGCACTGTGAAGGACAAGGTAAATAATTAATTCCAGCTGGAAGGTAGCTACAAGAAAAACTTTTATTTATTTATTTATTACAGAAAAATGTTCTGTTACTTCTGTAGCTCATCTTTATGAAATTTTCATTCTGTCTGCATTTTACGCTTGCACTATTGGATTATAGAAGCTAACTACTTGTGATCTTTAAATAGAGTTTAAAATAAACACTTTAAATCTGCTTTTAGAACAACTTTTTTCTTCTGATGCTTCTTGCAGACTTATTTTTTTTCTTTTACACTGTCACAGTATTCATTTTGTTTGATTGATATTCTTATAAAAGAAGGAGTACATGAGATGTCTTTATAGGAAGCTATACAACTATAAGCAGTATTTCCAGTAATTACAGTTCAGTCAAATGAAAGGTAGAAAATCATGACAATGTGTACATAAGACGAGAATTAAAAACAAGTAAGCAAACATAAAATATTATGAAAACACAGTTCTCTTCAGACTGGTTCAAACCTATACTACTTTCTTAAGATTCTTAAGAGTAGAGTTCTAAGGAACTCTACTTTTCCTTCCTTCCTTCCTGTTTCTTTTTTTTTCTTTTTTCTTTTTCTTTTTTTGGTCATTATTTAAGTTCTTTCATCACTGTTAAAGAACTGAACATACTGTTCTGTCAGATGACCACACAGTCCTAGAAATAGAATTACATTTCTTGTCATTTATAACTACGAGACAATTAATAGTACCGAATTTGGGAACATTCTATCTCCATAGCTGGAGAAGGTAATATACTTTTTTTCAGACCTTGTCAGATGAGTCTCTAGATGAATCATATCTAGGAATATTCAGTATATTTTACCCCAGTTTGAGGTAAACAAAACCTTTGAATTCTTTCTTCTGGTACTATAGTAGATGTGGGAGAGCCATGCAAGAAATAGATCCAATCCTGTCTGTGATTAATCCACTGCATATTTTTACAGGAGGGAGAAGTGAATTTGGCAGCAAGTGGCAAAAAAGCTTGCCTAAAATATTAGGAGCAAGTACATAAACTGCATTTACAGATGTTTCTCCAATATAGGAAAGCTTCAATCAAATTTACATTGCAATAAATCATATTTATGCATCTTTTGGGAAGACAGAAGGAGTCATCATTAGGAGTTGGTTAGCAAAGAGTTAAACTGGTTGGAGAAATGAAGAGTATTTGCACTAACAACACAAACAGTTGTCTTGCTTTGATTCTGTTTATGCCTCTGGAAATGTCTAGCAGGCTTGCAGGCAATGGAAAGAAACGTGATTTATAATAGATATAAAAAGCAAAGTTCCACCTTCAAGCTTGAGGGAAGGCAGTAGGATTGTGGCTGAACATAAATGCACTTCACAATTCATGCTTCGTTTCTTCTCATGCAGTCCCATTGGCATCAATGTGTAATCAATTGTGGAAGTTACCTCGTAACTGGTTCCTGCAAATTGTGATTTCCTTTAGAGCTGAGGCTGTTATGCAGCTGAACAGATTCCTGTGTAAAGGGAAAATATTTGTTTCTCCTGTACTGACATTATCTGGTATATTGTCACTGTATAAATTATAACTCCTTCCATAAACTGAGTACATGAGGAAGGTCCATGGAAGCTGGGATGCATTGCAGAGCTCACAAGTCATGATCACATTCAGATGGTGTAACTCTTGATTCAAGACTAAAAAGAGTCAGTAGGATCTTGCTACTGATCAATGATTTGCAGTTGTAGACTTAAATCAAATTCAGAAGCCACCTGCTGGTGCATCTCTTTTGAGAAGATGTCAATCCAATTAACTGTTAAGAGGTTCTGTGCTTGAAATATGAATGCATTTAATCAGCTTTATTTTGCTGGTGCATACATATTGAGGCATATTCTAAGAATAAAGCTACAGATGGCTATTTAAAAATCATTATTAAAGTTGTTATAATTCTGAATTATTTACCAAAATTATGTCTATATGCTGAATGGGTACTTGAGAGGTAGAAATAACAAATTAGAGAAGTATAAACTACAAAGGTTTATTTTTCCAAAGTTCTTCAGAATTTAGACTAATCTCTTGTATATTATTTGTATGTAGGTTATATAGTTCCTACACTAAATAAGTATGAGGAAGAATAAATGAACATGAGGAAGCAGTGGAAAAAATTCTAAATCCACAGAAGTTAATGACAAAAATACAACTGACATCAATAGGGTAACAATTTCATTCACTACAATTTAAAGCTTCAATGGATATTTGTGACTAAATCTTGCTGAATAAAGAATAAAAATGGAAAATTGGTATTTAGGTTAAAAAAAATATTAAAGTGGTTGAAGTGTGAAATTCTATTTCACATGTTCTGATCGTCAAAATTCTGAAACATTTCAACCAGTTTTATCACTTCGTACATTGGCAAGGAGATGCCAAATTTAAATGTTACAGCTACATTCTTAGCTGAGATATCTTTGGAAGAGATTATCAATGAATATTTATTTAATTATTTAATTATTCCCATAAGATATTTGGAACATTGTGGAAAATACAATTTTTTTCTGGAAACAAATATTAACAGAAAGAGATAGTTGTTTTGCTTTTATGCTTTTAACTAAAATAAAAAATACACTCTGTTACTCAGAGGCCTGCAAAACAGACTGTATACCCATATTAATGCAGTTTTCTGCAGAAATAATCTAATGATTTTATTGGAGCAAGTGCTAAAACATGATTCCAGAGGCCTCTTTCTGTTCAGCGACCCCCTACTTGTTCTGCAAAATCATGTCTCACAAGACACAGTATGATCAGTCTAGTATGCAAGAATGGGAAAATGTCTTGTAAGGGAACATATGGAAGATGAAAATGAAGTCAGCTACACAGATTTTCTCTAGTTGAAGTGTAAAGAGAGAGCAAAGTAACCACTGTTCCTTGTGAAGTTGAAACAATAGTTGTCTTGGACTGGAAAGGAAGCTTTAAAAGCATGGAGGCAGAGATGTAGCAGTTGCCTATAACCTTTTACTCTCTTCATCTGTATACAGACAGATTACTTTGCAGAAGAGTTGAGAAAAATACTGGAGATAACATGGACTAATGTTTGCATACACAGAATTTCTGCTCATATTTCTACCAGTAACAGAAAACTTGTGTTCAGATGCTAGATATTTGAAAGATTGTTTGCTTGTTTTCATCATAAGTATTACAGCTGAACGCTTTTATAATTATAAAATAAAGATTCTGGTATCCTCTAGTCTCACAGCCACAGGCTGTTCACTGTAAGCAGTGTGGGCTATCTACTCAGTTTTGAAATAGAGAAGAGTTTAACGTGTGGATATGAGACCTGCTGTTCTCATATAGACACCAGGGCCAGGAAGTAATATATTCAGTAATATTTTTTGTGTATCTCACAAGCTAATTATAAGCAGTATAAAATATCTTTCCATTAGTCCAGCAGTCTAAATTCATTGTGTGAACATAGACACCAATTTTGAATTACTAGTATTTCAGATACAAGCCTGAACTTGGCTGCTTACAGCTTGAATTCTATAGTAAATTTACTAACAATTTTCCAAAGATCATGAGAGTCTAGGAAGGTCCCTGCTGACTGAAAGCTAGCCAACATTATCTCCATCTACAAAAAGGGGCATGAGAGAAGACCCAGGAAACTACAGACCTGTTGGTCTCGCTTCAGTCTGTAGAAAAAATTACTGAGAAGATTGTCCTGGGGGATATTTAAAGGCACTTAAAGAACAAAGATATTACCAGGCATAGTCAACAAGAGTTTACAAAGGGAAAGTCCTGCCTTGATAAAATGATAAATTTGATCTCCATTTAGGATAAGGTCACCTGCTTGGTGGATGAATGGAAGGTGGTGCATGTAATCTTTCTGGATTTCAGTAAGGTCTTTGATGCTGTCCCTCACAATACCCTTCTAGACAAACTGTTCCCCTGTGAGATAAACAGGTTCACGCTACACTGGATGATGAACTGTCTTGACAGCAGAGCTCAAAGTGTTGTAGTAAATGGAACTATTTCTGGCTGATCATCAGCAGTGTTCATCAGGGTACAATTCTAGGGTCAGTTCTGTTCAATGTTTTTATCAATGATCTGAATGTAGGAATGGAATGCATCCTTACCAAGTTATACTAAACTTGGAGGGGCTGTTGATTCCCTGGAGGGATGAGAAACCTTTCAGAGGGATCTAGATAATCTAGCAGAGGTTCAGACTATATAGAAAAAAAAAGTTTTTTTCAATGAGGGTGGTCAAACACTGGAACAGGTTTCCTAGCAAGGTGGTTGATACCCGTTGCCTGTCAGTGTTCAAGACGTATGTCAATAGTGCTTTTAACAATATGCTTTAACTTCTGGGTAGCTGTGAAGTGGCCAAGCAGTTGGACTCCATGATCTCTGTAAATCCCTTCCAACTGAACTCTTCTGTTCTGTGCTATTATAAATTGCTAGATAAATATTGACTATCATACCATGAAGACAGAGACAGATCTTCATGTGCTGTATACAGAAGTAAAATACTGAAAGGTAGAAGTATAAATGTTACTGTTATCATTTATATAAAGAAAACATGCTATAAAATAATTTTAAATAATGAAATTTCTGTCAGATGATAAGTGGTGTATCACACATGTTGTGTAAAAATTGACTGATTCCATTAAGTTTTTGTCCAGTAACTAATGGATAGATACCAGTGGAGTATTGTATTAGGTTGACCTTAGCTGGTTGCCAGATCTCTCTCCCTCCTCAACAGGACAGGGGGAAAAAAATAAGAGGAAAACAACTCACAGGGCAAAATAAAAGGATCACTTACAAACTACGGTCACAGTCAAAACAGACTCTCTTTGCACAAATTTAAATTGATTTATTACCAATTACAATGGACTTGGATGGTGAGAAATAAAGACAAAAACTAGAATACTATCTCCCACTTTTTTCCCCCCAAGCTCATCTTCACTCCTTCGTTCCAGCTCCTCTACTTCCCTCAACCCAAACAGTACAGGGAAGATGGGGAATAGGTGGTTGTGGTCAGTTCATAACCATTCCTGTCTGCTACTCACACTTTTCCCTTCATCTTTGGTATCCTGCTGTGTTGTGTGTTCTCTGTAAATGTGCTACTTATGAATCTAATTTCTTGGACACAAGTTATACAATATATAACAATCCTGGTCTACATTTGCTAACACTTTTATCAGGTGAGAGGGTTGTGCACACTGGAACAGGCTCCCCAGAGAAGTAGTCACTGCACCAAGCCTGTTGAAGTTTAAGAAGTGTTTGGACTGTGCACTTAGTCACATGGTCTGAATTTTTGGGAAGAGCTGTGCGGTGCCAGGAGTTGGACTGTGTGATCCTTATGGGTCCCTTCCAACTCGGGATATTCTATGATTCTAGGTCTTTAAAGATACTGGATCCATTTTTTTCTTTTTTTAATTGTATTTATTGTATTTCTTTTTGTTGTTGTTGTTGTTGTTTTTTTGCTATTCTTGATTTCATGCTTTTTTATTCTCTACTTAACTTAGAGGCCAGTTACTGCTGTTGCAAAGAAGATCCAGACCTAAGTAAATTTGCTTTCCCTTTGGAAAGTGTGACAGACATGATGGCTTACCACAACCAATTTGAACGCGCCAAGGTGACAGCCATCTCCCTTGCACAGAACTACAGTATTGATCAAAAACTGAGGCCAGGAAAATGCATAAAAACACTTAAACTCCGAAGACAGAAAATCAGCAGAACCTGAAAAGTAATTCTATGTTACAAGTTTCAACACCAATTTAAGGAACTAAGTGGCCAGGAGACCGCTGAGATGAAAACCTATCATCTGAAGTTTCAGATTTCCTGTCCAAAGTTAATAGCTTCAGTCAATGGAGACTGTGGGAGTGTGGCCATGAGGGTCGGCAAGCCCCATGGTTGGTGATAACATCGGGCTCTTAACGATGAGGCCATCAAGAATGTTAAGAGTCTAGAGGAACAAAGAGGGGTGATTCAGGAGGCGCCCTGCCGTCTCGGGTTGCTTGTTCTCCGGCTGCTGGGGCATGGGGGTTGCTGCGGGTTTGCGGTTGCCGGGCGAAGTTGTTGACCAATGAATAGTGAGTGGGAAGGTACTGCTGAGGGGGAATGGTGTAAGAAGGGAGCCGGTCCTCAATATGGGGAGGCAACAGAGATAAGGAAGTTATGTCATCAATAAAGTAGGAGCAGTTACTGATCCTAAAAGAACCCTGGTGTCCGTGTGGTCATTTTGCCGCAAATGGCGCCCGATCAGGGACCCTTGAAGAACAGGAACAGGCTAACAGAACAGGGACAAAAGCAAAAAAGGAATGAATAGCGACAGGGTAGCAGAACAGGTACCAGGACAGGAACAAGGACATGGATTGCCTCATGAAGATAGGTTCGGCCAAACTCAGCAAACCGCTCAAAGAATCTGGAATAGAAAGCCGCTGGAAACTGGAGCACCGGAGCTGGAAAGAAGCTCAAGCTGAGAGAAGCAGACCCACGCACACAACTGCCCCTCACTGGCCGAAGGTAAGCAGTTGGACGCTATGGGGAATCATATATCCTTAGAATCAAAAAATTTCCTGGTAACCTTACAGCTTATTCCCTTTATTAACAGTCAGATAGTTTATGATCCTGAAACATGGGACCAAATTGAGGTCAAGGTGTGGGACTCCACTACTAAAAACGACAAGGTTGCGGCGGGATTGCTCGGCACCTGGTGAGCAGTCGCTGAGGCCTTAAAGAGCCATGTGGGACCACAATCAGAAATGTATGGTTTGCCAGATAGTGAGGGAGCTGCGGGCTTGTCCACCGATCCTTCTGCAATACCATCGCCCCCGCCCGGCCGCTACTGCCCTCGCAGGCCTTTGCTGTTTCGCCCCCTGGTGACGTTCCTTTTGATCCAGGCCCTATAGGCCCTGAAAAGGAGCCGGATCTGTTTCCCCTCGATCCGGGAGAAATAGGATACATAAGGCCCGAAGGCCGAGTTGCTTAACAACTTAAAGCAAGACATATTGTTCCCATGACTAGCCCTGGAACTCTCGGGTGTTTGTAATCAAGAAAAGGAATGGAAAATGGAGGGTGTTTGAAGTCATGGAAGATATGGGAGCACTTCAGCCAGGATTACCATCTCCAACTATGCTCCCCCAGTCATGGACATTCATAGTAATAAACTTAAAGGATTGCTTGTTAAACATTTGCCAGACTTCATAAAACTTTGCTATGTTTATGTTTCAACTGATACCTTTTCTGATTGTATTCCGTGTGGTCATTATGCCACAGGAAACTAGTCAATTATCTGAATTAAATAAAGATGGACTATCAGAAACTTTCTTCAAACTATTGCTCATCTGTCTTAAAACATAGCATTGTTCATGAATGCAGTGTGAATGACTTGGAAGAACCGTCTTTTGCTGAGAGCAAGGACACTTTTGCCCTTTCCTATGTAGATAAATTTTAGTGTTATTTATTTTGCATGTAGTTGTGGGATACATTGAAAAGTCACCGAGTTGAAGGAAAACAAAAGTAAGTATCTTTATTTTGTAGTAGCCTAAAATAAGCACCAACCATTACATCAGAGAAATTAATGTAACTTTTGATAGGAATTTTCATTATATATATTAATGGACAATTTGCCCGCACGTGTATAGTGCAGGTTGTTGTTTGTTTTATATGTGTACATACATATGGATATATCTGTACATAATCGAAAACGTGGTCAGACTTAAAAGGTATTGCCGCAATAGGATATCTGTCTGTAAAGGATTAGGCAATGGTTATGCAGACAGTTTTGTGTCACAGTGGAAACAGAAGCCACCTCAATTTTATCTCATCCTGGGGACAGTTATTCCAAAATTATGTTTTTCTGTCTAAAGGAGCTTCTTAAATTCTACATAGAACGTAGAATGAATATTATGGGTTTGTATGAAAGCAGTTGCTAAAAGGATTAAAAAATATATTATCTTCAAGAGGAAATTCCATTCATCTTGAAATATTGTAAATAATATAGAGAAAACCTCCCCCCCCCTGCCCTAATGCTACATATATATATTTTTAAAGTCTGAACTCCTCATAGGCATTCACACAATCAGTACAGTAATCTTAATCTGTAATCCTTATGTGATGTAATCTGCTTTGGTCTTTCAGAAGCAGTCATGCTAGGTCAGCTCATTTCAGCTATGGTTTGGGTTTGTTCTTTTTAATTCTACTAACAGATAATTGAGAGGGAAAAAAAATAAATAAAATATATTAAAAAATACTACACTCGATATTACGAAGCTTTCTCCCATCGATGAATTTAAAAATCAGCAGAAGTTGGCAAATAATTTGGTGAAGCTATTATGAAGAAAAAAACATATTTTGCTAGTTATAAAAGAAAACTAAGTGTTATATAAGTTCAATATGACACTGATAAAAACAGTCCATCCAAACATGTTGCTAACTAAATGAGAAATTCCGGCTCATTTCCTAAACTTGCTTGAGGAACTGTAGTTATCAGAGATGTTAGACAACAACTCAGACAGAAAGGAAAGCTACTGGCAGCTGTCCAGAATTCAGTTTATGCATGTGAGTGTGGGGCACATGGCAAAAGGTTTGGGGATCAGAGCCAGCTATGTTTTAAATCCTTTTGTTCACGTGCTGTTTGTAAGTATATTGCTGTTAGTTTTCTAAATTAAAAAGGATTATTTGAAACATTACATAATAAAATAGCCAAGGACAATCAAAGGGAATAACACTATGGTATATCTGAAAATAATGTCTTTCTTTGTAAAATATATCTTGATTAGACTAAACCTTATATAAGAGGGTTACGTTATAAAACAGTATGTGGATTCAAATGACTCTGTTACTACACTGAGTTGGAATCACTGATTTTGCAATCTGTGTTCAGTATTAAGAGCTAGACAAAATACTCGGTTGCGCCAGGGAGGATATGAAGAGATTAGAGAGACCAATATATCACAGACTAACCTCTTTGCTCTGGACACTCACAGGGACACTGGCAATTCTCATTCTACTACTACCTGGAGACACTTGCTATGAAGACAAAAAAAAATCAAGATTGCAGGGAAAGCTGACATTTAAGGTAAGCAATTCTATTAGTCATAACTTTTCCTGCTGAGTACCTTTTCTATACTGAATTGTGAATGTAAGTACTATTTATATATATATATATATATATACATACACACACACTACATCTCAGGAGCTGAAGAGTTACTAGTAGCAAATAACTCATATTTTGATATTTTGTTCTACATCTCCATAGTGGAATCCCTGAGTGATAGTACTTTTCATCCCAACTTTTTTTAAAAAAACTGTAAAAAAGAAAGATACGTCTAGTAAAGAAGTGAAAATTAGTGTGGTATTAGGAGTTGTTTGTTTGAAAAAATATCAGAAGTCCAGGCTGGTACATAAAAATTACATACTAGAAAACAGGTTAGCAATGTAAATATTCTTTATCTTCATAGACACTAAAGGGGGCTGTAGTCTTGTATAACGTAATCTTTCATAATCCAGTGTTTTATAAAATGGTTAATTGTAGGTAATAAGTTACAATTAAACACCATTTTTATGGCTCTTTTGCTTGTCCCAATGGAAATTATTTAGCATTTTGGAAATTATACTAAATTTTTAGGGTTAAACTAAACTTTCTGTTAGTGGGTTACCTTTTTCTGTTTATGTTCTCTAACAACGGGATCAGCAGTTGTGTGAGGGTTTCATGTATACTAGCTATACACAAAGAATTAAAACGTAACTTTATGCTATTGAGAGTGTGTTGTTTTTCTGGGTTGTTTATCAACAGAAAAATAATTGTCTTTAAAACTTTGATTTGAGAAGTAGAGAAGGGGAAGGACAGTTATGTGGACAAACAAGATTATGAACAAAAACTAAAGAAAAATAACTTCAACCCTCCTATTGCAGTTTTAATTGTTGTGTAATATTCTTTTCAAGTGTACACAGAAGAATACTATCCAATTAGTCATATTGCTAATCCTACATCTTTGCATTGCTGATGTTTCATGCACTTGGAAAAATTATTCTTAAAAATACTGTGAAGTAAAGTATTTTGATCTTTTGGGAAGTAGTGAGATCCTCACTGTTGAAGATATCTGCTAATTCTAGAAATTTGTAAAATCTTGATATGACTTAGTGAAGAAGTACTCTTGCAATTTATTGTATCAATGAAGTAGTAAATTTCTACCACAAATTCATTTTTGATCCAAGTTAGTTAAGGGCACCAAGCCTTAGACAGCTCACAATTAATTTACAAACAGTTTTATTAAATACAAATATAAAATGAGAATTCTTCAACAGAAATCAGTAAAGGCTGACCAGCAAGAAGGGGAGTTTGGAATTGAACAGGCCTTTGAAGCTCTTCTTTTCATGCTGCATACGAGACCTCTGACTGTGTAAGAGATGGCTTATTTTTATATATTTATATGTATATATATATATTTTTTTTTTTTCTCAAGCTCCCCATGATTTTGCTTGGTGCCTACAGGAAATCTGAGAGTGAGGATAACTCCTCAGTTGATGTCCTGAGTAGCTGAAGGGATAAATATAACAAATAAGGAATTTGTATGATCTCTACAGTAGTAGAGAAAAGGTTTCTGACAGCTGAAGAATTCAGCAAGTCAATAGATATACAAGAGGCAACTGAGTCAAGAACCTCTGCTAAGGAGTTAGGTAGGGACTTACTGGGAAGGGATATGAGCCCTGAGCCAGGAATATGTGAAACAAAGAAAATACAAAAATGGCTAGAAGTTCAAACATGACACTACTGGAGATTGTCACACCTTGGTCTCTTAGGAGTTTTAATTTACTTCTCTGGAGTTGTTTCTGTTATTTTCAGAATTTTTAGGTCTTGTATACCTAGTTAATAGCAAACATATTAGAATTTGTTGCTAAATATTGGCAAGTAAATAAAACTGGTAGCGATCTATCTCTTTTTCACAGAGACAAATAATTCAGTTTATAGGGCTCTTCTTCCATTATGTTTTTACTGCAGGCAAATTCAGAAAGTATGACATTGGGACATCTAAAAAACATTTAAAATACATTCTACAGAGATGAATCTTAGAGTTAAAAATCAATTTTCTAGGTCAAAAGGATGAAAACGAAAGAAGGGAAAAACATCAGTTTATTTAGTATAGATCCTGTAAGCTCCCTAAATCATTGCATAAACCTATTATTTTTATGATAAATGTTTTAGACTTCTCTACAATCATATGACAGTCAAAGATGTTGTGGTAGTAGGCAAAGCTTAGAACTCAGTAAGGTCATACCCTGCCTCTCCAACCAGAACCTGAGGGAGTGCTGTGTTGCTCTTTAATTCTCTTCGTTCTGTGGCTTCTGAGTTATAATTTATTTTTACTAACTTCACAAAAATACAAGTATGGGTATTAAGGGAATAATAGATAGAAGGAATGATGACTTGTAGATATTCCAGGGCAGGGGAGGAGGAGGAAAGAGATGAAAGGAGAGAGAGAGGACTGGTGCGGGAGAGAATATTTGCTTGTTTCAGTTGGAATTGCGGGTTTGTCTGTCTTCATATCTTCAGAACTGCTTTGTGTGAATTAGTCCAAAAACTTCAGGAACTGTTGAGAAACATAACTAAATCTGCTACAACTCTAAGCATCCCTGTGCTATATGAGGGAGCTTTGTTAATATAGAAATTCTGTTTCTGTTGGTGATAACTGATCTGAGAGACTGAAATCTATGGGTGCAATAGAAAAAACTGTTGAGACTGAGTAGGTAAGACTTACCTACTCAACAGGATTAGTATATATTAAAAAACTAAACTCTTCATTGTTTAGCTATGTATTTAGCGAGATACTCTTCATTATGTAAGAATCAGGCTGATAAAGGAAATGAGTTGGACATTTTATTCATAGTGTGTTTGCTTATGTTCTACAGTCTAACGTCTGATGTGATTGCTTTTTTGTTACTATCGCTTTGGGAAACTGTATAGCTGAATTAGATCATAGGCATGTCTGTGACCCAGTGCTGTATCATTGTGAAACTACAAGGTTTTTTAACAGTATCCCACTGATCTATTGGACCATAAAGGAGTCTCCATCCTTGGAGCTACTCGGAAGCCACCTGGACATGGTCTTGGGCAACCAGACCTCCGAAGATCCCTTCCAACCTCAACCATTCTGTAATTCTGTGGTTCTCTGAACCTTCCAAAAATTCTGTAAAAACATGCTTCTGCCACCTAGCCTATGAGTAGCTTGATCATTTTTTTCAGAAATAATATTTCCTTCAACTTGGGACAGTTAATGCAGTCTTTTACCTCCCTGCCCTGAGCTGTTAGAAAATGATAGAATCATAGAATTACAAAGAATCATAGAATCACAGAAATCACAAAGGTTTTTTTGTGAAGCTTAGAATGAATTCTTAAATCTAGGTGTTACTTGCATTAGACATACTATCTAATGGCCAGGGACTTGGACTGTAACAGAAGAGAATGTTTATAAGAATGGTTTGTAAGCTTTACCTTTCAAGAAGACACTTAAACTGAGTTTCAGTTTAAAGGCATGGAGAAATAAGAATTTTAAGCAAGCTGGCTGTCTGGCTTTGTGTTCAGTTAATGGAAGTTTACACCAAGTTAATTAGCTTTCTGAGTTGTACACTGCTCTTCCCTTGAGTCATGTACCCACATGTAGGTGTGTAATGCCATTAACTATCCCTTATGGTATCAGACATTCACATATGGATGGCATATATAACTGAGGATTTATAGAAGACCTGCATCTCTCTGCATTGTCAGCTGAAGCCTAAATGAAGTATAACATGTTTATGCAACTGAATCCCATCTTTGTTCACCTGACTTCCCCTTTATGATTTATGGCTGACCTCCAACTACAATGGGAGGTGAAACACTCAGCTGACGTGTAGAGTCTGTATGTACGTAATTAAATGTAGACATCCCAGCGTAACTAAATCCTACACTAGAATCCAATTGCTTAGTGGAAAAACACTGAGAAGGATTCTCATGACTTAAATGTTTCAATAGACAGCAAAAACTGTTAGGAGTAGACTCCAGGACCCAAGGGAGTTTTCCTCCCAGTCCACTGAAGTTAAAGTTCCTGTTCACACCCAGTAATGTGAACAAGTGTGTGTTATCCCAACATGTACCCGTATTCACTCCTAGTACAGACATGGCAAACAGACAAACACAGACAGGAAGACAGTGGCTTTCTATACGCTGCATACATACAACAAGTAAAAACATGAACAAAGGGCTTGATCCTGTTCTTTCATGCCAGATAATGAGGTTCAAATTAGCATATCACAAACACCCTCACACCTATGATCCACACGTCTCTTATAACTAGTCCAGATCTATAGATTATATAGATCTATATTAGTAGGCAGTATCCAGCCTTGAGACCTACTTGACACTTAGCCCATCTTGATGCTAGTCTTGCACAAAAAAAAGATAGTGTACTCACTAAGAAAAATAGTAAGGAATGTTGAGTAGTGAAATGGTAGCTCAGATTGTAGTGGTGAGGCAAAAGGTTTGGCCAGACAAAAGCACTGACTGGCAACCTGTACTTGTAACTGGCCACATATTTATTCCCCCTCCTTTCTGTATTCCCATGTTGTTGTTCCCATCAGCCTTGATCCCTTCCTTTCCCTTCTGTTGATCTTTTCCTTAAGTGTCCGGTGTTAAATTTTGCGTATTTCCAGAGTCCACCTCAAACACTCCATAATAATTCTTTTTCTCATCACCCTCAGTACAATCTTGTCTGTCTCCATTCTTATAAGTTAGAAAGCTTTGGTTTAACTTCTTTGTTTTGGTTTCAGCTGAGATGGAGTTAATTTTCCTCCCTTTCTCCAGCAGAGGAGTCTGGGGGTGCACGATGAGCTGGGAGGGGACAGAACCAGAACAGTTGGTCCGGATTCGCCAAACGGAGGTTCTACATGATGTGGTGTCATGCTGGACAATTAGTATAGGGTGGCTGGCCAGGGTGTGGGCTGGGATTGCAGCTTGGGGATGTGATGGGCATTGGTCAGTGAGTGGTGAGCAATTGCATTGTGCATCTGTTGCTTTCTGCATTCTATTATTTATCATCATCATCATTATCATCATTATTATGTCCCTTCCTTTTCTGTCCTATTAAACTGTCTTTATCCCAACCCACAAACTTTTACTTTTTTTCCTTCCCAGTTCTCTCCCCAGTCCCACTGGGTGGGGGATGTGAGCGAATGGCTGTGTGGCACTGAGCTGACTGCCAGGTTAAACTACAACACTCTTCAGTATTCACAGATTATTTGAGTGGTTCCTTCAATGGCCCATTCATCAGTGACCTAAGTGTTCTGGTCTTTCTTATGGTCTGCATTGCCTACTGCTCATTAAAATTTGTGTATTGGCATGCTCAGTTTATGACTTCTCCTATTTCTTGCTTTTGCCTTTTATGCTGAATAGTGTTAATGACATATCATTACAAACCAGATGTCCTTGCATTCTGGGTGTCCTAAAATAATACAAATAAATGAAGGAATGGAGAAGAGTTAAGTTAACCAAAGATCCAAAGAATGTCAGCTGTCTTTTAAGCTCAGAAGCAAAGACTCAGAGTAGAGAAATGAAAAACAAAACCCAAACACTTCATTAAGAAAGAAACCAACCATGTATTTCTTTTTTATCAGATTAATTTTAATTTGGAATTTGATCAGTTCATGCATTGGGATATATGAAATAGCACTATGTACAGCAGTGGAAAGCAAGAGTTTGCATTCTGGAATGAAGGCAAGTCTAACTCAGCAAGACTTATTAAAAATATTTATGAGTTAGCATAGCTTTGACTAGCTGATGGCCAAAGACTAAGCAGCTAGTGTCTTCTTTGTGACATCATATTTATTCAGTTTTCTTACCTAAATTAATACCTGTATACGTATTATGTAGTGTTGAATTAGTTTGAGAATGTCTGCACAGAAAATCAACAGATGTTTTTGTAGACCTCACCACTCTAGTGGTATAATTTACATAAACCTGAATAGATATACTTTATGGGATAAAAGGTGATGTTTATTTTGTATGGAATGAGAAATATTTGAGCATTAAAAATTCTGAAAGCATTAATTACTCCCTGCTGTTAGAGTAAGTGTCACTATCCTCATATAACAGATGAGCAAGCCTCCTAACCAGAGGAATGCAGTCATTAACTTGTAGTGGCTACCTATGGGTTTTCCTGAGGTAAAACAAAGACCCTTTAACAGCAGGAAGTCTTGGCTTCCTAAGTCCTGAATCAGCTTTTAGGTTGAGGTGATGAAAAAGAGACTGCTATACTCTCTGATGAGAAAAGCCACTGCAACATGTTTAATTATCTAAAGAAAGTAGTATTTTTAGAGAGTTACAAAAATTTACTGAGTATAGGAAGCATGGGTTTGTGGGGAAAAAATGGATTTTATAGTAGTTTATTTCATTACAATAAAACTCTGGCACACAGTCAACTTTTTTTTTTTTTTAAGTCAATTGAATTATAGTATGAGAAGTTCTCTTCCTGAAGTAGAGATTATACTACATTCGAAGGTATTGCTGCACAAGTTATAAGACTTTAATGAAAGCTGCATATAGCAGTGATAAGTATTGTATAAGAAATGGTATTTTATATTTGAAGGTACTGGATGCAATACACTAGCATCATGCCCTGTGTGATGTTAGGGCTATGTTAAATGAGAAAAAGGTATTTTGGTATGTACTCCACTTCATGCTCATCCACATGGGCACCAGTGACGCTACCAAGGAAGATCATGAGGGTAGCAAGAGGGACTAGAGGGCTCTGGCGTCTAGGGGTGAAGGGCAC
This sequence comes from Oxyura jamaicensis, assembly GCF_011077185.1. Lineage (NCBI taxonomy): Eukaryota > Metazoa > Chordata > Aves > Anseriformes > Anatidae > Oxyura > Oxyura jamaicensis. The sequence goes on from NC_048893.1 coordinate 9,041,069, forward strand.
AGGAGCCCAGGTGCTGTTGTCCTCAGTTCTGCTGCTGAAGGGGAAAAGCTTGGGTAGGAGTATGTGCTTGTTTCATGAGATCACTGGGATGTCTGAGATTTAGCAGAGTCACTCACATGCCTGGAATGCTGAGACAGATGGATACGAAGTCTTTAAGAAAGACAGGCAAAGCTGATTAGAAAGTGGATTGTTGGTGATGTGAAGGAGCAGCTTGATTGTATGAAGCTCCACTGTAGTATGGACAGCAGTGTAGTTGAAAGTTTGCAGGTCAGGATCAGAGGAAAAGCCAGTAAGGGTGACATTGCAGTGGGAGTGTGTTACAGACCCTTTGTAAATAGTGGTCTGTAGGAGAAAATAAGAGTTTTACTAATTCCTGAGATTCCTACTGAAAGATTGAGAAGTAATTAAGACAAATTGCAAAAAAAATAAATTCTGATTGGATACAAGGTTGCCCAGAGAGACTGAAATCTCCACCCTTGGAAATACTCAGAACTTGGCTGAAAAAGACTCTGAGCAACCTAATCTATGTTAGCCTTGTTTCAGGAGAAGGATCAGACTAGGTGACCTCCAGAGTTTCCTTCCTGGCTATTCTAAGACTATATTTGGACGAAGATGAAAATCAAGGCATTGGGGATGTATCTTTGCTTTTGTGTATTCCATTACGATGTAGGAGCTACTTCTAGCATCAAGAGTATAAAAGTTCTAAGAGAAGGGTAAACTTCTTTTCAGGTATACCTGAAGAGAAGGGTAAACTTTCTCTGTTCTGAATGTCTGTATTTTCTGGGATAAATAGTGGTGTTTATTTTGTGTGTAGTAAACAATATCTAGAACCTATTCTAAGCAGGATTTATAGCTTAAAAAAAAAACAAAACAAAAAAAAAACAACAAAAAAAAAACACAAAAAACAAAAACAAACACACACCAAAAAATATTTCTCTTTGATTGTACCATAGATCCAGTTGGCATCTCATGTCAAAAAAACATGCTTATGTGTCTTTAGTATGGTCAACAATGCATCACTCACTACCTGAAATCAACAGGCAGTACCCACTGGAACTGTTTTACTGTGGGTAACATCCTTACATATCATTCCATATGAGAGCTCCAACAGAAGGATTCAGGTGTTTAATCTTCATCTTTTATCCTCGGAAGTGGTTTCTATGGCCAGTATTTAGTTATATATGATACTTACAGTAAAGCAGGTTTCATCTCCAGAATCGCATTTTAAGTTTTTTGTACAAAATCAAGCAAACTATTTTTTGGGAGTCCTAATGAATATTAAAACCACACCACCACCAAGGATTATCTAATTTAGATGGCAAAACCAACCAACCAAACAAAACAATAGATTGTGTTTAAAGTCAAAGCCTATGCTCTGTGGCATGGGGAGGACCTGAACCTATCAACCATGTGGTTCACTAAGCAGACTTCCCTCTGTTTAGGCTATGCACTTTTCAAGTACCGACTGTGTTCTGAGCATGAAAGAGAGGAACTGCTAAAGCAACTAAAACTTTCAACCATCCTATTTTCCCAGTAGTAGTCCTGAGAGACAGATCCTGAGAATCTCTCTGTTAGGCTTACTGATGTAAACCTAACTGAACAAACTGAACAGTTACTTTATTCTAATATGATCTATCATAATTTGATGCTAGTGACTGTTCCCTAGGTTCTTCCTAATTGACTACTTCTGCTCTTGAATTGGAATAATCCCAGTTTTGACAGTTTTATGGTGCAAGCCAATAAAAATTGAGCTCTTAATGATCATGTTTGCAACACTCTGAGTTGTACTCAACTGCTGCAGTCGGATGAACTCAAATTAGAGAAAGCAACTGGAGATCAGCAGGCCAAAACTACATACCGTTTTTGTTGCAGGTAGTTTAGAATGCAGGCCTTGAGATTAAGGGCTTTTTTGCCCTATTCTTCAGTTTAGGATGCAAATCACTATTTGTGTATTAGGAATACTGACTGCAAATAAACACAAGATTTTTAACGTTGTGACTAAACTATAATGTGGGAGTCCATATTGCGAGTGTATCAGCATTGCTGCACTGTAGGCAGTTGGCAGACCTTCTTGTTTTGTTTAAGCAAGCAAATCTGGTTGTAAGATTGCTGGGATAATTCAGACAAGTGTCTGCACACTGGCTATTCACTGGGATAAAGAGCATTTACTAATACTGTTTTGTTTTGATTGGACTGATGATAAGACTAAAATATCTGCAGTTTATGTTATTTGTTCAGTAATAAATTGTGTGCTGGAATTTAATGGTGTTGTGTCAGAGTGCATTGTATCTCAAGAAAACAGAAATTGAGGAGCTCCAGAGAGCTGCAAATAGGGTGTCTAGGGTGTTTTCTCTTACCTGGAAGCCTTTATGTATTTTTTTTTTTCCTTTTTTGGGTGTAAAGTGGGTCTTTTTGCAGGATCTTTGGAACAGGGTAGGTCACTATTCCTTTAGATTCTCAACCTGCATGTACAAAATGAAGGAATGGAAAACTTTGCATAGAACAAGATGAGTAGTATGCATTTGAATGGAACGTTGATAGTGCTTTGCTAGGTAGATTGTTATGACCCGTTAATGGTTGTTTGGGTGACTAGTAATGTGACACTGGAAATCCGTTATGATCTTCAATGCCTGCTATGCAATCCTTAGCCAAATTTTGGCTGTTCTGTAGATGAGAGTAGTTTAATTACAGAATTCATACTTGTGAGAGAAGAAGCCTTACTCTCTTATGTTCTTGTTTTAGAGTGTGCAGCCACTTAGTACAGACCGTGTGCAAATCTGTTGCCACTCCTTAATAGGTATCTCATGTAGCCTGCACTGATAAGCTTCCTAGTACTTTACTGTACCAGTGGCCTGGCTATAATAGTACAGGTGAATGTACAGATGTGTAGTTTCCTAATGTATCATGTGCTTTTGGTTTATATGCTTTGGTTTATATAGACTTAAAGCATGTCATATTTGAAAATATTACTTCCTAGGTGTTGTACAACATTTTTTAGAATACAGAATCATACTCTTTAACTTCACCATTTAAAAAACTTAATCAGGTTTTTGTGTTGGATGAATTCCATTCAGTGTATTGATTTACCGTGACTTTGCTTTCTTCCACCACCCTTATTTAATCTCTGGCACAGTGTGCTCACATGCATCCTGAGATAATAAAGAGGACAGGAGGGCAAGCACAGCTGGGCAACAAACTCAACTAGGCTATTCCTTATTTTTCTTTATTTTTATATATTTGAGTATATTTATCAAATATATCGTGTTAGCTGTCTGAAAAGAGCTATCATTAAGAAGCATTGCTCATTGTGTACAGTCAATAGAATGAATGCATGGATGCTTCTTAGCAGTCTTCTATATTCAAAGTACCCTCTACAGTCTCTGTACCTCTAAAATGGGATATGTCACTCTGAGGTACTTCAACATCTACCTAGGTATTTGTACACATCAGAATATAGTGTCATAAATGTGTACAATTTCTTAAATATGCCTATCCAAATTTTAGCTGTTCTTTAACTTTATCTTCCTTCATGTTAGTGATCAGTAAGGCTTCCCATTAATTGCTAATGATTTGTGCACATTCTTACTTCTTCACTTTTATCTGGGCATCATGCCAGGCATATTATTAAGCTGTGAGACTTTTCCGTTCCCTCCCATATTGGCAGCTCGTGCCAAGGTGTTACTGGCCTCTTACTCCTTTCTTCTGATGATCTTAGCATTACTTCTTCAAGTTCTATGCACTGTATAGCTTTTTCCCCCTTAAAAAAAATATAAAAAGTATGTCCATACTCAGTAGGCTGCTGATGAGAAGATGGGATATCTCCAGTCTTGTTAATCAGTGAATTAACTTTGAGCGTTCATTGTAGTGCTGAAGATACACACTCAACTGAGATTCACTTGCCCCTGATCAGTTTTGGCAGTGGCAAAACATGAGCAATTGCCTTGTGCTGCTTCTGCCTTCTCACCTCTAAGCTGGACTTGCTCTTTTGGAGAACTGATATGGCTACTTTGTATACCAAAGTGGTTCAGGCCCAGATAAAAATACGGTATTATTACTACAGTTCAGTCCTTAGTCATGAAGTCACACCACCTGAAAATATCCTGTACCTTTGTTTTGCTGGGATAATAATACTATGATTGGACCTGGTGATCTAAAATATAACAGAGTTTGTGTATTGTGCTGATCTAGTTTATATTCAGATAAAAGCAATGAAACGTTAGAAAAACAGTAAGCAAGCCCTCAAAGGATAGTTGGGTTTGCATCTGTTCATGATTACCCTTTTTATGTTATCTGCTATCTAAGGGAAGGGAACTTGCTTCTGTATTTCTCCCTCTAAATTTATATGCAGAGTTCTAATATGCATGCACTTTTGAAGAGACTGTTTTATCTCTGAAGGGTTTTAATCATATTTGCCAGTGATAGTGATTAAGAAAATATATATTTTTTTAGAAAAGGGTATTTAGCCTGACACCACCAAGCTGTTTCCTTCAAGATAGACATTATGACTTCTGAGGAAAAAAGCTGATTAATTTGATAACTTTTCTTTCCTTGACACAATGGACTGTTATGCCTCATTAGTTTGTGAATTTCATCAGTAACACTAAAATGGGAGAGTTGGTGTCACTTTTGGACAGCAAGAAGTGTTTTGGGAGAAAGGAAGATAAGGAAATGATGGGGCATAGGGAAAACATGCCTGCACTGGGAATTCTGGGACAGGTAACTATTGATTTCATACTGTTTCATAAGAAAAGGTAAATGTCATAGAATTGTGTAAACAGTTTCCACAAAAATCCCTAAGATATTTGAAATCATAATTTTAAGGTGACATCCTTGGTCCAGTGAAGCCAATCATGAGCTTCCCACTGAAGGTCATATCTCATCCTGCCTCTCCATGTGGGCTCAGCTTAGTTGTTTACACATTATATGTCTTTTTCCTCCCTTGCTCTATCTCAGAGCACATTAACAGTGAAAAAGGAACAGTGTATGTAGTTTCAATCAGGAAGCACTAGCAAAGCTGCTATTTCCCCAGTTTTAATTGTCTTACTGAGGAAATTTAATGTTTTGTTCTCACTTGTTTTGTATGCATCTATATCTGACATATACCATCTGTTTCTAAACAGCACATGATTTCTAGATCTGTGTCAATGCTCTAGTTACCTATTTTGTCTTTGAATAAAGAAGATGATTTTCTTTCATTGTTGTATTTTAAGAAAAATTGCAGTTGGGAATGCATTAAATTTTCAGTCTATGTGGCTAAAGTATATAAGTATATTTAAGTATATGTGAATGTTTACGTTATTATGTGTCATAAAGCCAACTGCTTTCACCTATAAGGTCCCTCTTTCCCCATGTTTGTTGTGCATTTTCCTTCTTCCATGCAGCAGCACTTTGCACGTTCATTCATACATGAGTACATGATGTTCTTGTGTGCTAAATGAATAGAGATGCGTGTGTATGTATTTGCGTGTAATTGTCTCCTTCTAAACCCCTTAATCTTTACTTCAAATGCCAAGTAAATCTGCCTTTGTCCAGGTGTGTCATGTGTCACAGGCCTCTGTGATGTCTTTACATATAAAACCACGTGAGCAGGTATCTACTTACACCCATGTTATGCTTCCAATCCATTTAGAGGATTTTCCCTCTGTGCTTTATCATGTCATCTCCTGCACTGTTCCTTTGAAGTCTAACCTAAAAGTCACTTGAGAGAAAAGTAGAGAGCCCCCAGCTGCTACTAGTTTAATCATTTATTGTGACCCAGTATTGGAGGGAAAAAAAAAAAAAAAAGGTTTCTGATTGTAGAGATACAAATGTACTATAAATATTTGGATGGCATCCTTACAGAGGTCATGTTAGGAGATGATGTACATTGTACATACAGCTGTTTCTAGAGAAAGATAGTAATGGCAGTACAGAAGGAGACAAGCAAGAACACCAAATACTATCACAGCCTTGTAGCAAAAACAACTGTTATTTGCGAAGAACTAGATGTTTATTTTGAATATTCCAATGTGTTAATTAGCAGGGTTTCTAGGGAGTCTATTTGGCTATCGGGGAAAAAAAAATGCCCCCAAAACAAAAGGGCAGGAACACTAGTGACAAAGGATATAGAAAGGGCAAGCAAGGTACTTAGAGGCTCTTTGCCATGGCTTTTATGGGTAAGACGTCCTTCAGTCTCCCAGGTCCCTTAGCCTAGCAGCAGAGAGTATGTGAGACTGAAACATCTATACTAGAGTAAGATAGATTTAGGGAGCACTTAAATTGTTTGGACATACAGAAGCTTGAGGGACTAAGATGGGCTGGATGAAAGGATGCTGAGAGAGCTGGTTGATGCTACTGCAAAGTCACTTTCTATCATTTTCAAAAAGTCATTGGGAAATTTTCCTAATGACCAGAAACAGGCAAGCCCTGCACCTGTCTTTAAAAAAGGCATGAAGGGGATCCACAAGAGAACTCCAAGCCAGTTAGCCTAATTGGGCTAGTTCCCTTCCTGGGAAAGTTACAAAGTAAATCCTCCTGACAGCCCTATCCAAGCACATGAAGGACAAGAACGTGACTGGAAACAGCCTACATGTGTTCACCCCAGGCAAATGATGTTCCATCATGCTTTCAGCATGATTTCCCATAATATCATTGGAGCCAAATTAGCGAGACCTGTACAGTAGATGAAAAACAGGCTGAACTGTCAGGCTCAAATGTGTTGTGGTTTGCAGTTTCTAGTCCAACTGGTGGCAAGGTTACTAGCTGGGACAAGCAGTATCTAATGCCTCCATTTATGATGTGGGCAAAGGTGTGGATTAGTCCCTTGGCTGGCCTGTGGTTGATTCCAGCTGGGGAGAGTGGTTGGTACACAGTAAAGCAGTGAAGCACAGGGCTGTTGCTTGCTGGGATCCTGACAGGCAGGAGCAATGAATGGGCTGGCAGGAACAAAGTTGAAGAAAGCTAAGTGCAAAGTCCTGTATCATGGATGCAGTAACCCTACGTGCTGGGAGAGGCTGGAGGGTGAGTGGCCAGACAGCAGCTTTCCAGAAAAAGTCCTCAGGGGCAGCAGCATGTCCTTGTGATGCAGAATGGTGGCTGTGGGCTGGGCTGTGTCACCACAGGTTCAGTTAGTGGGATAAAGGAGGTGATTCTTCTCTATATAGCAGTCGTGAGACTACAGTATCCAGTATCCAGTCTGGGGCTCCAGTCCTGAAAAGCCACTGGCATACTGGAACCAGTCATCACGAGGGTAGTCAAATCCCGGAACATGAGAGCCCCGAGAGGCTGTGAAACCTTCATTTGTGGAGACTCTCAAAGCTCAACAACCCGAATAACCTTTAGCCGGCCCTGCTGGGGTAGGAAACCTCGGGTGAACATCCTCCAGCTGTACCTTCCCCTTCCTCCGTGCCGCTTTCGGCCAGATCCCCGCCGTACGCCGTGTGCGGGGTTGGCTTTAACGGCGGGGACCCGGGGCGGGGCGGCGGCACGCGTGTGTGTGAGTGTGAGGAGTGTGAGTGCGTGTGCGTGGGGAGCCGCCCGGAGCATGCGCTGCGTGGGGCGGCGGGCGGCTGGCGGCGCCGCTCCTCCCCGGCAGCCGCGGCGGCAGCCACCGAGCCCGGCCCCGCTGCTGCCGCCGGTGCCGCCGCTCGGGGCCGCGGTGGCGGCCGCGGATCTTTGAGCACCCGCCGGGGAACGGCGCTGTCAGCCGGCCAGCCGCCCCCCATCCCCGGTCTGAGCCCGAATTGAGGAGAGAGGAGGAGAGCGGCGAGCAGCGGCCATGGGCAACGAGGCGAGCCTGGAAGGAGGAGAGGGGCTGGGAGCCTTCCCCGAAGGGGCGGCGGCGGCCGGGGATGGCGGCGGCCCCGCGGCCCCTTTGCAGCGCCTGGTGCCGGCCGGCGTGGAGGCGGACCTGAGCCAGCTGAGCGAGGAGGAGAGGAGGCAGATCGCCGCTGTCATGTCAAGGGCGCAGGGGCTGCCCAGAGGGAACCTCGCCGGCGCGGAGCCGCCTCCCATGCAAAGGCACGCACGGAAAATCGCCCTTCTTCCCCCTGCTCCCTTCCCTCTTCTTCCCCGGTTTCTGTCGGTGGGGCTGGGGGCGAGTCGCGATACGATCTGGGCCCGCTGCATCGGGAGCGGGCGTTGCGGTTTGCTGCCTGCTGGAGGGAAGGGGGCGGCTGGCACTGGGATGGAGCTTGCACCCCAGCTTTTTCTTTCCCACACCGGGGCTTTGGGCTAATAACAGCAGTCCTCGGTTCCAGTGGGCTGCGCCCTCTCCCCTTCCCTCCCGTCACACCGATCCGGAGCATGGGTACTTTCTGTGCCTTGGGAGGGGGAGATCTGCAGACAACATTTCGGTTTTTTGTGTGTGTGTGTGCTTTATGGGGTTGGAGTGCCCTAATGCTCAGGTAGTACCCAAGGAAGCTCTCCCCAGGGCGGATGGATTTTGTAAGCATCTCTTTATGGAGGTATGGGGAGAGGCATTCTTGTTGAATCTTTCAAAGCTTTTGGGCATAATGCATTTGCTAGCCATTACTCTGCCAGTTCTTATCCTCTACAACTATCATTTGGCTTCATTAAATAGTAATGGATTGAGGAGGAGGTCTGTTCCAGTGTTGTTTTTTCTTTTTTTTCTTCTTCATTTTTCCTCTTGATTTTTTTCCCTTGAGAAGGGAAGAAAGGCGAGAGAACAGGAATTCAGTGTTCTGTGTAGTAATGGCTTTACTTAGTCGTTCATCTGTGAAGACTAGGTCACTCCCTTACCCAGTCCTTCCCTACCCTGTAGTAAATTCACTGCCCGAAGTGCAACAAGCCTGATGTCCCCGGCCAGCCTGGGTTCGCTCCCCAGTGCCGGCCTGCCCCGCTGGGTACCCACAGTTTGGCCCCCGTGTCCCTGTCTCTGGTCCTAAACCCTCCTCCTTCCCCTGCCCCTGTCCCCGGTCCTGAACCTGCTGCCTTCCCCTTCCCCTAATCCATGGCCGACATCTCGGTTGCTCTCGTTCTCTGGGTCTGTGTTGTTTGTCTTGAAGGGGGATGCTGAAGGGAGACTCCTGTACTGTTCAACACGGTTCTTGTGTATTGACCTCACCCCCGATAAATGCATGTTTTGTTTATATAATATCAGGTTTATATAGGTGAATTTTAGAAAAGAAGTGAGGGTGGGACCACATTCACCTTGAGTAAAGTATGGAAGTCATTGGTATTATAACTGAGCTGGATGTCTGTTTTATTTTATTATTACTATTATTATTTTCAATTGGAAGTCAAATCATGCATATTTGTTAAGCAGGTATTAACACTGCATGTAGAATATAATACTCCATGCAGTTCAGGTGATCAGTTCTGTGAAACTAAGCTCAAAACTCCCTTATGTATAAACAGCTTATGAACAATGGTGCAAAGTTTGTTGTTTCATACCAATCTTCCAGTATAAAGATAAATGTCCTAGGAAGACTGTCGAACAGGCTAAAATATGAATATTCCTACATTTATAAACATTTTTTCCCTAAAAAACACACTATTATCAGAAATTCTTTTGATCTTATTAGCACACCATACTTTCATTCACTGTTTAAAGGCAGTCTAGATTTGTGAATTACTCCCTTTTTGCTTTTTTTGTTGTTGTTGTTAAAATTGTCCTTTTTAACTCCAAGTCAGTATAATAGCCTATCATCTAGCTTCTCTTGTGGGTGTGTAGTGATTCCCATCGTAATATCTTTGTGCTTGTCATAACATAATGAGGTTACTACTTCTTTTTGCTTTTTTGGCCTTACTTGCTCCTCTTGTATACCTCTACTTGCTGCTGAAATTTGCCAGCAATGATGGGTATGGCTATTAAGTACTTGACTCAGATTCCATAGCTTCAAACTTTTTTTTTTTTTTTTTCTCTGTGTGAAAGTCCTTATTAAACAATGCTCTACAACTGTTGTTTTCAACAGCTTTTTTTTCTGATGTGACTATGCCAGTCCAAAAGTTAAATGATTGAAATGGTGATCAAAAGAGGAATGCCGATATTCAGGCTTCCAGTGTATATAGCCTTGCATTATACCAGTGACCCTGTTAGGTTGTCTCTTAGTACTTGTGTGTTTTTTTCCGCATCTTGTTAACTGGATGTTTTCATCTGTACTTGCATTTTAACATCAGTGATCATCCAGTCTTACCTGAGAGACTGATCATTATTTTCTATTTCAAATCCCTCCTACCAGGCCCCCAGTAAATTATTATAATAATTATTATTATTTTCAATGTTATATTCTCTTGGTTCCAGGCAGAGTTTGGGATGCTTAGGACCTATAGAATAATTCCATCTGATTTAAATTGCCTGTCTTAAAAACAAACTAAAACAAAACAAAACAAAAAAAATGTTTAGGAGTTTTAGTTGAAATACACACAGTTAATTTGTAAGCTTGTTCTAGTTGTCCTAGCTGCATTGAATGATACTGTAACTGTGTCAGATGTCCACTTACTAAGGAATTATTACACATCATCTGAAAGGAGTAGGTGACCAAACTTAATATATGAGTCATCTAATACAATCATTTTAATTTTGAGTAGACCACTGTGTTTTTTCACTTGTTTTCAATTCATTAAGTTGTTCATAATGTACATTAGCAAGAAAGATGTATTTTTAGAAAAAAATGCTGAGCCCTTACCAAGTATCTAAAATACATTTGTGGTGTACTTTCCAGAAGAAAAATGTTTTTTTGTTAATACCATCCCTTTTTTTTTTTTTTTTTTTTTTTTTACAGTAGAAGTCAATTGAAAAAAAGGCTACCAGGGCTATGTTTCAGTTTGTACATATCTTGCCTGTAGATACAAAGAGATCTATCTTGCAATTGCTTAGTAATTGCAGTTCTCTTCAAAATTAATTATACTGATGAGTGGTAATAAGACATGCCTTTAATGTTGTAACTATGAAAACTATTTTAAAAGAACTAGACCAACAGTCTTTTTGTTAAACTTCTGCTTAATTACTAAGTAAGCTTTGATTTGGCTGTAATACTCACTTAAATGAATAAAGATGAGTTCTGTGAATCAAGGCCAAAGTGAGGAGAAACATAGAGCAAAGAAAGGAATTAGGTGAAGGAGAACTAAATTATTTTGTTTGTTGAATTTGGATTGATGCTGGTTTTTATGGTTTAAAAATTAGAAAACACTTGTCAAATAAAGACACTTTTTTTTTTTTTCCCTTAGAATTTCTAATTCTCCAATTTAACTAAATTTGTTTGAGTCAGTCTGCAATTGGTTGTAAAATAGCTGTAGAAAAGAAGGCTTCAATCTTCAACTACCTAAAACTAAAGAGATTAAATCCTGGCTTTTGAAAGAGGTAACATTTCTCAAGAAGCTTGTCTTTTCAAGGCTTTTCCTTCCACTATTTAAGCACACTCAGCCTCCATTGCTTAGAAACATTGCTATATATAAAGGCAAGACAAATCTAGTCTTGAGAGTACAGCAGCGGCCTTGCAGAATCACTTAGATTTTTTATTCTGTATATTCATGGACTGTAATCTCATTTTAAGTCCTGACATTGGATCAGGTGGAAATTTATGGATCACATTATTCTGATAAAAGGGAAAGCTGAAGGAGAACTCCATTGCAACAAGAGTTGACAGTTATTTATTCTTGTTAATGTTCAAGCTCATTTTTTATAAATAGTTTATTTTTTTTCTTTCATTTTCACACTCTAAGGTTTGGCTATGGTACCAGACCTGACCTGACTTTATTAAATCTGTTAAGTACCATTGAGCCTTTTTTTCCCATCACTTCTTGCCTGGCTTGACTGAAACATTCCAACATTTGCAGACGTGAATGCTGGATGTGGACCAGGTTGCTACTTGATACAATAGTTGGAATGATTTCACTTAGCAAGCAATATTTCAGATAAACCTAGAGTGCTTGTCTAAAATGCAAAAAATAAAACTGCATGTAGACCTACCTAATGAAACTACTATTTTATTTTATTTTACTTTATTTTATTGCAAAAATGCAAAATACTTGATGGAATTATTGTTGGAATTTTGTGAATTATCATCATCATGAATAAGTTAACTAGCATGTACTGTGTCAGTGGAGAAACACCTGCTCCCTTTATTGGGTTGCATATTAAGGTTGTAAACTTCTCACTCTTAAAGCCAAGAACTTTACGAGGAGTGGGAAAGAGTAAACGTAGGTATGGAAAGCTGGAAATGGTTTGTCCTTAACAAGCATAACATGGATTTTTTTTTTTTTTTAAAGTTCAGATACAAGACTGAGAGAAAATCAAAATCACATCATGTGAGAATTATAGTTGCAGAAACAGCTACCACTTAGCTTTATCCTTTTATATTGCTATTACTGGATATGCAATAAAAACTCAGCATATTCATCAGCAATAATACTATGCCCATTGTAATATTAACAGTGCAAAATACAGTGCTCAGTGCATTGTATATAATTCTATAGGCTTTTGATAAAACAACTAAAAAAATATTGCACAGTTCTGTTTATGGAATAGAATTAAGTGATTGTTTATGTTGCCATGAATGTCCAAAAATAAATGTAATATCTGGAAAAACAAAATCACAGTTAACTGCGTCTCTCAAACTGAAAACCAAAAATTTTATAGTTGCAACACTGCTGTGGCGCAGAAGGGACCACCATATCTTCCCCCAAAATCACAATGACAGCACTGAATAGAATATTTTAATACATCCTTTAGCAATAGCACTGCATACAATATCATTTCCTCAAGCTGCAGTTGAGTATATCAATGAGTAGAATACTGTGCCACATTTAAAGACATGGTCTTGATTTTAGTTCCTACTTTTTTAGGCTTCTTTTCTCCTATACGAAAACAAAGCAAAATGTTGTTATTAGAAAATCAGGAAACATCTCTATGTAATTTTATTTGAGATAGGATTTTTATTGATGGGCAATGCAAATTTTTTGGGTCCTGCTGGGAGGAAGCTTCTTGATAGTTCTACTTGAAAAACTAAAACAAAAAACCGTTCAAGCTTACTCTATCAATTGGCATGTTTCAACTGGTTGAAAATTCTTATGTTTGATAAGTGGTGAAGTAAATACTTCCACCAAAAATAAACAAATGAAAACATATACTTCCTAATATGCCTGGATTTGCAAGAGTTTAAATTCCTGCTGCATATTTAATTCTATATATACAGAAATTTTGTGCAAATAGCCAGAACACAAGTGCATAAACATTTTGTAGTGTGTATGTGTGTGTAAGTTGTTCTTTGATCTGCTCATTTTCCAAAAAAATGTTATTTTCAGTCTTTGTCTCTTGTTTGTATTTCAAGGGACAGAGTGGAAAGTTAGTCATTTAGATGTAGGTATAATAGCAAGTTGTAACTTTGAGTTCTTCAGCTTTTTGAAGAGAAAGTTATCTGGTTAAATATTGACATTGTGCTAGATTATTTTCTAAATAGTAAGTCATTTTGTGAATATTTACATAAGCCTTTATAGAACAATACTTTTAATTTAAATAGTTTTTACATGCGCTCGCACTCTGTGTAATAAGTCTTGGTCTTGCAAACACTTAAGCACCTGAGGAACTTCAGTGTTACCTAAGCACTTTCAGAGGCACAGATACAGGTTATTTTTTTCCCTAATACTGTGCATTATTTTAATTTTATTGCCTTTTTTTTTTTTTTCTGCAGACATCCCGAGCTTGATACAAGCCACCATCCCAGACAGCCAAGTAAGCCTCCAGATCCAGGACCTGGTTTAAGTAAAAGCAGAACAGTAGATGTGCTGAAGACAGAACAACGGGCACCTGGACGGAGTCCTTCTTCTATTAGTTTAAGAGAATCAAAGTCCAGGACTGATTTTAAAGAAGATCAGAAGCCAAGTATGATGCCCAGTTTTCTCTCAGAAGCCAATCCATTGAGCGCAGTCACTTCAGTTGTGAACAAATTCAATCCTTTTGATTTGATATCAGATTCAGATGCAGCCCATGAAGAAGCCAGTAGGAAACAAAAGGTTATCCAGAAAGAGCAGGGGAAACCTGAGGAGCAGAGGGGCAGTGCAAAACTTCCAGCTCAACAACAGTCTCCAAAGCCAGTTCAGCCACAAGGACATGTCAAACCTACCCCTCAGCAAAGCGAGTCTTCCAAAGCAGTGCCTCAGCAGCATCAACCTGGGGAGCCAAAGCAAATTCAGAAACCAGGCCCTGGTCACTCAGCAGACTCTAAGGTAGAACAAGTGAAACAACCACCCCAGCCACGAGGACCACAAAAATCTCAACCCCAACAGTTGGAACCAACAAAGCCTGTTCAGCAACAAACTTCTGCAAAACCTTCAGTGAGCCCAGCAAAGCCATTACCACAGCAGCCAGACAGTGCTCGAACATCATCTCAAGCACCACCTCCTGCTAAACCATCATCACAGCAGCTGGGACCTGTAAAACAATCATCTCAACAGCCGGCAAGGCAAGGAGGTCCTGTCAAGCCATCCTCCCAGCAAGCAGGGCCTCCAAAGCAGCCTTCTCAGCAACCTGGACCTGAAAAGCCATCTGCTCAGCAAACAGGACCTGCAAAACAACCACCACAGCCTGGACCTGGGAAACCACCTCTGCAGCAGACTGGGCCTGTAAAACAAGCACCACCACAGTCTGGGCCTACAAAACCACCTCCTCAGACTGCAGGGGCCACAAAGGCCCCAGTACAACAGCCAGGACTTACAAAACCAGCAGGCCAGCAACCAGGGCCTGAAAAACCCTCACAGCAAAAGCAAGCCAGTGCAACCCAACCTACTGAATCCACCCCAAAGAAAACCTTTTGCCCTCTTTGCACTACCACTGAACTGCTGCTGCACACTCCAGAAAAGGCCAATTACAATACATGCACGCAGTGTCATACTGTAGTCTGCAGTCTGTGTGGATTTAATCCTAATCCTCACATAACAGAGGTGAGTAGCTTTTAAACTGATGTTCGTTAGAGGACAAAAGTTTAACTTCATTATGCTGTAACATTAGTTATGTTTCAATGTACTATCATGATCATTTAAGGCCTTAACAAGGTCAGAGAAAAAAATAATGCTATTTAGGAAAATGCCTGCAAGTAAGAGGGGATTTAGGAGAAAAAGAAGGTGGTGCTTCTGTTTGTACAGTCTTTGAAAGTGTTCTCTTGTTTCTTCATATAAAAAGGGGAACACCATTGTGACTGTTTTGCTATATTCCTTTATTTTAAGTACTCATTTGTCACGTTTATAATCAGACCACAATAGTCACATGCTATCATGTTTATAAATGCATAAAATATGCTGCTACAAGAGCTAAGTAAACAACCAAATATGGAAATATTTGTGTTCATAGCTCCAGTGTGGCTTTTAGAAAAGGATTTGGGGTGGATTTGCTTCATAATTGTGTCAGTGTTCATTAGCTGAAAGCCTGAGTCATGAGTTTTGACTTGGTGATACTCAGGTTATTTCATTCTTGTGGGATGCTAAGAAAGAGATCTCTGTGGACTATTTCTAACCTTGATCACCATTCTTGCTGTAATTATATAACATAGAAATGGCATAGAAAGTAATATTAGGACTTTAAATGAACTTACCCTAACCTGATGTTTGCATTAGCTTTATATATATGCCTGTACATATATTGGTACTTTACTTGCTCTGTATGGAAATAAGACTTCATAAGAATGTCTGATCTCTTCTTATTCCTTGAACAGCTGCTTATGCATCCTGATACTCTAATTTTAATTTCTTATTTTTTTCCAATAACAACACTTTAATCAATTTATAGAAATTCAAGCATAGCAGACCTGGCAGACCTGGCACCAAAAACTGTCTAGTAATGAAGCAGACAGAAGGGGATTTGGAAAGCTTATTTTTGCCCTATATTGGTATGAGTTTAGCTGAACAGAGCAGAGATGTCAATAGGAAGAAATATAGACTGGTACTTTATTGGAATCTGTCAATTATCCCTAGATATAAAATTGCAGAATCAAAGCATTGCTAAGGTTGTTAGGTGCGTCTGGAGGTCACGTAGTCCAACTTCCTGCTCAAAGCAGGGCCACCTAAAGCAGGTTGCTCAGGACTGTGTCCAATTCTGAGTATCTCCAGGGATGTAGATTCCACAGCCTATCTGCAGCTTGTTTGCTTTGTACTGCAGTGATTTAAGGACATTGTTGGTCATTAGATTGCATATGCTTATTAGCGATATTTTTAGGTGGTACCTGTTGACAGACAGACATCTGACAATTATTTGTTGATTTATGGTTAAAATTGTCAAAGTTAAACCTGCAGTTGCAGTAGTATTGGTAACACATTGGATCATTTAGCAGTGTGTTCTCTTGTTTGAATTTAGGGAAAGTCAGGCTTGAGATAAGTTGGCATTAATGCTTGTGGATCTATAGGACTGGAAGAGGATTGACTTAAACAGCCCTGTGCAGAAATTTTGGAGCATCTGCAACTAAACAGGTGATCACAGTTTATATTATCAGGGCCTTTGCAGGGAAAAAAATATGTATCTTATTTAACATCTGAAGAACTACTGTCATATTTCCAATATTTCATTCTGGATAGCTTAGGGTGGAAAAAAAAGTCATTGACATATAATGGACAAGTAATGCAATGGATTGTTGTTAAAGTCAGAGGAACTTTTGTAAGAAAACTTAACCTTCAAGTTCTGACAATGTTTTTAGCCCAGAATCTCTTACATTTATTTGTGAGTGCTGAGTACTATTTCCTTAGTGATTTCCTGGAGTCTCTCAGACCTCCAATTTCAAATTCCTTTGAAACTTCCGATGTTCTGTGGAAATGGTTGACAACTTTGTTGTGTTCAAATTAAGTAGATTTTAGGAGAGAGAAAGAAAGCGTTTTTATGAAAGAAGGTCTCAAAGTAGTTGGAAATTTTGTGAAACTACTAGTTTTTGAAGAGGGTACTCTGTAAGTGTGAAATTCAGGACTTTAAGACAATAAATACAGCTGCATTTAAGACTAACTGATTACATACATATGTAAAAGCAAATTTGAATTTCATATTACGCATTGAAGTAAACACAGGATATGCGTTTATTTCATGATGAAATCGTTTCAGTAAATGAAGGTATTGGGCATCTAATTTATTCAGCTATTAGTTCTAATCTGCTAACTCCCACTCAGGCTTTTCTCATTTGCTCAGCTTTGCACCACCAGCTGTCTTGCTGAAACTTCATTGTGGGTGTCCTGCTCCAATCTGCAGTGAAGTGCAATGAAGTCACATCTGACGATTACTGAACAGTTGGAGCAAAGTAATAGAACCTGTTCTGGCACATCAGAAAATTTGTCTTGCTCCATGTGCAAAGGTTCCCACTTGAGTTATTCTCAGTTTCCCTTTAATTTTAGTATTCAAATTATGAAGGACTAACTAAAAAATGTTTAATAATAATTTACACTTTCCTTCCTGTCTAGCACAAAATCCATGGTCTTTGTTTTAGCTGTCATTTCTCTTGATTATGTTGCAAGCTTTTTCTTTTGGTTTCTCTTATTTCAAGTCCTTCTAAGCTGTTACTGAACAAAAGTCTTTCTATTACCCATGCAATTACTGACTTTATCCGCACCTCTTACTGTCAGACTTCTCCTGCTATCCTTTTTGAAAAATTTCTGTAATCCTGTGTTGTTGCCTTTGCCATGCCTGTTATAGCCTCTATTTTTATTGATTATGTTAAAACACGTTACCTATCTGAAAGCTGTACCTCCAAAGTGGAGGTGGGGAGAGTTAAAGGCATTTATTTAGAAAAGGATTTATATTAATTTTGTTCTCTGACATTTTCCCCTGTACAGCTGTTTGAACTACCTTCTTAAGAAACTCCTTAGCATCTTCTTACAAGTTTCTTACAGTCTTCATAACCAGCAGAATAGATTCCTTTTCTAGTGTAGATCTTCTTAAATTTCTATATTCTATATTTCTAGCTGATTCTGGAAGGAATATAGCAGGGTTTACAGACTGGCTCAGAAAGTAATTGCATGTGTTGTAAAACCATTATGGAAAGTGCAGGGTTTTTTATTTTATTTGTATTATCTTTTTCATTTGGACTTCCTTTTAAAATGCAGTAGTGCATGCATTGGGTCTGTTTTTACTCACTGGAGAGCATTGTGTAACTACCAGCAGAAAGTGGTACTTCACTGCCATAAGGTCAGACCCCTGGAACTGTTTCTCTGAACCATCTGACATTGCTGTCCCCCTGGAGAGTGGGGATAGTCTGTATCCTGGTTTTGCACCACAGTCCAGGGAGGGTGCACACCATACATAATGTGTTCAGTAACATATGTCTCTCTAATCTGTCTAGGTATTCCTACCTCACTCATCACCCTGGCACATGAGTGCCTAGCAACAGTTGCATAAAGTACTGGGAAAAATATAAACAGGTTTGACTGCTACTCTGTTCTGTTTTTCTTTCACTTAAATCAGAAACTTGTAGCAGCTGTGTATTTATATTATCACATGACGATATTTCTTTTTTCTCTCCCTATTTTTTTTTAAAAAACCTTTTACTAAAGACATTCCCAACAGCTATGAGCATCAGAAGCCAGCACTACCCCAGAAGAGATTCATCTGTGTATCTGTGTTGGTTCAGTTCATCTGAATTTGAGTAGGTTTTCTTAAATGGGCATATACATCTGAGGGACTATCCATTTGGTTCCACGTTCATGTGTGTATGTTTTTTTTTTTTTTTTAAATGAACTTAGATTAAAAAAACACACAAGCTATTAAAGTTAAATCTAAGTGATCAATGCATATGTTTGATAGCATATTTATTATGTGCATCTGTCAAGTTGGTGATGAAGTGGAGTTTCAAAGCTGTTAATGTTGGAACCTTGGTTATATATGTCTTCTAGGCAGTTTTTAGAAGGATTATTTTTCATGTAATGTACCTGCCTCAGTAGGTATTTCACCCACTGTTTCAACATGCTTTTGAGAGATCATATAAAATTAGTTTTGAACCAAGGTGTAATTTTGTACTTATATCCTTGCTGGAAATTGCACTTTCAGATAACATGAAGGTGCGTACATAGGTGTAGGATTTGTTTACTTGCCCAAAGGTCTGCTGGATGGAGGAAGGTGAACTCTCTAAAAAACAAATTTATTGGTTCTAGCTATTTTTGAAATAACACGTCTGTATTAAAGTTGACTTAATAGACAATAGAAAAGAGAGTAGAGGGAAATGGTTATGTCTCCCAAAGTGGAGTGTGTAATTTCAGATCAAGTAGAATGTTTTACTGGACCTTTTACCACTCGCTTCAAAAGAAAAACTTTCAACCTTTTTTATTTTTTTAACCCAATCTGAATACATATATATATATATATATATATATATATATATTTCCATCTTGGGTGAATGGTGAATGGCAATGGTGTCAATTTTTTTCTTCTAACAGTAGAGCGAAGGAAATTTCCTGATCGGTCGCTCTAGGTACAAGTCTTGATTTTTGCTTTTTCTTTCTAAATCTATTTTTATGTACAGTCTTATCACATTCATTGATAACTTAGCAGTATTTAACAGATAACAGGATTTAGTTCAGATGCTCATAATGATTTTCAGTATTTGTAATTGTTTTTATTAATGTGCTACATCTCCAAGTATCCTAAACAGCAGCAAGTGCTTGGACATGAAATATTTTCAGTAACTAAAGAGAATTTTTAAGCAGTCAGAAGGGCATTAATTTTCCTCAGTTATTATCATTATTGTTAGCTTGTTTGTGGAAAGGAATATAAAATAATTTAAAATACTACTTAAGGAAGATGACTAATTCCTGTGGTGAACATAGACAAATTTTGCTTATACCTGTAATAACATTAATAGAAATTATTAAATCTTTGCTGATAACATGACAGTGAAGGACGTTACTGACTAAATTCAAATATTCCTTGCAGTTTAGTCTGGGCACTGTCCTATTGTAGGTAGGGCATTAGAACTGGAAATGAGATACAAACGAAAATAAAGCTGCCATCACTGTGGATAGTGATGTGTCACAAAATAGATTTTTCTTTTAATACCAGGAAAAATAGCTTTGAAAGTGCCTATCCTATATAAACTTAGCCTGGAGGGATATTTAGATTTATATAAATAAAGCAAAATAAAAGAGAGGGGGGGAAAGGACTTGAGTCTAACCATCAGCTGTTACAATCATGAGGTGTAAAGAAAGAAAAGTTAAAACCAGTGCTTTGTTTTTGTATTTTAACTTTCTCAAAAGCATTAGTTTAGATATCTACTCTTAATTATGCCAAAGAAAAGTTAGAGATATTCTGTAAAAGAGGGTAGGTTTTCATCTGGATTCCCACTGGTCAGATTCAGACAAGCCTTGCTTAGTTGTCTTTTAAAGATGATCAAAGCTTGACATATTTTTGAGTGAATACTGGTGTTGGTTCAAAGAGTACCTGGGGTGTTCCAGTGGTACTAATGCTGCAAGTTATGTGGAAGTGGAGATTATTCACAATTTTTGGGGATGAAAATATTATTTTCTTTATTTTTTCCCTTAGTACCGAATGCTGTTTTCCTCTGTGGAATATTCTAAAACGCAATCCTGTGACATTTTTTTTTTCAGAGGAAGACGGCTTGCCTGCATTGCTGCTTTACATTTACGATCAGATGTATTAATTATATT
The DNA here is from genome assembly GCF_011077185.1 of Oxyura jamaicensis. Taxonomy (NCBI): domain Eukaryota; kingdom Metazoa; phylum Chordata; class Aves; order Anseriformes; family Anatidae; genus Oxyura; species Oxyura jamaicensis. The sequence goes on from NC_048893.1 coordinate 9,061,634, forward strand.
GATGCCCTGTGGTTTTTTGTTTTGTTTTGTTTTTTTCTTGTTTATTTTAAGAGAGGGCTATGGGAACGTGGGAAGAAGCACACAGCAAATAATTTATCCGTGATTTAATTGGCCAATATTCTACAATATGTTGGAGCATTTTAGCACTAGGCCAGAAAACTGTCCTGTCCAGTTTTTAACACAAGTAAATAATAAATTAATCTGCATAGCTAAAGATGTCAACTGCAGGGAGCCATCTGCACTGGTATTGCTGTTGCTCAGCAACTGTAATTTACTACTACATTAGGCCACGTGATGTGGGGCTGCTGTTTGCTGGGGAATCAGTGGGCAGGATGCGTGGCCCAGCCCTGCTCCCAGCACACAGCATAAGCCCTGCTCAGATCCCAGCCACGCTCCAGTGTGCTCTGTGCAGCACAGATGAACCTTCTTAACCTTTTCTTTGCTGCACTCTTGATTTGCCGTTCTGTTTTTTGTTTGTTCTGTATGCATTTCTAGAATGTTGAATCTAGATGCAGTTAAGGAAGGCAATCTGTGATGCGTGATGCAGTGTGCTGAGCTGTGTTTCAAATTCTTTCTCCTTGTCCTATGCATGAGGCAGCTTAAACACATGCTTGGCTGTTAACACTCACTTTCAGAGATTCCAAAATACTGACATTCAAAAAAAAAAAGGGGGGGGGGGGGGATTGTTCACTTTTTTAGTTTATGATTCTAATTGTATAAGCCATAGAATAATAGCTCCCCAAACACCCATACTTCAATACAAGCTATAGCTTTTTGTAATTTAAGCAGAGTATGCTGAGGTTGTGTTAAGTGCATAGAACAATTCATCTAGTAATGCATTTTAGTAGATTTAAAACACCTTTGATATATAAGTAGCATTTAAAAACAGTTAAAATGGCTATTTAAAAAGTTTGCTCGAACATTGGTTTAGGTGTGAGCTACGGTGGTTGTATCCATTGCTGCAGTTTGTGAAATTGATACCTGGGGAACATGCTGCTGATGAGAACCTAGCACTGTTTCTGTAAGCATCCTGAGTTGGTGTTTCCTGATGAACTCCCAAGTCACCTTTCACAGCTGATGTCTGAAAGGAAAATAAATATTTATTTTGTAGTGATAAACTCTGCCTCAAATGAGGATCACTTGCACAGTGTGTACAATAGTTACATTTGTTTCACTGTTATTACTTCAAATAGCTGAGATGTTATTCATGGAGCGATGGTATCAAAGGAAAAGTTTATCTCTAGTTTTGCCCAGGCTTGTTTAGAAGACCTTTCCAGTTGTATGTTGAAAAAACAGATTTAGTTTGTTCCGTGGTAGCTGTTCTATTTTGTTCATAACAGGAGTTTCTGGGCTACTTTCTTCTCTGTGACAGTATTCTACCACCTTACTTGAAGCTGCATAAAATCATGGACTCAAGTGTTTTAATTTTTCATGTTTCTCATACCATCTTGGCAGAGATGTCTTCTGAGAGCCAAATCTGGACTCCTCACTTTCCTTCTCTCTGAAGTTGTCAGGAACCTGATAAGCCAATATGTTTCCAGACTAGAAACGGATCCTTTTGATAAAGCTTTGGGGCAGAGCTGAACAATGTCAGCAAAGTCCCTTTACATCTCTGTGACAGTGTGAAGGCCCTATAAATCTGTGGCGATGTAAAGGGATCTTAGTATTTTATGCATATCTTACGGTTTCTTTTTATAGTACCAAATGACTAAATGAGAATGAGACCCATTGCCTCAGAATGCAGCTCTGTTCTGTGAAAGGACTGTTAAAATGGCTTCAAGAGCTTCATTTGCATTGTGTGCCAGTACGTTTTCTATGAAATATGTTCAATCTGCAAGTCCCAGTTTCTTTCTCATTGCACATCTGGAATCTTAGAATCGAGCTGAATTCTATTCCTCCCCTACATCATCTGCAAGAGAAATTGAGCATGCCAATCGATGCAGTAGCTGACAGTTTTCACATTGCTTTTGATAGACTTGCATGGTTAGAAGAAATCTGAACGCTTTCACAGAAAGGACTAGGCTCCAGATTGCCTTCAGTTGTGTTGGCTTTGTTTGGGATAAGGAGAACTGAAGTGTAATTCACATTTGTTATTGAAGTCAACTGTTAGATTCTGAATACATAAAGAAAAGCGAGCTATAGAACATGGTGCTATAATTTTCCTCAATTTAATTCTTCATGGATGTTGTTACTAAAATGTCATGAATAAAATAATTTGGTGCTCCCAACTAGTAGAATGGAGCTTTTAATTTTATTTTTTTTAGATGTTACAGATGATAATGAATAAAATATATTTTATTTCCTTGTATGTTATGAGGGCACATAGCTTCTGTATCACTGAGCTGGAAGGCAAGGTAGCGCTTCCTGTATTCAGTATTTGGAATCTGAACAAAAGTGCTATGTGAAGTCTGTCACATCTCCAGTCCTAGTCAAGGTACTTGATGGCATGGCTTACAGGGTGAAGAAAATCACTAATGGATTTCTTCTGGAAAGTTGACGCCCCATTTAGCAGTGTAAAAATAGATTAGGATCCTCAAAAACTAAGATCTCCTTTACAAGGGAACTGAAAAAGCTCGTGTTTTTTTTTTTGCCTTGGAAAGTCTTTTAATTCTAAGTAGAGAGAGTTATGAAGGAACTGCTATCCAGTAAGACCTGTAAGGATAGATGAACATTAGTATTTTAGGTATCTACAGTAACAGTAAGTTTTACATCACCTGTAATAACATGTAAAGGCAATCTATATTTAACAGAAGCCTATTTCTGTCTTCCCTAAATCTGTAGAAAATCTCTGTCTTTGCAGTAGAAAGAAGAACAGGCCAATGTTTATTACCAAAATGCATCATGTAGCGCACTTCATTTTGGACTCCTGCAGCTCCAATCACAGAACTAAAGTTTGTATGGTTTTGTATGTTTGGAGATGATGTGTGTAATCTATAATAAATGGAGGGTTTTAGCACTTAATTCTTCCCACTAAGGTGCATGTGAGGAATTTTGTCTAAAACAGAAAGATTTAAAAAACAATACAGTAAAGTATTTTGGAAGCATTTGGAAGTTTAGCTGTAGGAGTAGCAAATTCATTTTTAGTTTTAAAGGCTTCAGTTAATATTGAGTGTGTGTGTGTAGAAGTGTATATATATATATATATTTAAGATAAGAAAAAAACTACATATGAGAGATTTCAAGTTTTGTCACCTGTACAAGTTGTGTTGAAAACTGTAGTACAGAACTGACTTTTGTTTAGACTGCAGATAGATACTACAGTCAGACTGGACCAGCTATATATTGAAGACAAGCCTAAATGCTTATAAATGCACCTGGAGTCTAAACACCTTAAATATAAGAAATATCCAGACTACTTATTGTATAGCCCAGCTCAACCCTACAGCTATTTTGGGGGCCTTAAATGTTTCACAGTGGCTTAAAATCAAATTTGCTGGAAGATGCTCATAGCATCTGAGTGGGAGCAGACAGGTACCTGTTACCCCATGGTTCCAAAATGACAGGCAAGAATGCACTCCATTACTTGGGAATGATTGGTTATCTTAGAGTGCAGCACTTTCACTTACAGCATACAAACAAACAAACAAAACAACACAGAAGCAGGAGAATAAAGATGTCTCTAAGCACCTCATGTCATTGGATTATTTTTTTAAAATATAGGAACAGTGAAAAATGCATTGTCCAAATCTCTTTAAAAGTTCTGTGGTTAGTGGGAAAATGCATTCCTCACTTAGGCCCATTAAAAAGTTCCCCACAGAATCCCATCTTTCTGCTCTGTGGAGGAGATAGCCCGTTTAAGAAATTTGAGTCATCCTGCCAAAGCCAGACCACTGTGACAGCCAAGGTAGTTGTTCAGAGTATGTGGCTTGAGTCTGGTCTTTCATTAAACCTCAACCTTTAAGAAAACACTTAAGAATTCATCCTGAAATGTTAACAAGATCTATATAATTGTTAGATTATTAATATGTAAAATCAGGTCTCATAATTAAGCTGTACTTATTACATCTGAAATCATCCCTTGGACAGGGGACATACGGGAACTGACCACCAAAAAATACGGTAGTTGGGCTAAATGTCATCTTCACTCAGGTTCTCTGTGCAGTTGTGAGCTTAATTCCTTCAGTAATTCAGAGCAGAGTTTAAACAAGTGTTCCAGTTCTGTTTCAGTTGGTTTCATATTTTAACAGCCATTTGCAAGTTGGTTTGCAAGTAGATGAGAGAACTGTTTAAAAAAAAAGTTGTGAAAATGGAAGATAAAAGCAGTATTATTATGAATAGTAACTTGATTACTGTAAACTTACAGTTGGGCCAATATTGTGCATCTCTTTGTTAATCTGTTACTAATAGTGAGCTTATATTCACAGTGTGTATATGCCATGTTTATCAGAATAATTGGAATAACTGTTTTAGGGAACGGCGTCCAACTGTTCTGTTAATTTTTTGTTGCTGAAAAATATCAGGCTGGCAAGGCACAGTAAAAGAATGAATTCACTGCCTCAGTCCATGACATCAGAGATTTTTTCTTCTGTTGAACTCTGATATTACATAGACAAAATCTTTCTTTATATATATAATCTCCAGATTCATCCTGTGGTATGGTAGAAATTTCAGACCTGAGTAAGGAACAGGATCCAGAAATTGCACCACTACAGGAAAAGACCTGAATCTCATATTCTGTGTCCTCCTAATTGCAGCTTCCCTCAGTTCCAGTGGTGCATGCAAATGCCATAGCTGGTACCCTGCATTTCACACAGACTAAAGAACAGAAGTAGAGCTACAGATGAATGGTTTAGGTATCTACTTGAAGGTGCAGGCCAATGGGATTCCATGCCATATTGAAAGGCATTTTTGCTGCATATAAATCTTCCATTAGCAATGGAAAATGTGGAAAATAGCATGTGATGGTTCCTGACCATGTGTTGCTTTAACCTGTTTGATAATTTCTCAGATTGTGAGGCTCTTCAAAAGCAAAGGAAAGGACGGCTGCTTAGAACTTTTTTTTTTTTTTTTCCTAAGTAGAAAATATGGTTTCCCTCTGATATAATACACTGGGGGAAGGAGAAAAGCAAAACTTTTAAAGTTGTGAGGTAGTAAATTGCAAGAGAAAATGATAAATGCGTTACTTACATTATTCCTGACTCTGTGTTGAAAATAGGGATCTATGATATACTGGCCTACAATAATTGCCCTGAGAGCTTCTTCTAACAACAAATGAATTTGGGGAAACCTAATTATGGTTCTTAAAGTACCATCAATGCTTAGGCAAAGCTCCTCACTGATTCTAAATGAAGACTTGCCCTTTAAAATTGGTGGTAAGATGCAGGTCTGTGTAATACATGGTGTCCATTAATGCACCTCTGTGCCTAATTCATTGGATACATGTATACTACCAACACGTGCCCTGTAATAGATTACCAGAAACATAAGCTGTATGAAGAGCTTAACAGTTGTACACTTAAAGATAATTATGCATTTTCTTTGTTCTAATTACGATGATTGTTTTCTGTCAGCAGACTTGATTTGTCAAACTATTTTAGCAGTATTTATGTCTTTCTTCTGTTCTGGCAAATCATTGCTCTAAATGACTCACTGCTGGGCCCCATGAAATTCCAGAGTATTTTTTCATTCTGCTGGATTTTTATCCCCTAATATTCAGCTGTGTGTAAACTGAATGTGAAGTCATTAAAAGCATGGGCTCAGTGATTGCTCAAATCACAGGGACACAGAGAAAAACAAAAAACCCTACAAAACAGTCAGACATTTTAACTGCAAAAGAGTACTAGTGGTAATATTTCTCCCTTTTCACAGAGAAGCCTGAAATACTGCAAGAAGCCATGCACTATAATAATTTGTTATAATGTTGATTTTATTAACAATATCTTAATTGTAATACCTTTTTTTTTTTTTTTCCTGCAGATTAAAGAATGGCTCTGTTTAAACTGCCAGATGCAAAGAGCGTTAGGTGGTGACTTAGCACCAGGTCATGGTCCTGGGCCACAGCTGCCTCCACCCAAACAGAAGACACCTACTCCACCTTCAGCAGCTAAAACACCTCCTCAGCCACAGCCAAGTCAAAAGAAAGATGCTACCCCAAAACCTGACCCTGCACAGCTAGCAGAACCTAAAAAGCCCCTGCCACAGAAAAAGCAACCATCCATGCCAGGGTCTCCCCCTGTAAAAGCAAAAACATCCCGTGCTGAGCCTGCTGACTCCTCCCAGCAAATAGATTCTACTCCAAAGTCTGATCAGGCCAAGCCAGCTCAGGCTGATGATAAGCAAAAACAACCCAGTATACAGAAGCCTACGACAGATACTGTGGCTACCCCTGCAGCACCGGGGCTGAAGCAGGATTCGGCAGGTCCCAGGCCTCCACCAACTCAACAGAAAATGACAGATTCCCCAAAGCCAGAGCCTGCCAAACCATCACAGGACACACATCCAGCTGGAGACAAACCAGATTCCAAACCCCTTCCACAAGTGTCTCGGCAGAAGTCAGATCCCAAACTTTCCGCTCAGCCTGGGGCTAGATCAGAAGCTAAAACTCAGAAGCCTGTTGAGCCAGCGCAAGTAAAAGATGATCCTAAGAAGTTACAAACAAAACCATCCCCAAAGCCTGACACCAAACCAGCTCCCAAGGGCCCACAAGCAGGGGCAGGCCCCAAGCCTGTGCCAGCACAGCCAGCACCTCAACCCCAGCAGCCTCAGAAAACTCCTGAGCAGTCAAGGCGTTTCAGCCTTAACCTGGGAGGCATCACTGATACCCCTAAGCCTCAGCCTACAACACCACAGGAAACAGTAACTGGCAGACTTTTTGGATTTGGAGCTTCAATCTTCAGCCAGGCCTCCAATTTAATTTCCACAGCAGGTCAGCCAGGCCCTCAGACATCAGGCCCCGCTTCAGCCGGTCCTGCTGCGAAGCAGCCCCAGCCTCCAGCACAGCCTCCAGCCTCCCAGGCACCCCCCAAAGATACTGCTCAGACTAAGCCTTCTCCAAAAGCTGTTCCGGCGAAGAAAGAAGCCAAGCCTCCTGCAAGTGAAAAAATGGAGCCAGCAAAAGTGGATAGTGCTTTAACGACTAAGGGATCTGATTTAGAAAAGAAACCTAGTTTGGCTAAAGATAGCAAGCCTCAAGCTGCTGAAGCTAAGAAACCTGCTGGGCTGTCAGAACCGGAAAAGGCCAGCCAACCTAAAGTGTCTTGTCCCCTTTGTAAAACTGGACTAAATATTGGTTCTAAGGATCCCCCCAACTTCAATACGTGTACAGAGTGCAAGAAGGTTGTGTGCAATCTCTGTGGATTTAATCCAATGCCACACATAGCTGAGGTAAGGCAACAGAGTCTGTATTTACCTTGCATTCCTACCAGCAGGCTCCATGTGCTGTGGAGATAGCTGATTTTAGCTGTTGATTTGTTGTGGAAAAATTTGAATGTTTGGTTTTGGTCTGCTGGCTTTTAAAATTAAATTACTATGTTGTATGAAACTTGGTCAGCAGTCAGAAAGTAGTTCCAATGAATTTTTGCAGATTAAAGAAGTCTGATATGGCAGGTTGCTAGGTTTTTAAGGCATAAGCAGGTAGTTAATTGTTAAATCTTCTTAAATTAGTGCTACTATAATATAGCAAACTACTGCACTTTCCAGTCTACCATGTGATAAAGTTATTTTCCATATGCTTCAGTATCATACATTGACATGTATGCTTCCCCTGTTGATCAATGCCCCTGATTCAGGCAATTACTGAATGAAGGAATGTATTAATGCCTAGTTACTCCTCTTCTTCCCCAGGTGTTTAATATAACCCTAAATTTATTCTATTATTCTCATTCTGGATCTGGAGTCTTTGTACATGCTGCTGTATTCATTAGCAAGGTTGGAGCGTGGTGATATACGGAAGGTTCTGAAGTTGCTTCATTCAGTGAGGGGTGTGAATTTGAAAATGCCTTTTCTGTGATCTCAATAGTGACTGAGCAGGACCATCATCTATTTAATAGAATTAAACAACTTATTTTCAAATGTTTCCTCAAATTCCATGTTTTTACTCTCCTTCCTTTCTTTCTCATAATTTTTTTAATAAATGACAAGGAGATTGGAAACTTTATGCTAGCTTAACAGAAAGGTGGAGGCATGCCTTACTTGCTGTATCAAATTGGCGAAGTTCAACTCAACAAAGGCAGACCACCTAAAAATACTTGTAATTTAAATGTGTAAGTTGGTTTATGTAATATGTAAGAAAAGAGACTCTTGGTGTTGTCACTGAAATCTGAATGAATAAATCAGAAATATTTCCTTGGTTTAAAGGTTATTACACCTCTTCCCTAAGGTGAGAACAAATGTTGAGATAAATAAGCAATATTTTTCCTGCAGCCTGCTATGTTGGGCACTTTTTTTTTTTTTTTCTGATTATTTTATTGAATACACTATCAGTGGAAAGGCATTTCCTACTAAAATCAACACATTTTATCTACCTTACAAATACGTTCATTACTGTCTTTGTGGTCATTTATGTAAGAAAGAAAGGCCGGAAAATTCAAGAGGATATATTGGTGCTTGAAAGCCTGGGTTTCATTGCCTTGGTGCTTGTGCACTGAAATCTATCAAATGCACACCAATTCCTTGTTCACTGTCCAAACCTCTGCCCTATGTGTACGCACACATGTACATTCACTCTCTCTTGGGTTTAAATGCAAAAAATGCATATGACTTCCTCCAGAGGTACTTTGTTAGGCATGCACAAAATATCCCAGAAACAAGATGTCTCAGTTCTAGTGAAATGCTGTGCAAAAATGACATCTATGCAAGTCCTGGTGCATGACTTCACTTCTTCAGACTTGATTTAGGCTTGGTGGTGTAGGACTGCATCGTGGTGGGCCTATATTTCTCTTACTTCCTCCTCTGTATTTCTGCTTGAGATGAGAAGGCTGCTATTCTGTTTCCTGTCTCCCATCTCTGTTATTACCATAGGATTCCTTCCATTTCAACCCTTAGGAATATACAGAACCTAAAATACTACTTTCTCTAGTCTGACTTCCTCATACCTTTCTTTGCCTCTTGTTTCCTTGTTGCATTTTCTTCTTTCCTCTACTACACATTTTCATCTCTGTCCAGTCTTCTGTCTTCCATTTCTGATCACTTTTGCTAAAAATTGGCAAAAACCTCTTTTTCTTGAGAATGGAAGGTAACGTGCTTGGTTGAGGACAGCCTGACTTTCATTTGCATGAAGATGGGAGACAGAAGAGGGAGCTCATCCTCTCCTCGCCCAAATGAGCTGTGCAAATAACGTATTTAACCTCAGATATCAGTTCTGTCCCTATAAGCATTTCATATACTGTATAGCTGTTATACAACACAAATGTGATATTTTATGCTTACTAGCATACTTTTTTCCTCCAGCAAACTGCTTTCTAACATGTTGAATACAGTCTTGGAGGTTTTCTTTATTTGTCTCTTTATTTTTGAAGGGTTAGGAAGGAGAAATATAAACACTTTTTAGAATTGTTTGGTCTTGTGGTTTTATGCTTAATTCATTTATTCCTATCTCCTGCATTCAGTGAAAAAAAATATAGTTCCCTAAGGCTTTATTCCCTCTTGGCCCCATAAAGTGTTTTGGGTGAACAGACGTAACCATTATTTTATAGTTCTGCTTTTGGGTTGCAGCTATATCACAGTGATTCTAACAGCTGCTTATGTATTATCGATATATTGTTGCCTCAGTAACGGCTGAAAACGAGGTGAGTTTTATTGAGTGCATGATGGCCCAAACATTCTTGCTAACAAAGCTTGTATTGAGCTATACGGTAAAAATCAGTCTGACACAGCAGGGAAACGTATGTTTCATTGACAAATAGAGAGGAGCATCTAAACTCTGTGGGCACTTCTGCCTGAGGAACTTTTTAGCAGGGTGTATCCTCTAGGCAGTGTGCTGCTGTACTGCAGACATGGCTGCAAGTACTTTAAAGGGGAGGAGGTGCTTTCTTGCAATGACAGTTATTTGCTCTTGCCTGTACGCGACAGAGCTAACTTTTAGAATGTATATTTTATGCCATTGCAGAGGGTTGGTCCTCTGATAGCCCCTCCTACACAGGAAATAAGAGAACTAGGCTCTGGCCTGATCTAAATTAGCAATATGCTATTTACTTCAGTGAAATTACACTGGTTTGTGCGAGCTGAGAATTAGGCTAGAATATTTTTACCTAAAATGGGCTGGTTGTTCTTTTTCTCCCTGATTTGTTGCTCCAACAGTCAAACAGTTATTTACTTAAATGGTAATTTATCCATGAGGCAAACAACTACAAATGATTAAATAAATGGCACTTGATAGATTTCAGACCCACAGGACCATGTTGCGCCGTAGTGCATTAACAGACTCCTTATTCTGCCATTTGCTCAATAGGGAGGAGCACTGTTTACCAGCTCTGTAATTAGCTTTCCAGCTCAGGTAGTTGGAAGCAGCTCTATTTTTAGTAACAAAGCACAAGATCACGACTGCAGAAGCTAGAAATGAAGTGTGGCAACGACCATTTTGTGCATTTAAAACTCAGTGAAGCTGTTCAGAATATTGAACAGGAGTGGAGATGGTTGCCTATAATGTAATTAAATATGTTGAGGCAGCAGGGTCAGGAATATAGAAACTGTGATGATTTAATATCCTATTAAAAGAATAACGATAAAAGATTTGAAAACTGAATTGTAGAAAAACTGACAAATCCAAATTTTAGAATCTGTTTGGGCAACAAGTAAAAATTTTATCTTAACCATCATACATTATGAATAGAAAGAACTCAAAATGTAGCCTGTATATGTGAGTGTGCTAATGGATCTAATCTAATAGAATTGCCAAGGGAACAATGGAAGCACTTTTTAGTCTACTGATCCCTATAAAATTACCTGGAAAGGTACTTGGAAATAATAATAATACAAAAAAGTTCCATGTTTGAAATAATTTATTGGGCCTATAGAAAGGAGAGAATTATTTTGAATGGAGGAGAAGGACAAGGTGGTCTTGGCAAGGGCAGAAAAGACATAATGACTCAAACTTACAAATGATTTTGTGTTTAAAAAAGATGTAATATGTTAGATGTAATCGGAATAGATAGTATGAACAATTTTACATACAGAATGGTGCTTCTTAATATGTTTATTACAGTGAATATTGTTTGTATGAAATTGTTTGACATGAGTGGATATGATAGCAGGAATCTATAAGCAGTGGTCTGTAAACAATGACCTTGATGATCCTTCTCCAATCCATATTCTTAATTGATAAATTTTATATAAAAATATATATTACCCAGTAAAATAATTTGTATACTTTTTTGATAACTTATTTTTCCCCGGATCCTTATTAGACCAAACTAAGTAAATATTTTTTTAATCTCCACAAATACTGTAGAGAGAAGGAAAAGCAAAAAAGATAAACTCATTTGCCAAATTAAGAGCAGTGTTATCAAACTCAATAGCATTTGTAGAGTTAACAGTAAACAGCATTTTGGAACTGATACAAGCCTCTCTGGAGGAGAGTTCTCTTGTTGTGGTATGTTGTCATATGCCTGAATGCATTTGGGTTCTTTTATGTCCTGCTTAAAAAAAAATAATGCAGAAAGGGTATTGGCACAGGTGGGTCCTTGATGTAAATTATTCTGGCAGTTTCTCTTTTTCAAAACTTTTGCCAAAGTCCACCCTCAAATGGAGCAAGAACCTCAGCAGTTGTGGCCCTACCTATAAATAAACCCTGTGATTTAATGGAGAATGTGGCTTAGGCTTCTTAAAGCAAGTGTGCAGGGATGATGTAAAGTAACAAGCTATCCATGACTGTAATGAAAATCCCTAAAATAGTGTACTGCATCATCTGAGGTGACACCCATTGCCTCTCTTTTATTTATTAACAGCTCTGTACTATCTTGTTTTGCCTGTTTGAGAAAGCTCAGACCATTCTGCAAGGTGGCAGGTTTCACTCCTATTAGAAGTTCCTATCTCCTCTGTTGTATTTAGTGAAGTTGTTTTTGAAACAGATGGTGTCTGGGAAACAGTGTAGAAGAATTTGCACTTAAGATACAAAGAGAAAAAACAACCATTGCTTTCAGCTGCATAATTTATCTGCTCTGCCTCTTCCCTCTCCCTTTATATTTAAAGCTTCTTTTAAAATTTTGATTGTAAGAAAGTGAATGCTATTATTGTTTAACAGTAGCCAAATAATACAGAAATTAACAGGCTAACAATGTATTCATTGAAGTTTATGGAAATTTTATCCATTAAATTTTAAGTCTTTATAATTGAGAAAATGTTAAAGCTACTAATAATAACTATTTTGAAAGATAACATCTGGCATTGAAAACAGAGTGCATGTTAGATGATAAAGCCCCCAGTATATTTCTTGACTGTCAGAATGAAATTAACTCCAATTGAGATACCCCACTTCTCCTGTTTAATTCAATATGCATAATAGAAATGACATTAAAATAGAAATATTTTTGTAATAGAACAGCGTCAACTTTTCCCACTTTCCTGCAAAATATGCATATGGTATATGAAAAATGGAAGGACTAATATGGAATTCCCCTTTGAGGGATGATTCAGTCAAAACCTAATATGGATAAATATTTTTTAAAAAGGGTTTAGTGCTGGAATTCACCTTTGAAGCTTAGAATTTTCAGCCTTATTTCAGCAAGAGAGTTACTCTTCTGGCATACATTATTTGCAGAGGCAAACTTGAGTTGTCCAGGATATTTCAAGTAAGTATGTTTTGGGCTTCCACCCTTCTCCAATGCCTAAACTAAAGTTGTGTTCCAAAAAACTCTACTTCAGCCAAGCAGTTCTCCAGAGCCCTTAACTTCTGGCTTTTGCACATGGCTTGAGCTGTTCCTTTTGAGTAGTGTCTGTCTTCTGTTTAAATTCCTTTGGAATTCAGACATTAGATTAAACCCATTTTGGGAGCTGTTGTTGGCATGTCTTTGAGCATAGTTCACCCAGAAGCAGTACTATCTGACACAAAACATTAGTTATGGCTACTTTGTCTAATAATGATAATAATTATGCCCACCCATGGTCAGGTACAATATGACGGTGGTTTATTTAATTTGTTATTCCTCTGAGAGCATTACACACAAAATGCAGATCAGTAAATAGACATGTGACTACAGGACTCCCACCCTCAGCTCAGGGCTGTTACCCGGGATGGCTACAGACAAGTTTTATGTCTCCTGGTCCCCTGTAAGACCTCACCATTTTGTGTGTTCTAAGGTGCAACAGGGAAAGTGAAGCCAAGAATATGCCACTGAATCCAAATGAACTAAAAATTAATAGATAACCCGTGATGGTTTTATTTGAATTCCCTGTCACTGTGGACAGAAATAAGAACATCCTTTCTCACTTTCTCACATCCTTTCTGAATGGAACACATTTCAGTAGGGTTATTCAGTCCAAAGCAAGTTATGCTCTAATGTAGTTTCATTTATTTGGCATTCAGGTTTTGTTGGTTGCTTCTGAACATGATCATCTTTGGACAGAATTTGAAGTCAAGGCTTCTTAAATCTCCAGTTATGTCATCAAGGCATTAGCTACAAGACTGTGCTGTTAATTTTTTGTTCTGGTAGTTATAACCATAAAATTGTGGATTTTTTTTTCCCTGGAATTAAACTTGAGGAGTGATAAAGATTGGTATCATTGCTCAAAGTAATAGTGTGACCTTTGGAAGCACTGTTACCAGGATTAATTGCCTGCTGTTTGTTTGCTTTATTCAGTCCTTGAAAAGTTTCCAAATTGCCTCTCAGAACCAAGAACTCCAGGGATGGTTAAATGCTGTTGAAACAAACAATGGAATATAGACATAAAACTATGCAAGGCCACATGGCTTTTATTAATGTTGGTAATGGCCCTTGATGGCATGAAATCCAAAGGGGTGTCTACTGAAACACTGCAGCTGACAAACAAACACATCCTGTCTAGCTGCCTATTTTCCATATCCAGTTAGAATTCATATACAACGACTTCTTTGCTGATATAAATGTATTCCATCTCTAGATGTTTTTGCACCTCCAGAACAAAAAGAAGATGCTTAGGCGAACGATTAGCATAGAGCTTTCAGCATCGATTCTTGTATGTGTTCTATTTTTTTCCTGTGTCATTAGGAAATCAGACAGTTCGCAGACTAGCATATTAGTGAGGGTCAAGCTGGAGTCTGAAATCTAAAGTAGATAATCGGGGAAAATTACTGACCTGGAATTCAGCCAGGTGATTTTCATCTCCGTTATTCCATTGGAAGTTTGGTCAGTGCACTGTTACTAAATGAGGAAAAAGTCTTCTGAAAGCTAAGTTGGCATTAATTGCATAAAAGTTTAACATTTTCTAGGCAACTTCATAATAATATTTTAATGATACTTTTTTGTGATAAAGATACTTGATTTTTCTGTTTTACATTATAGGATATTTTTTCTCTGTTTTACTGGAAAAAAACTGCTTTATTTAGAAAATTTTAATATCGGTGTGAGCTTCAGTTAGTTTCAAGATGAGACCAAGGACTTGAAAACATTGTGACCCACTTCCAGATTTTATTAAACAAATGGACAGAATCTAATGGATATTAAGTGCTCAATTTTTTTTTCAGTGTCAAGCTGAGATACCTCATTAAGACAGTAATTACTACCTGATCACATTGATGATATGTACAGGCACTGTCAAAACTTCTGTCATCATTGAAATGTAACACATTTAACTTATTTATCAGAACCCTTGCATGATTTTGGTTTTATGATTCGCAGGGTGGGAATTGGGGGAAGCTTGTAAATATTTTTTTTTCCTCCTCCAGCAAAATGAAGAACAAATGCCATGATAATATTTTTAAAATATCTGTGAGGGTTTTATGTATCAGAAAACGGAGTATTTTTCTCTATTTATTAATGAATAGTCAAAGTAATAGGACAGATAAGTATTTGAGTAATAAAATTCTTAAAAGACAGTATATTGTAAATTTAAACATTTGCATGCACTTGGTGGTGATCCTATTTCTTGCAAACTGAAACTGTTCATGTTGTTACTGCAGTTAATATTTCCCAGTAACGGCATATATTCAAAATTCCATGTCATGCTTGTGCTGACCAAAGGACTAATGATCACCACACTATGATAGTACATTTTTAAAGAAAGGTCAGTGTTTTGCAAAGAGCAGGTCTAAAAATCACTTGTATACCAGTGTTGTATGGTGATTTTCAAATTAATGTAATTGCACATTTGCAATTAATTTTAAACGCTTGCATGAAATGTGACCAGAAGAAATGATCGATTAAACCTTCAGATGTAAAGAAAGAGAAGGGAGAAAGATGGGACACTTCTCTAATTTTTTTTTTTGTGTGCTGTGCAATAGAACTTCACCCTGAGGGCTGTAAAGAATGTAAAGGTCATTTAAAATAATGGTTGGCCAGTAATATTTGTGTGTGTGTGTGTGTTGGAGTGTTTCTGAAATGCATATGGTTCAGTAAGCCAGAATAAGAACAAATGTGGCTTTAGATGTAGTATTATTTATGAATTTAATTGATTTTTCCAGCAGTACTAAGGGTAAGGATGGAGGCTGCTGGGAAGCCTCAGCCATGATATACTTGTGGAAAAGAGATTAGATTCATGCTGGTAAGCTGTTTGAGATGCAGTCTTGCAGCATGTGAAACAGGAGGTCATGAACTGATGTTGAAGAGGGGGATTAGCTGCCTCTAAACTACTCTGACTGAATTTTGTACAAAATGCTGTTGAGTTGGGAAAAAAAAATGCATGTTTTTTTCAGTTACTAGGAAAAACAAAGCAAACAAACAAAAACCTTCACAGCTATTAGGCAGTATCAGACCAGCACACTCACTGAGAAGAGCAAGGAGGTATGCCAGTTTTCCATTTATGTTTTGGAGGTTAATGAAATTACTCACAGTGAGGTAACCTAGGCTTCTAAGGACAAGACTTGAAAGACCATATGGTGGTCTTCTGTTTTTAGTATTTCTAGGTTAGTAATCTTTGTGTGTTTTTTTATTTTTTCCTTAGTAGGCAGCCTTCACATTGGAAATGGTCCAGTTGTCATGTACAAAGACTAGAAATTGAGCATAAAGAACCTTGTCCTTAAATTTCAAATTAATTTATCTGCCTTTTTGAGGAGGTCCTAGCAGTCACCTGAATAATGAGATCCAAACTACAAATTTATTTTAAATCCTTATATTTATTGTTTACTTAAGATTTCTGAACTTCTCCTGACCTATCTAGATGTGGAAGGTTGACCTTGGCTGGCTGCCAGGTGCCCACCATGCTGTTCTCACTCCTCATCCTCATCAGAACAGGGGAGAAAATACAATGGAAAAACAAAAACAAAAACAACAACAACAACAAAACTCATGGGTTGAAATAAGGACACAGGTTGCTCACCAGTTATAGTCACAGCCAAAACAGACTTTCCTTGGGGAAGACTGATTTAATTTATTGCTAATTGATAACAGTTGAGAGCTGTGAGAATTAAAAGGAAATTAAAAACACCTTCTTCTCCACCCTCATTCTTCAACCTCTTCCCCACAAGTTTCACAGGGGAATGGGGGCTGTGGTCGGTCCCTGACACTTTGTCCCTGCTGCTCCTTCATGGTCTTTCTCTTCCCATGCTCCAATGTGGAGCTTTTCCTTTGGGGAGGATGCTATCCTTCCTGAACTGATCCTTCATGGGCTTCAGCCCAGTACAGCTTCCCACAGGCAGCAGTTCTTCAAGAAGTGCTCCAGTAAGGGTCCATGCTACAGCATCCATCACTTGGGAGCAAACTGTTCCAACAAACATGGGTCCCCCACAGATGGCAGCTCCCACCATTACTACCTGTTCTCAGCTGGGGCCCTCCATTGGCTGCAGGATGGGTTGCTCGTCTCACACGGTACCTATGGGCTGCAGGGGGATCAACCTACTTCACCATGGGCCTCTCCAAGCTGTAGGTCTTCTGCTCTGTCACCTGGATCGTCTCCAGCCCTCCTTCTGCTTGGTGTCTGTGGGCCTGTTTCTCTCCCATTTTCTCACTTCTCTCCCTAATCTGCTGCTGCACAGCATATTTTTAGCCTTTCTTAAGTATGTTACCACAGAGACACAACCAGTATTGCTCACTGGCTCAGCTCTGGCCAGCAGCAGGTGTAGCCCGCTGGAGCTGGCTCTGATCTGACACGGGGCAGCTGCTGGGCTCTGCTCACAGAGGCCACACCTGCAGCCTCCCTGCTACCAAAACCTTGCCACATAAACCCAATACACTGGAAACAATATATTGTTGTGATAATTTATTTGACTTGCCACTCCATTCACTTATAATTGTACACATTTGCAAATACAGAAATACCTTAAATATGATGACACAAGTCTGATCCTCATATTAATTTCATGGTAGTTGTAATACAGACCTGTGACTTTTTTTATTTTTGAAGCATCACTTTTGCAAGATTAAGATCTGTATCTTTCCTTACATGTGAAGAAGAAAAAAGATATATATATATATATATATATATTTCTGTATGCTGACAAACTTGTAACTACTGATTTCCGGATGCTAGTTGTAACTCTTACTTTGTTCATTTAGAGCATGAAGCTAAGTCTTCTACCATCTGGTAAAACTATTATATACAAGTGTTCCTGTTCCAAATGAATAAACAAACAAATCCCTTAAATTTCTCTATAAATGATCATTTTCCATGAAAATTCAACCAGAATTTTCCCTGCAACATCAAAATCTGACATATTATATAAAAAATAACCTGAGCACATACCCAACTTCAGATGCTCTCCCCTTGCTCCTTCCATTACTACCTGATAAGCATTAAATTGCATGACATGTGGCTGTTGTGATGCAACAACAATCATGCAGACACACAGGTACACCTTGGATTTTGATAAGAGCTGGTATACTGTGAGAAATGTGACCACAGAGATAAAATCTGGCAAGAGTATAAAAGTCTGATGTAAATTTCAATCTGTGCAGTTCCTGGGCTGCGTATTGGCATTTCAGAGTTGGCACTTGAGCTTAAACTCTAAATATTAGAACTTCTCTGGTACTTGAATTATGGTAGGAAAAAAAAAGGGATATTTAAAACATTGTATACTTCAGTTCTTTTATTGAAATAAGCACTAACTATTATTTTATCAGAAATTTATTTTTATACTGAAAATTGGCTCAAACAGTAGCATTTCAACATGCTCTACCTTCTGGCTTATTTTTTTAGCATCTTGGAACAGAGTTGTTTTCCTCTTATTTTTTTTTCTTTTCAGTTTACAGTCAGAACTGGATATTGGATTAAGGTTCCAACACAATCTCTAGAAGTAGCTTTATTTTTGTAATACTTTATTTTAACTGCAGAAAGACAAGAATTCTGGTGAAAACAAAACTTAGGCTGTTGTTTTAAGGATTCCATTTTGAATCTGTTTAAGATGATTGATATCACACTACGATGTGTAAGACTGTGGAAGGGTAGGCTTTGTATGCATTACAAAATAAAACAGAAGCACCTGTTTTGCAAGCTTCTGTACATACACCTTTGTGTTGACCTACAACACACTTCTGTTGTGTCCTGAATCAAGAGCCAAGAACACTTGTATTGTGCTGTGTTGTGAATTTTTAAAGTCATGTGCCCAGTATAGCTGGGACTCAATTACACTGTTATCCCAGACCTCTAAAAAGAAAGAGTGCTGACATTTTTTTATTTTTTTTTTCTGTATCACCAATCAGAAAAGGGATCTCCTGATCAAAACAATCTCTCATTAGATTTGGCATCCTTTTAAATATTTAAGTTGCGTTGTTTTTTTTTTTCTCCAAACCTATAAGGATCATGTTCGTGCTCTGTCATCTTTCATATGACAAATCTGGTCAATGCTTTTCACAAGGAGTAGGGAGCAGTGAAGCTAAGGAGACTTTTGTTTGAATACTTGTGTTATAATTAGTTACAGTCATAATTGGAGTGAGATTCATGCTCTCTGCTACATCCTCCCCTTCCTTTTATATTCTATTGGTAATTGGCATCAAGAGCAGTTCATCTTTAAAACATATCTGTATGGTAAATTGGTGTGTTGCAGGTGTTGGTCTGGAGCATGTGCTTTCCCTGATCATTTCCTTGGGTGTATGAGAGTTTGTTCCTGGTTATTTTTCTGGTATGAAATACAGATGAATTGACACTGTAGCTTTCTTTAGTATCTGTATTGGGCAGAGTGAAGCTTCCTCCATCAGTGAGTCCCAGAACTGTTCATTTTGGAATGGACTACTGGGGATGGTTTTGTCCAACTCCATTCCCAAAGCCGGGTCAGTTGGAGCAGGTTGCTCAGGGCCATGCCCAGTCAAGTTTTGTGTGCTTTCAAAGGCAGAATACAACCTTTTTGGGTAACCTGTGTCAGTGCCTGACAACCTCCACTGTCAAAGTATTTTCTTATGTTTAAGTGGTATTTCTGGTATTTTAATTTGTGCCCATGGCCTCTTGTCTATTTGTTGGTTGCCACTGAGAAGAGTCTGGTTTCTTCTTTTTTTACACTCTCCCATCAGGGATTTATGCACATTAGAAGATCCCCCTGAGCCTTCTTTTCTCCAGGCTTTTATTTTTTCTTTTTGGGGATGCTTTTATTTTTTCTTTTTCTTTGAGGGATGCTCCAATCCCTTAAACATCTTCATGACCCTCTGATGGACTTGCTCCAGTATGTCTGTGTCTGTCTCTTTTGTACTAGGGAGCCCAGAACTAGACACAGCACTCCAGATGTGTCTGCCCCGTAACAAGTACAGTGGAATAATCACTGCCTTTGACATGCAGGCTATAATCTTAACTCATACAAGCCAGGATGTTGCAAGTATTCAAGTATGCCTTTTGCCTTGTGCCTCCCCTAATCCTCATATCATTCTCAAGGTCACAGAACACGTGCATTGTGTCATAAAGCACTGTCCTGGCAGGATGCAGTGAAGCAATTTTATCACTGCTGTAAAAACAGAAGTTAATATTTGTGTTTGAAGTTGATGCGGTCCAGAGGAAGCTCGGATCAGTCCACTCCAAAGATGATTAACTTTGAACTGGCCATAAGTTGGTGTCTATGAGTGGCCTTCACATAGACAAAGGTTGCAGACAAATATACAAAGTACGAATTTCTGATTACTGTGATACCTCTACAAAATATATGTCCTAGCAGATCTTCTCCACAGCAGGTGTATATTGACTTCTCCAGGTTAACAGGTTTGACAATACAAACTACAGGTATCGTTCTAGAGGAAAGGAAGGTTATAAGAGAAGCCAAATAAAAAAATTTACACTGTGTTTAAGGAGTTGAATTTTGCACCTGATATGTCTGTCTGGAATATTTAGAGTCAAATCAGTTCAGCTAAATGCCACTTTCTACCTTTTTCTCCTCCTAAATCAACCTCCTCCCTGTATGTGCTGAAAGAGTTACTTATATTTGAATCTATGCTGTTTTCTGGTATTAAATGTGAGGCCACTTATTCTTGTACTTTTTACATTAAAAATTTACATTTGTAAAGTTTATATTTTTGTTGTTGTTGTAAGGCAGTGTGGGAGAAAGAAATGCAGGGTTAATTAGGTAACTTCGTTAGTAACTGACTTCCCAGTTGCAGAACTTGTATTGTTGCATCTTGAAATAATATTTACCTTTAAAAAATTGTGAATATGCGGCAATGAAAATTCTCTCAGTAATTTTATTTTTTTATTTTTTTTCCCCAAACCTCCATGTCTGTGGAAACAGTTAATGTCCGTGTTCTAATAGGATTTATGAAGATGTCCTTGCTCTTGAATAATGTTTTGTTTGGATGACTCCTTCATATATAATTAATCATTTTTCCACAAACATGGTTTCTGTTTTTGATCTAAACTTGCTATTCAAAAATAAGTAGCCATGTACTTTTTAAATCCAGAGATACCATATCAGAACTGATACATCATCACTACAGTGAAATCCTATATAGAGCAAATATAATAAATACCACTTTTCAGCACATTATTCATAATCAGTAGCAAAAAACTATTACAATTATAACAGGAGTCAGGATGAAATGTTTGGGTCTTATTCAGAATGCAAGTTATAATTTTTATAGCATATCTAGCAAAATTTATGCTCATTTTTCTTTCTGAACTCCTGAAGCTATAGCAGTGATTGCAGTACTTGGATAGCTTTTTCTCTCAGTTTGCTTTATTGCAATTGATTAGTTCTGTCCTTATGATTTGGATTAATTCTATGTGTGTTGCAGGGTATTAACATCTCTTTTAATTAGTTTTATATTGCTCATATAGTTTCAGTAAAAAGTGGCTTTATTGTGTGTAAGAAATCATTGAAAAATGCATTGAAAAGCATTTAATTCCTTAGAGTACTGAACTCTGTATGCCCACAATGGAAAAACAGGAGAGATCAAGGTGTCCTTGCAATGGAAATCAGCTTCCTCTGCATGGATTCCTCTCTTCATGTGTTAGAATCTTATTTACACAACTCCTTCAATAAAATGGAAAAGGACTGGCAGTAAACTGACAGTTTTAAGAAGGTCAGACCTTGTACAAATATTAAATATGTATTTGGTGATGAAGTTAGGTCAGGTACTAGTTGCTAGAAACTAGTCTGTTCACTGGTATGCCTTCTGAGTCTTTTTCCATTTTGAACATACCTTTCAAGTACAGTTTCCATTCAGATAAAAATATTTATTTCTGTTGACAGATCTTGTCTTCTGTTTCCTTGGCATCACTTGTTTCTCTGCACTTGCCTTCAAATCTGTTGCACTGAGTCTGAGAAGAAACACATCTTGAATTTTGTGTTCAAACCACTACTACTGCTGTAGGATCAGTCACTCCACCTTTTATTTTCAGCCATTCTAAAGCAGTTATTGCCTATTTTTCACTTGATAGTAAAGTTAAATGTGTGAACATCTCTTTTTATTTAATTACCAAAAAGTAAGAACCATTTTTAAAAACATTAAGAGAAATGAAACTAGACAAGTGTAAAAAAGAAGGTGCTGACAGAAAGATGATTATTTGCAAATTAGTATAATAAAAAGTAATAAGATCGGTTTAATGCAAGTGTGTTTCCTTGCAATTATATTCTTTTTTGTCTACTGAATGTACCAAACCTGAAGCCAGTGCTTCAGCATGGTATAATAAACTAGATGGAATTATTTCCATGAAAGCAGTAAAAAGAAGGACTCTTAATTATTTCTGTCATGATTTAGTTTGGGGCTTCAGTCTTTATGCTGTCTGTTCTTATCATCATAAAAATTAATAGACCAATATAGAGTTTAAGATATATAGATTCATACTGCAGTTCACTATAGGCAGATGGTGTGTATTTTTGTACATTTGCTTCTAAAGGTTGGAATTTATGGTGGTTAGAATATATTGCAGACTCTTGTATTAGATAAGCTAACTGTAGGAGAGTTTAAGGATTTGTTTCAAATGAGCCTGATTTGCTGTTTCAGAGATTGATGTGTACATTTTGTAAGCCGTTTAGATTCCAATGAAGACTCTAAATTGTTACCTTACCTTATTGCTAGTTCTTTTTAATTTCGGCGAAATTGTTTCCTTGCTCAGTTCAAAAGGCCATAGTCTATTTTATTAAGTGCTCAGATGCCTGATGTTTTCATAGTGGCTATCATAGTGGCATCATAGTGGCTAGAAGGAAGGGATGCAGGAGGCCCTCTGACTTCGTAACATGTCGACTCAGGCCCCAGATAACCATATTTTCAAGTGAAGAATGTGAAAGCAGCATATGTTTGAATTATGCCTGACCTACGAAGAAAGAGAAAGGTAGAAAGATACGCAGATTGTCGGACAGTTGCAGAAGTTGATTTCAATGATCAGTCACAAATGGATCAGTTCACTTAATCAGGCCTTTTCCTTGGGGTCCACCGAGTTTATAGATTACAAAGTTCCTGCAACTGGTTCTTGAGGACCCTCTTTCTTCACCCTGACCAATTTTAAAAACTTGGAGGGTGCTCACCAGGAAAATCCTGCCTTTACTTAACTTTTATAAGGTCTGAAGTCTTTCTTACGGGTGGAAAATTTATGGCACCAAGAGCTTCTAAACTAGAAAGATGTGATTAAATTATTGATAAAACATGTAAGAAATAAAAGGAAAGGCAAGGAGCAAGAAATTTATTCTCCATTAATTGTCCCTTGAGTAATACACTTTGCCAATGCAGGAGGCCCAAGGCAAGCACCTCCTGCCCCAGGCTGCCACCACAGTCCTGTCAAGCCTGCTGAAGTAACTTGGAAGGTGAGATAAAGGAAGGGATTATGGAGAATTTCAGCCTACAAGTGTGATATGTGTGAGTAATGTGGTTGATTGCAGAGATGTCTTGTATGGCTATCAGTGATAGAACCTCCACAGACTGATTCTTAGTAGAAGTAGGATGGTGCTGCCTAATTAAGAGTAATAGTGGATTGGATTCCTGTAGCCTCAACTACAATGTATTTCCTTCACCTAGTTCTGATTGACAAGGAATTTCTATTGCTGACTTCTCCTGGTCTAACTAACTCCCTTTTGGAGAGATTAAAGCTGTAAACCAGGGGGAGAAAAAAGAAAAAGAAAAAAAAAAGAAAATGAAAGAAAAAAAAAAGATGATTGCAAAACAATGTAAGGTAAAGTTAAACTCTGTTAGTCAGTAGTCAGTTGAACTGTGACAAAAGAGCAAGACATTTACAGAAATTACTACTGGAAAAATGTCTTACACTTGTCATGCAGTTGAAGCTTCTCAAATTCATATATATTCTTCATGTCCATTTAAGAGGCAGCTGAAGTAAATTTTGAAAGTCTCAGTGACATCTTTTAGAGGAAAGGATTCTGAAAAGTAACCATGTAGGTAAAATAGATGTAATTTTCTTTGTTTAACTTCCCAGGAGTTTCTGAGAATGGCTGACGTGACAGAGACTAGCACTGGTCAATCAGCCTCATGTACTGCCTGTTCACATAAATAGAAATAGGTTTCTTGGTTTTAGTAGATATTATTGTCTGTGAGGTCATGGCTGAAACTAGTCAGCCTCAGGAACTAACAGAAACAGAACTAAATACTAGTGTAAGTGCTTGCATTTTATCTCCATGGATATACTTTCATAATGGCATTTAGGATTTCAGAACTTTATCCTCTAAACTGATTAGGTAAGTGAGAAACTTGGCTCTTGTTAGTAGTTTTGTCCAGGTAAGTTCACAGGTATGGCATTAGAACCCTGAACACAGAACTTCTCCAAAATTACAATTTTTCTGGTTACATTTTTAAAACCACCAGTTCAAGCCTTAGTCTTGCAAATAATAAACTTCCCTGTGAGTAATCTGATGTACTTTAGCTTTTTTTCCTATGGGTAGGGTGCTGCTATATTTTACTCCTTTGATGGAGTGACTTATCCTATAAGGAGCTCAGTCTGCTTGATTGAGCTATTCAAAAAGAAAGAAAGCTCATTAGGAATGTAGGTGACAAATTTCATTCTTCTGAGTAAAAAAAAAAATGCAATGAATAAAATCTTTTAGGAAGGTGACTAATGTGGCACAATCACTTGAAGTGATGCATGCTGTTTTTTCGTGGTGCTACTCTGTTTCTATGTGCAATGATTTCGTGCATAGATGGAAAACTTGAAAATATATAATTTGTTTATGATGAGAAACTGCAGTCATGTACCCATAATTGCTAAAGTAGAACAAGAAAGTATATCATAGGAACTTTTCAATGATTGCTCAGTACTGTTTGGATCTTGCCTCAAGCTTTTCTAACTGTGAAATTACGTTTTTATTTTATTGGAGTGGTGGCAGAAGTTATACTGGAAAGACATCACAGCATGTTTCATATAAGCAAATGCATTGCAAAATATTTTTAGCCTATACATATTATTACAAGGAGGAGGAAAAACTAGAATTCTGAGGAGGAGTTTGTAGGAATGTCATCTTGAAGTAACAGTGCCATTGAAGGGCATTCTGAAGACACAAAACTTGAAGTAGTGCCTGACCTATATGGCTTTATGGACTGCTGAGATTTAAAAGGTCAACAGGATGTCCAAGTCTGTGCTGAAACACATTTATGCTTTCATTTGTATTAGTGGTGATGCTACTGAACCCTCATATGTCGGTTGCTGTCAGGAGTCAACATGACTCCTTCACAAGGGATGTGAGGATGATAGCAGGACAGCGTCTCACTCATGACTGGTGTAGTCCCCCAGTACCTGACCATGAAAGATGAAGCAGGTTTGGAGATGTTAACAAAGTTCAGCCAACAGACCAGCTGGTGATTGCCAATGAAGTCTGTAGTGATAAGGCAGTAATGAGGTTAGACCAGAAAGTTGTCAGAAAGGAAAGGTCAGGATCAAAAAGATAAAGCCCAACATACCTATAGCGGGACAGAGGCAAGGTATTGAGGCCTCAGTGCAGCACCCAAGCCAGCTGAGGCTGCATGGGTAGAGGCTCCAAATGGAGCTTCTCGCAGCAGTTTCCCACATCTTAGCTATTTTTATAGAAATCTCACACAGTGTTATACAGCTATGCTATATTAGAGCAGAGCTTTTGTTATGGTTTAACCTCGGCAGGCAGCCAAGTACCACATAACCTCTTGCTTACTCTCCCAAGGTGAGATTACACCAGTGTATTATCACCACTATTTTAATGAAAAATCCCAAACATGGCATCATACAAGCATCTACAAAGAAAATTTATCTATCCTGGCCAAAACCATTATACCTTTAACTCAAGCACCTAAACCTGTAGGCAGAGATAGA
The DNA here is from genome assembly GCF_011077185.1 of Oxyura jamaicensis. Lineage (NCBI taxonomy): Eukaryota > Metazoa > Chordata > Aves > Anseriformes > Anatidae > Oxyura > Oxyura jamaicensis. Next base: position 9,087,335 of record NC_048893.1, read on the forward strand.
AGGGACTGCAGAGGAGGTTTACAGAGGAAAATTGATTAAAGACTGGGCAGGGCGGTTGGAGCCTGCTGAAATACTCAGGGCCCTGACACTCCCAGTTCATGTCAGTGACAGTTGAGGACATCAGAGATGGAAGCAAAAGGGCTATCTCCCATCTTTGACTGCTCTGTCATATGATGTCTTGATGCATGAATTGTAACAGGCATCGACTGCTAACAGCTCCCTTATTCCTCTCAGTAAATTCATACTAAGAATTATTCCTAGAACTGTCTGGACTTTTTCTGATGAAATGAAGTGTTTACTTCCAGGGTTCTGAGACTTCAAAAAAAAATGGTTTTGAGTGTGTTTGCAACTGATATTTTAAACCTAACGTGGGGAGCTCATATGACTGTGGGCATATGATGTGGACAGCCACAGCTGATTAAGTCCATGAAGGCTAACTTTACTCAACACTGAGCTAATCAATATAGTTAATGAAGTGATGTGATTCATCTCATCCTAAAATAGACATCTGTATTTAGTCATATGAATTATTGACTAAACCCCATTGACTGTATTGACTAGATCTCCAGTGACTATAATAGGAACTTAGACAACTAGTTTACATGCAAGCATTTAGATTGCAGATAGAGAATGATTCAGGTTAGAAGGGACCTCAGTAGGTTATCTAGTCCAACCTCCTGCTCAAAGCAGGGTCAGTGGAGCAGACCAGGTTGCTCAAGGCTTTATCCCATGTAGTCTTGAAAATCTCCAAGGATGGAGACTGCCTTACTTCTCTGGGCAACCTGTTCCAATGTCCTTCACGGTGAAACAAGTTTTTCCTTATATTCAGTTTAAATTTACATCTGTGGTATCTTGTCCTCCCACATGATATTGCTCTAAAGAACCTAGCTTTGTCTTCTTTGTGACCTCCTCTTAAGTTCTGTCACACTTCTGTTAGGTTCCCATGAAGTCTTTTATCCAACCTCAGTAAGCCCCTTTTCTCTCAGCCTCTACACACAAGGCAGTTGTTCTGGCCTCTAACCATCTTAGTTGCCCTAACTCTGAAGTTGTTCCAGTTTGGCATCATGTTGTATCTGGGACACTGAACTGTATGCACTGTGCTAGATGCAGTCTAATGAGTAAAAGGTAAAAGTTGATAATCACTTGCTTTGATCTACTGGCTATGGTTCTTATAAGGCAGACCAAGAAGCTGTTGGCCTTCTTTACAGCCAAGGTGTGCTGCTGGCTTATGTTATGGGCTTGCTTCTCATCATGACTCCAAGGTCTTTGTCAGTAGGGCTGCTTCTCAGCCAGGACATCTTCATTCACAGGTGCAGAACTTTGCATTTGTCCTTTCTGAATTTCATGATGTTCTTATTGGCCCTTTCTCCAACTTTCAGGTTCCTCTGACAGCCCTAGATCAGAGTATGTGTGCTAGTCACTGCAATTTGGTGTCTTCTGCAACTTTGAAAGAATGAACTCCATTGCTTTCTACAAGTCACTGATAAAGATATTAAAAACCAGTTAGGTCACAGGATAGACTCTGGTGGTACCCTGTTTTTATCAGCAATGATGTAATGTACAGCCCTTTAACCACCACCCTCTAAACCAAATTGTCTAACCTGTTTTTTATCCATCTGGTTGCCTAGCAATCCAGCCTATAACATCCTTACTTTAATACAAAAATATTATGGGACATGGATTTCAAAAACATACTAAAGTTAAGGTAAATGTGATCCACGGCTTTCACCTTGTCCACCTATCTAGTCATTTATTGCTTTAGAAAGCAATCAAGTTGGCCAGGTGTGATTTGCTGTTGGCAAATTCCTGCTCACTATCCCTACTTGCCATCTCTGCCTTCAAATGTACAGAAATACATTCTGGACTAGTTCCATGATTTTCTCTGGGACTGAAGTGAACTTTACTTGTCTGTAGTTTCCTGGATTGTCTTGGAACACCTTTGCCTTTCTCCTCAGATCTCCTTGTAAATAATGTAAATAAGCTTAAAACCTGTCTCAGTGTTCACCAATTTTTAGTTTTCTTACTCAAGCTTTTGAAAATGATTTTGGAGGAAGGCCTGAGATATTGCTCTTGTATAGGCAGGCCACTCCGCTCTTTGAAATAGAGGTACATAAAGAAGGAACAAACACAATGAGAGGTACATACACAAGGAACCTAACTATGGATTTTGACTCCATTACAGTTTCTGTGTTACCTTGACGATTCATGTATTCTACTGCCCAATGCTTTTCTGTAATGGTTTTGTCTAATTAAGAGTGTTAATTGTAGAGTTGAAGCAGATCTATGAGATACAGGCATCTTGTCCTATGTATGTTACTGTTTGCTTTACTGCCACAGATCTCATTGCAAACAGTGTACGCAAACTGTTCGTGCAGTTGTTTTGGAAGAAAGCTGGCAAGTACAAAGATACGTAGAAATATGCACTTTACAGTGCTACTCATGTTTTGAAGTCGCATAAAATAATGCCAACCTTTTTTGACCATTTGCTACTCCAGACATAGGCTGTACTTAGGATGGCAGTTTATGCTTCTGATGGTCGTAAGAAACCATTTCAGTTCCCCAGAGAAAGCTATTGCCTCTGTGAGTCAGATTTACTTGAATGTTAATGTACTTGTCCATCTAAACTTTATGATAATGTCTTGTTTCTCTGCACTGAGCTACTTAACTCCATTGTGTCTGTCACATTTAATAAAAATATATTATTCTTCAGTTTTATTTTATGCAGGAATTGTCAGACTTAGCATATAAACACATCCAGTTGTATCAGTGGTGTGAGATTGGGTTTGTTTACCATAGCAAAGAATTTGTCCTTCAACAGTAAAAATGAAGCTAGTATTTATTATTACTCATAACAATACTTATTTTCCTATTATTAATATCTGATTATCTGAAATTCTGAGAGATGTTCTGAGATGTTCTGCCTGAAAAAGGCATTGCTATAAATTACTGGTTCAGATGCCTTTATTTTTATTTGTTCTTTCATTTTCTCCATCAGAAGATGACAAAGCATAGTGGGAAGAAAAAAAAAAAAGATTAAACCAGTATTATTATCAAGGACATGATTTTAACATGGTAAACATAACGTTATCTTGACAAGCCAAAAAGACTCTGTAATATTCAACCCTATAGCTCAATTATGGGGGGGGGGAAGGGTAGGAGGAGGGGAAAGAGAGAGAGAATTATTAAAAAACAAAGATAAACGACAAAATAGGACAAAATGCCTTGATAGTTAGTGAAGATGTAATTGATGTAACTGCAATGTAAGCTGAAGAGGAAAGTATCTATGTTCTACTGGTATGCGGATATAGATTGAGTAGATTCTATTTCTGTGTGGATAGAACCTGTATTTTTACTTTGAGATTTAAATCCCAGACTAGAATCAGTCTTGGGGGTTGAATTGTCAGTAACAGCCAGAAACAGCAGCATCCATGGTCTTTCAGTACAACTATGGTCAGCCCAGTTCCACCTGGCTGAAGCTATTGACTCAGTAGAAAAATGTTTGGTTGTGCTCCAAAACGGAGTGCCTTTTGCTGCACCAGGGCATAGTCAGCATTGTAAAGCCGCTTTCTGGTTCAGCTCAGCAGTTTTGGAGGAAGGGTGGGGACTAAAGGCCTATTTCCTGCTATGCCTGATAAGAGGCATAGAATTGCAAATTGCATTTTCCTTGATGAGAAGGATTTTTCTTCCTGTTTTTTGTATTTATACCAGTTGCCAGGCTCATTAGACAAGTCACTCACTCTGTGCTGTTGGGCAACTTGATTAATGTCATCAGTTGATTTTTTTTCTATCCAAAAGGATGATTATTAGAGTTGTTACAGTAAAGATATAGAACACTTCCATGTGAACCTCTGAGCTATTATAAACCAGACAGCAGATTACAGCCCATCATCTGTTCTCACTTAAATCAACGTAAATCTAAAGTAGCTTCACTGACAGTAAAAATTTCCCTTATATACACCAGTACACCCGAGGGTGAAATTCAGCTTTACAGTCATTCCTGAAGGCAAGCCATGGTTCTCATCCAAGTGCTGTCTGAGTCCATATTAACTCATAACACTTGCTGTAGGTGGACTTGAACTGAATATTCAGAGCTCTTGATTCTAAAACTGACCATCCATAGACAATGTTTTTCATTTCCCTTTCCAGTCATTGACTTGACTATTTGGTCTGCCAGCTCTGTTTGCTTTCCATTTTGCCTAGCACAACACTCACTGTGGTTTTAAATGATGGCAACAGCTTTTAAAATGGGAATTACTAAATTCCAGAAAGTCTCCATCTGTTCATATACCAGCATGCAGAATATCTGCTGCCCAATTTGCATTGTCTTCTATAGGGATAAGTGTTTTTATTGTCTCCATACATCCTGTTCTGACCCAATTAGAAATGTATAATATCAGAAATCATTAAGAAGGCTGCATTTGTGAAATTACCACCTACATTTTGCAGAGCCAAGAGGTCTGTAGATTTCAGAAAGGTTCGTTTTAGCTATTTATAGTGTTTATCCAAAATGAATATGCAAATCTTTTGTAATTGTTTATTTTCCTTGTTGTTTACTGTAATGTTTCTGCTTTAGAAATAGATGCTGTGTGATAGACTGCTGGCAAAGGGAAAGCGTGATCTAATGGGTAAAGTAAAAAGAGAAGTTTAGATTAGTTAATCATTGGCTGTGCCATAAACATAAATTCTAGCACATGCTATAGGATATGTAGCAGTGGGCATATGAATGCTGGATTAGCAAGAATGCTTGTGAACTCTAAAGCACTGGTGCTGGACTGAAAGACTAAGTGGTATTCAGCTGTATTCTTACAGTTACAGTTTATACATAAAGTGGTTCAAAAATGGTTCAAAAACATACTGATACTGGAAGCCACCCCCCCTCACTCCCCCCCCAAATCTGTAACAATTATTTTTTATGTAAATCATAGAATATCCTGAGTTGGAAGGGACCCACAAGGATCACTGAGTTCAACTCCTGGCTCCACACAGGACCACCCCTAAATTAGACAATGTCTGAAAGCATTGTCCAAGTGCTTCTTGAACTCTGGCAGGCCCAGTGCTGTCTGTGACCACTGCCCTGGGGCGCTTGTCTAGGTACCTGATCACCCACTCAGTGAAGAACCTTTTCCTAACCCCCAGCCTGACCCTCCCCTGTCACAGCTCCATGCTGTTCCCTCGGGTCCTGTCGCTGTCCCAGAGCAGAGCTCAGCGCCTGCTCCTCCGCTCTCCTTGTGAGGGAGCTGCAGGCCGCCATGAGGCCTCCCCTCAGCCTGCTCTGCTCTGGGCTGAAGAAACCAAGGGACCTCTGCTGCTCCTCATACTACTTCCCCTCTAGAACCTGCACCATCTTTGTAGCCCTCCTTTGGACACTCTCTGATAGTTTTATGTCCTTTTTACACTGTGGTGCCCAAAGCTGCATAGAGTACTTGAGGTGAGACTGCACCAGTGCAGAGCAGAGCGGGACAATCCTTCCCCTTGACAGGCTGTGCATGAGGCACCCCAGGGTATGGTTGGCTCTCCTGGCTGCCGGCGTACACTGCTGACTCATGTTCAGCTTGCTCTCAACCAGAACGTCTAGATTCCTTTCCACAGGGCTGCTCTCCAATCTCTGGTCTCCCAGTCTATACATATATCCGGGGTCACCCTGTCGAGATACAGAATCCGGCACTTGATCTTGTTAAGCTTCATATTGTTGGTGATTGCCCAGCCCTGTAATTTGTCAAGATCTCTCTGCAACACCTCAACAGCTCCTCTCAATTTCATTGTGAACTTACTTAGTATACTTTCAAGTCCCATCTCTAAGTCATTTATGAAAACATTAAAAAGAACTAGGCCTAAACCAGAGCCCTGTGGAAGTCCACTATTGGCTGGCTGCCAGCCTGATGTAGCCCCATTTACTAGAATCCTTTGAGACAGACCTGTCAGCCAGTTGTTCACCCATCACTTTAAATTTCTGTCTATCTGTGTGCTGGACATTTTGTCCAGAACGATATTGTGAGAAACAGTATTGAAACCTTTGGTGAAATCCAAAAAGACTAAATCAACTTGCTTTCTTTGGTCAACTAGGTGGCTAACCTTGTCATAAAAAGAAATTAAGTTCATCAAACAGAACTTTCCGTCTGTTAACCCATGTTTTCTGTGACCATTGACTGCATTGTCTTTCAGGTATTTTTCAGTAACTCCTATAATAATCTTCTCCATAATGTCACTAGGCACTGAAGTGAGACTTTTCAGGCTTGTAATTACCAGGATCGTCTTTCTTGCCCTTCTTGAAAACTGGCAAAACATTTGCCAGCTTTCAGTTGACTGAGACGTCTCCAGATTCTGAAGACCACCAAACATATTTGAGAGGTCTCACGATGACATCAGACAGCTCTCTGAGTACCCTGGGATGAATCCCATTGGACCCCATAGACTTATATGCATCCAGGTGGAACAGCAAATCATCCCGCACAGGTTTGGGGTTGGTTTGGAGTTTAGCATTACTGCAGTCATGGTCATCTACCTCAGGGCTCCATGGGGCCCAGAGTCCATCATCAGTGTTGAAGACAGAGACAAAGAAGGCATTAAACATCTCTGCTTTGTTTACACACCTGTTTGTAAGTTGACCATCCTCATCAAGTAATGGACCAATGGTATCTCTGGTCCTCCTTTTCCTGTTAACAAATTTCAGAAAGCTCTTTTTATTGTCCCTCACAGTACTGGACAGCTTCAACTCTAATTGAGCTTTGACTACATGAATTTGCTCTCTAGAATAGGAAACAGCATCTCTGTAGTTCTTCCATGTTGAGAACCTTACTTCCAGTGGCGATACACTATCTTTTTCCACCTAAGCTCTAGAAAAAGATCGCTGCTCAGCCGAGCTGACCTTCTGCCCCACCTGCTCGACTTCCAACATTTTGGAATTGCCTGTTCCTATGCTCTGAAGAGGTGGTACTTAATATACAGGCTTCTTCTAGAAAGTGATTAGAAAGTATATTGTCAGTTTCTTTTGATAAGGAAAAGATTAAGACTAGATCTGATCAGGCTTTGTAAGATTCTTTGAATACTCGATATGCATATTTTGATAGTATAGATCTAATTGCAAGCTAAATATAAATAATTTCAGATAATCAGAAAAGGTGCAGAACTGAGCAGTTAGTTACTGTAACAATGTACTGAGAACTGGCTGTGGTATGCTATTTTTCCATTGCATGTCATAACAGATGACTACCAAAAATGAAAAACAAACAAAAAAAACAATACAGTCTACGTTATAAATAGAGTTTGTCTCAATGTAGCTAAGACTGTATGGTTTGTGTTAAAGACTAAGTCAGCCTAATTGAAAAAAAAGTGATTTCTTCTGTTCGTGAACAGTAATGGTGTAACTGAAAACGAGCTTCAGGTAGTTTAAATTTCCTCTGACACATAGCTGAGCAAAGAGCAGAAAAAATACATTCAACTGGAGAGCAAAGTTTGTAAGATTCACGAGCAAAGTACCCTCTCTCATTTATTGTTCCGAAGATTCATATGGCATCAAATTTTGATTGATGATACTTTTTTTTTTTTTTTTTTTAAAGGTAGGCAAAGTCTTCATTTATTTCCATTTTCTTACTGATTTATCACCACATAGTCAAAGAAAACTTTTACTCATTGAAAGTCTGTTATGGTAACGATTTAGTCTAGTGTTGAAGTGAGCTGGGAAATTGAGAAAGAAGCATTCGTGCTGCAAAAAAAGAACTCAAGGTTTCTCTAGTCAATAACCAAGTACTTTCAACATCATGTATAGCACTCAGCCTGGTACTTAGATTGACTAAAAACCTTCATAAAATACAACTGATTTTTATTAAATAAGAAGGTGAAGAGTGACTTAGGGAAAAAAAAAAAAAAGGAAAAAAAAAAGCAACGTGTTTTGATATGTACTTCTTGCAGAGGTTGCATTGAGTCTTATGTTTGCTTTTTTCCACAAAACATCAGAAGACTTATCAACAGAAGAAGCAATTTTTCAAGTCCCAGTGTTATGATGAAATGAATTACATCATTTGTAATCCAGTCTTTAGCTGGATCACTAGATATGAGCCCTTCTGCTGCTTTAAAAGTTCATGTGTAGATCTAGTTCTTAAACTTTGTGGTTAGCACTACTTCTGTTCTTTTTTATGGCATCGTGTAGGCATCACAAAGGTCTCTGATTCTCTAGACTTTTGACTTCACAATGTATCTTAGTTTTATTTTCTAATGTGGAGAAGGCAAAGTTATCTTTTGTTTTATTACTTTCTCTGCTAATCCAGTGAATGTTGAAATTACAGCTGGATGAAAGCGTTCCTGTGCTAATAGTTACATTTATTACACTTATATTTTACCAATGGCAAATAATTGCTCCAAGAAAACATATTGTTCTCATTTGACTGGTTTCATCTGTATTGGTATCTAAAAATAAACTGAGACTTGATAATCACTTACCTACTTTAAAACTTAATTCTATGTTTATACTATTGCTTTTGGTTGCCAATTTGTATACCCAACTACAGAAGTTTAACTTCTGGATCAGCAACAAAACCAAAGAGAGTCTCAGAAGAAAGTTCTCTGGATAACTCGTTTTCTTTGGTGTGTCTGTGCTGCATCTGTCACCCTGCTATATTCTAGCTGATGTTCAGGCCATTGTATCACATTTCTTCTAGCTACTGTTACATACTGTGAGATCTAGGTTTCATGCTAGCACTATTCCAAGCTTTTAATTGGGTGTATTAATTTGCTACTTTTCTTCAGTTTTAGCCATTTTTATTTTACGGGAATTGTCATTCATATACACATTTGCCCTCATCCATGTACATAAATGGAGCTAAACAAAGTATATCAGAGACTGGTCACGTAGGGTAGTTGCTTCCACTTTGCCAATATATCTCAACTCTAGAATGGTTAAATGTAGGAATGAGTACTTTTTTCACCCTCTCTTTTGTCTTACTTTGTTTTCTGGGGAGGCTCCCAAACAATATAAACTACACGTGTTTGAGCTCTAGGACTGAAGGTTGTTATATTTGGATCACCAAACAGGCATTACAGATCATGTTTTCAGTTTTGATTTCTTTTGGGACAATGACAATTTATACCTAGTTTTACCAGTGCAGTTGTAAAAATGCTATCTTTCACTGAAACTGCTGAATTCTGAAATTCAGCCATTTGTGGCCAGTGTAGCAAGACACTTGGCTTTCTTGGTCCAAGAAAAACACCATGAAATAATATTCTTTACAAATGCTTCAGTACAGTCAGAGTGACTAATCTTCATTTTAACTTATGCCAATGCAGCTTCATTACTGATTAGATAATTGTGAATGCAAAGTGAGACTGGACATCAGGAGGAGGTTCTTCACCGAGAGGGTGGTTGTGCACTGGAACAGGCTCTCCATTGAAGTAGTCACTGCACCAAGTCTGTCTGAATTTAAGAAGTGATTGGACCATGCACTTAGTCACATGTTCTAAACTATTCGGTAGACCTGTGCGGTGCCAGGAGTTGGACTTGATGATGCTTATGGCTCCCTTCCAACTTGGGATATTCTATAATTCTATGATTTTAAGTTAGGCCAATGCAGCTTCATTACTGAATAGGTAATTGTGAATGCAAAGTGAGACTTGCATTCAGAGGTGTTCAGTTTTCTCTAAATGTGTTTTGTGTATTTTTCATGCAGCTGAAATTCTGACAAGTGGGCTATTAGTGCAGCTGTTCTTGTACCCAGGAAAACACTGAAGTTCACAGGAATTACACAGATGGCTGAGGGTATTGCATTTGTTTGGTTCCCTGCCTTTCCCCCCCCTTGATTTAATCATTTGAAACATATTGACCACAATCTTATTTGTGTGTAAATCAAGGATCTAGAAAAGCACGAAGATCACATTTCTCTTGGGAAAGTAACCTTTGCGTGAATTATTCAATGTAAGCTTTTATTTTGGGATGTTTAATTTTTGCTTCATTCTCACATTAAATGTAGCAAGTGTTAATAACACCTTAAAAATAGTTTCCCGTACTTACCCCCAGTTTTTTTTAACTCTATTTTTGTCTTCTCTCCAGCTTTCTCTCACATGTTTTTCACCCTTTGACTGGTTTTATTTTTAAATCTGATAACATCTCAATTCTTTCTCTTCCTGAATTTTCTGTGCTGTCTCTATGAATCACTCCGAAATTATATTCTTCTTCTGGGTGTATGTGGTTATTGCTGCTACTGCTAGATTTTATACAGCATTTTGTATGCTTATAACTAAAAAAGTAATATGGATTTAAACTTAATTGCTTTTGCAGTATCCTATTTATAGTTATTTAATGTGCAGCAGATGGGTAAATTCTCCACCTGTTCGCAGTGCCATATCCAGCTGTTTCAGTGATAATTGTAATTTGTCAAACTGGGAATAAGTCTCAGACAAACTCAGAAGTGTAAAACCCATTTTGATTTGAATTGAGGAAAGTAAAGCCATACAAAAATGCCCTGGAGTTCCACATCAGTGGCTTTTCCGCTTGCAGTACCTCTTCATATGCTTTGTGATATGGAAATCAAAACAGAAATTCCCAGTGCTTTCTACAGTGACAGTAGGAAGATGATCAAAGCCAGTGATGCTGAGACTTGTGTGAGCAAAGTTAGTGTCTCTTACTCCTCCTTATATGTCACAGTCCCTGTATCATTGTGAATTCATGCAGCTCAGTAGAAGAGACAATGCAATACCTCATCCTGCTCCATATCCCAGCACTATCTGTCCTCCTCCATTTCACCCCAGTCTTGATGTTTTCTATGACACTGCAAATCCCAAAGATGGGGCTCTGGGTTAAGTTTCCCTTTGTATTATCTGCTCTACTAACAATAGAATTTAACTATTGTTGGATTACATATATTCTCTTAAAATTGTTCAGGGCAGAAAGACCAAGTATCTGAACCACTAAGTGTTATTCCTTAAGATGTATGAAGTTTGTGGGCTTGGATATTTAGACCTTTCATATACATATATATATATATATATACATACACACATACATATATGCATATATATGTATGTATATAAAAGCTGAAATTGTAGTTGCTGTTATCCATAAAATGCATTGAGGTGTATTCTCCACAATTCTGGTTTATTTACCAGAATTTAAATTATAAATAAACTTTAATAATTTTGTGTAATAAGCAATGGTCACTTTATTATAGTCTTGAAGGATATATGTGTAAAACTTGTTTGCATTTATAAATGATTGCAACTTTGTGTGAGTTGGAAGTTCATTTTAACAACAATTTTATATTAATACTTGACAATTAGAAATTTATTTAGCCTGATTTTGTTTCTTAAAGTTATATAGCATGTTTGTGTTAGTATCATGCTTTACCTAGTGGTATTTTTGTTCCTTTTCCAAGAGAACTGATTCACTGGAATTACTGGGGAGAGAAATTCTTCTCCTTTATGTAGAATATAATGGAACTATATTTTATTCTTGTGGAACTCATGATTTTATTGATTCAGTGTTATTTTATTCCATTATTGTCTGCTTCTCTAAGGTCAGGTTATGATGTCTTTCATTAGATCTATCCTTTGACAGTAGAAAATCTACCTTATTTTCCTTGAAGCAAAGCTTTGCAGAAGAAGCTCTCTTTATGTCATAGTAATCCCCGACTAAAAAGAGGTCTGTATAATAGCAACTGTCCAATGCTCAGGCATTGTCTGACTTGCAGGGAGCCTCCCTTCACTGTCAGTATAGTTATGTATTGCTCATGATACTGTCAATTGCATTTAAATAAGCAATACTACCTGGATGCAATGTGCAACAGAATGCAATGTGCAATGTTTTGATTAAAAAAAAAAAAAAAAAAAAAAAAAAAAAGGAAGATACAGGAGGCCAAATGGGTACTACAAAGTATGCAAATCTTCCTTAATGAAATTATAAAATCCTACTTCTAGTGACAGAGTGAAATGTTCTAATGACAGAGTGAAATGTTGTTTTGGAATCTAGTGTGTGTACATAAAAATCTGTGTGTATGTATGTGTGTGAAGGTGCATCTGCTGGTCAGATGCAGCAGGGCAACTTCAGTTCTTACCAAAATCACTGGAGTTCGAAGCATCTATCTCACATTTCCATTCCTAACAAATGAAAGCAAACCCTGGCCCTTCAATATACTGAGAACCTCCTTCATGTTGCTTGCTGCATTAACAGTTCTTGGATATAACTGGAGTTTGAAAACCCTCCGATCTCTTAGAGACACTTATCAACTGTGTAAGGATGCAGTGTACGCATGCAATATGTTAAAAAAAAATCTAATATACACGAGAACTAAAAAATATTATCTCTTTCTTTTTGCCCAGTTTCTGACTGTTTATGTATACATTTCTTCCAACTGATTCCCCTTCTCTCTGCTATAAGACTGTAGAACCAGAATGGGCAGAAGTACAAAGCAAAGTGAAAACAGAAATCTAGGCTTTGCAGAGCTGCTGGGAAGCAGTAGCAACTCCCAGCTTGTCTGAAGCAGTTCCAGACTCCTAAAGCAATAGACAAACACTTTTACACTTTGGAGGTCTTAGTGCTGGAGGTAGCTGGTGTGTATCTCAAGCTTCCATATGGCAGCAAGACAATCTTACATCAGCTTCTGCCAAAAGTATGCTTCTGCAAAAGTGGAATACCTGCTTCTTGTTATTATATTTTCATACTTCATTTTTTTTTTTACTGTGATTAAAATGAAATTGGGAGTTCAGGGCTATTATAATCAGTGAGAGAAAAACAGAGTTAAATATTAATTCAAAATTACAGTGTTTGGTTTGCTAACTCAGCGAGGAATTGATGGAGTGGTGTTGGTTTCTGGAGGTTGGAGGTGGGTTTTGATAGAATTTCCCTCAACTCTCATGCTTTGCTTAGGTTATAGACTCAGAATGATTTTTTCCTGTGTATTGTCTCACAGAAAAATTTCACTTTCTAATGGAGGATGCATTTTTTGATTGTTTGTGATTTTGTTGCTGTTGTGTTGTTGTTGTTGTTTTGGTAAGTGGCCCTTGAATGTATAAAACAGATTGTTCTTTCATCTCTTTCAAAGTCATGGTAATTTCAGTTAAGCACAGCTTGACGAGTGCAGGCCTCTGCTTATAGTTATTGCATGAATGTGTGAGATTTGTAATACTCTTAGCTGCCTTGGCAAGGTTCTTCTACCATAAATCACCAAGAATCAACTTGGAAGTCTGCAGTTTTGTGCTCAGTCTGTCCTTCTTCTTGGGGTCTTTCTCCTACCAAGAGCTAAACATCCTGAACTTCTACTGAAAAAAGAGTGGTGGCTCTTGACAGACATTTCTCAGCATTATACCAGATGACATACATCAGTTTATTGAATTTATGCAATAAATATCAAGGACAGAGTTAGAAACAATTGGTCTGATATGTTATAATAATGTGTGTCTGCAAAAATGGGTGGCTTGTTCCATATGTTGAAGTTATATTGTTGTCTCCCTTTGCTTCAGCTTAGTTTTGCTAATGATTCTTTCTCAGTATGTTTGTCCATCTAGTGATGGATATAATACTCCCTAATTTCAAGGGCTTTTCTTGGATTGTTCTTTTTCATTCCCTGATTTCATTTGTAACAGTCTCATTCTGGATGTGGTGTCAGTCTAATGCATGCTTTCTTAGGACAGAAAAACCCGCTGTTCTAAACTATGATATATTGTGAAAGTGCCTTAGGAAATAATATAAATGAAAATGTTATTACTTTTTTATTTCTTGTTGACTTATTTACAGTTGACTTATTTACAATGGTAACTTGTTTTGCTGATGAGCATTCTGGGTTCAATGCTGTTGCCCCAGCCAAAAGTTCCTGGTGCACGAGGCAGTGACGGGCTGGCAGACCCGGCACGTGCTCTCATGGAACAGCAGCAGGGAGCCAGGCAGGATGTCCCAAATAACTTCATAGACATATCTGTATTGGAACAACTACATGACCCCCTGGTTTTGGCTGATTTGTAAAGTATCTAGATGTTCTGTATCTGTGATGCTCTCTCCCTTCCTCCCTTCCTTGTTTGTTTGTTGCCCCCAGTCCTTGCTGTATTTTTAGGTATTCTTTTGTGGTTCTTTGTTTTGGTGTAGGTTGAAAGTGCTTGTTTTATTTTATATGAATAGTACCAAAATAAATCTGGTTAGCTTTATCCTTAATGGGTGCCTCAGCTAACTACTTCAAAGGATTATTTTATGATGTGTGCATTAACCATGTTTTATTTCCTGTCAGTGTTAGCCAGCACAGCCGTGTGGGCTGCCTTCTTGGAAAATGGGCAATGCAAGCAGCTCGGTGTCAATCAGACACCTCAGGGCTTTTGCTTCTCTGGCCAGCTTGTAAGTCTTTCCTGGTGTACCGGGAGTGTGAAAGAGCTTGGAGTGTGCTGAAATGGGAGAGTGATGATGTAAATGGTGGTGAATAGATACAGTAAAATGGGTAGCAACCTGGAATAAGAAGCAGCCTAAAGGTAAAAGGTCAATGTGATTTGTGTGTGTGTACAGGGGGAGTAACAAAAGCAAACAAAAAAGAACCCTGCTCATGACAAACCCCTCGCCTCTCATGTATTTCAGAATGTGGTCTACGAAATTATGGTAACTGTTGCACAATTTCCTATTTCACAGGGACAGGTGACTTCAGTGTACCTGTTAGCTCAACCAGAAGCTGTTCACTACAACCGTGTGTGTCGAATGGACAGAAGTGAAACTGAGTATTTTTATTGTCCATGTAAAAATCCTTTTTAAAGCCTGATACTGTGCTCTGCTAGTGAACTATCTGTATTATATTTTTGAAATTTATTGATATGTTTGTTCCAGGGCGAGGCATTTTTCAGAATTTCATGAAATGGCCCTTTATTTCTGCATTTTTTAAAAAAGCATTAATTAGAGCATGTAGCATCATTTTTTTTTCTCCCAGAATATGCTGCAGGCTGCTTTGTAGCATGGGTAGAAATGACTCTTGCTGCTGTAAGAGAGTCAAGAGCCCTGAGGAGTGAGAGCAGACCGAGAGGCACACCATGTCCAGGGTGAGAGGGACACGGGGGGCACTGCCCCGTGGCCGCCCCGTGTGGTGGCACAAGGCCTGCAGGCAGTAGGGCCGCAGCCATTTTGCTGCGCCTGGCAGCCCGTTGCCAGGGGCAACTCTTTGTTTTGCCTGCGGGGCCGGGCCTGGCCCTGTTCCGTTGATCATTTCATGTCACTGGTGAAGGCGGTGTTAGTCAGCTCCTTTTTAAGCGAGCCCAGTATGATCAAACCCTCTGGGTGTCAGAGTCTTTACAACCACTGAGACGTTTTTTATCACCTGCTTTTGGGCTGGTTTGGTGTGTTTGTTCCCTGCATTTGAGCACAGAGAGCTGAGCAGTTTTTTTCAGGTGTTGGGCTTCCTTGCATTTAATGTGATAAGCTTGATTGTTTTAAGTTTTGTAGTAGCTTCAGGGTCAATCTTTTGTTTTCGCTCATTGTAGCTACACACTGGTGGTGAGCAGTCATTCTTGTTAATGCCCAGGTTTATTTCCTGGGAGTTTTAAAATTAGTTTTGAACCTGACAGCAATTATTTGTTTTATTATTCCAAACTACCTTCAGGGCTATGCTGGAACAAGTAGAAGTCTGTGGTGTGGTTATCTTGACCTGAACGTTGCAATCACCTGTTTTTGATTTGCAGTGTGTTTGACTAGTTGGGGTACCACTTGTGTCATTTTGGTGATACAATTTTCATCTGACAGACAACAGATGCATCCTTGCGTGTGCTGTCTTTGAACTTCATTTTATTTCATATTCTCAGTTAATTTTACTTTAAGTCCTTCTGGAATGCTTTCCAGCCTTTCTTACATATAAGCAGAAGGGGCGAAATAGTTGTGTTCAATTTGTTTTATTTAGAAATTTCAATGACATCATTTAAATACATAATTCATATTTGGAAAATCTGAACAAACTAGTTCTAGTGAGCACATGAGTATACAGTTTTGTATTTCTTAGAAGCTACCAGATGTTCCCTTTTTATACTTCTAGGTAATGGATTACAAAACATAAAAATGAAAATAAATCAGAAAGTGTTCCTCAGTGGATTATAGTAGTCTCCAGGAGATAAATGTTGACTTTATGTATTACTTAAGTGTAACATTTATGACTTGGCATTTAATAACATGATGCGAACATTTGTAAACCGTGTGAATGATCAGTCATGGAGTGATTGATTATTGAACAAAGCTATCTGCTATCAGTTTTAGGAGTGGAATACATTGATATATACCATATAGAGATGTTTTCATTGGCAAAGAAGGAGCCAAGGTGTGAAGCAGCCATATTTTGTTGTTCCTGATATCTCCATCTGAAATATACAGCTGGAGATACAAGTTTTTTCTGTTGAGCAAATGAAAATAGACTTTAAAGTGTTTCATTTCAAGCATTTGTAAAGTAAATTGTTAGTATTGCTTGCATAATGGATCAGGAAAACAAAATAATCTATACTAAGCTAAAATTTTAGATGGCAGACTGGAATTGCATATGCTTGTGAATGTAGGAGTTCACAAGGCACAGAAATAGTGTATATATAATGACTGGAAACTCCACTAATACACTATATTCAGGTTTTGTTTTGTTTTGTCCAAGATATTGTATGCCATGGTTTGCTCTGTTATCCACATACATTTGTCATTTTTACTTGCTCTTGAACTTTTTACACAATTTGCTCTGAGAAATAAAAGTTTGATAGAATTTGTATGTGCCATGAAATGTATAAGATCAGGATTAAGAAATAAGTAGTATTCATTTAAAGAGATGTAAAATATCTCTAAATGTTGAAGAGCTGCCATTTCTCTCTAACTGCTAGCAAATGAGTACGTGAATCTTGTTAGTTGTCACGTTTTGATATGCTGTATAAGTGCTGCCTCTGATTATTTATTTGGAAATATATGACAGGGATCACTCCACTCCTAAAGAGGATGAAGGGAGCTGTATGATTTATTTTGTAGTTGCAGATGAGTTGGTTGGGATGAGGCAGTTGTGAGCGATTTTAGTGATGTTGCAGTTGGAATTAAAATAAGTTGCCAGTTCCTGCTAATTTTCTTTATATTGTTGTACAAGCCAATGTCAATAAATATACTGACTGTATTTCTGTCTTAACTAAGATGCCAGATTAGGTAATACAAGTAGATTTGTGTAAGAAGTTATGTACTTTCTACTCCCTCTTCAAACTGTATATAGTAGGCCACTTGTGTTGGGTTATAGGCTTCCAAAAAAATCATGCTTTGCTGGTTGAATAAATTTCTATTAGTATTTGAGAATTTGAAACTGGAGAATGTTATTACCAGTGAATTTTGTAATTCAAGAAAATATATATATATATATTTTAACAACAACAAAAAAACATATTTAAATGCCTAGTAGCAATTACTGGATGATCACTGTTAGTACTCTGGTAGCTAAAGCCTCTAACCAGGACACAGAGACCATGCTAGACAGCAAGGTGCAGGGGCATGTGTTTTTCCTATACCCTTTGCAAAATTTTACAAAAATAAAACATTCAAGAAAATACAGGATTGAAATATGGTGGGCTTTAGTTGTCTAAAAGAAGGTGTTTTAGTGCTTTACTAATTCTTTTTCTGAACACAACATCAAAAAAGAAAGGATGATAGAATACGGTGTCACTAGTGTTGAAATTACTTGGGCAAAAAACAATTCATTAAAAGAGGTAGGGATAGAATAAGGTTTCCTATCATTTCATCAGCTTTATAAATTACCAAACATTTGGTAGAACTCAGTCTCGCCACTAAAATGTGCACATCAGCCTATCCTTTTGTTGATGCACCAAACAACCCTGGGGGATTAAGTGGAAGAGCAAGGTAGCAATTGGAAATGGCACTACAAATGTTTATTTTCTGTAATTCAGAAGAATACAAATTGGATTTTTTTTTTTTTTTTTTACGAAAGCAAAACTGACTGCATATATCTGCACACCTATGTGTACTATTGCTTCTGAACATAAAGACATTAACTGCTGTGGCAGTGTGTTTGGCTCTTTAAGTTTCTGTGGAGGGGAAACTAGACAAAAACTGATTGGTATCTTTTCCTGTTATTCAGTGTATGAAGTACTAATGAGGTTATTTAATTCTGCATCTGACAATGAGGATGATAACATTTAGAACAGATTAGGATCTCAGTCTAAGAGAGAGGGTTCCTCAGTGAATTTAGAAAGGAAAATTAAATTGATATCTGCATCACAAGTATGTACTTGTTAGGGAGGTATGTACAGTTAGGGAGGGTGTCACTCCATCCAGAAAGAGCTACAGGAATACCAACCAACCACCAAAAAATGAGGTGATATTTTTATGTGATATTGTGACTCTAAAATTTTTATTGAGGGAACACATCATATCATTAGAGGTTACGTAATTTTTGCTTTTCAGTTTTTTTTTTTTTTTTTTTTTTTCCCCCAGTACTGTAAAATTCCTTGAAATTGTGAGTTACATATTTTAAACCCATACTGTTTTGTTAATTTTTTTCTACTTTGTTAAGTTACGTGAGTCATACAAAACAATGTCATCTGTTTACTTGTGCTAAGAATTTGTTAGATCAATGCAGTTGATCTTGATTTTAAGGTGGCAAGTGTATTACGAGGACATCCTTACAAGGTTTCCTTCAAGTTTAGGAAGGCAAAATTTTTCCCTGACAGCAGAGTTGTTAATTCATTGTAAAAAGAATTTCAGTGCAAGTCTAAGCAGTGTGTTCCCAACCTACCTTTCTGTTGTAATACATTGTGACTACTGAAACAGTGAATTAGTCATTGAAACTACGCATATAAATGGAAAAAGAAGTGACAATTTTATGGCAATTAAGAATTTGGGACATTAAATAGTTTTGATTAAGTGAAGTCCTCCACTTTCATCCAGTTAGTTACCACTTTTGGTAGACTACTTACAGTAAGTTCGGCATGGCTTTGGATATCTTACTGATTGTTGCCCCCCCTTTTTTTTTCTAATTCCCCATAGTCATTATAATAGCACATCTTAACCTTTATAATAGGACATGAATAAACATCAAATTATAACACAGATTGTCAATTTGAAGTTTTTGTTGAAAAAAAATAGTTTTTTGTTTTGTTTTGGTTTTTGGTTTTCAGTATGGTTGATAAAATGCCTAGTGAACTGGTAGGCAGTTACATAAAGAGTGGTAAAATCTCTTAGAATCAATGTAACAATATATCTGATGTGACATGCAGAAGAACCAGCTGTGTTTCAACAACAACAACAAACAACAACAACAACAACAGAACAAGGATGCTTCAGAGTCTGACTTAAAGATCTTTTCCTTGATTTAGATTTATTGGAAGTGAAAGATTATCTCAAATAGTCACTTTCTCTTCTTTCTTTTACTAAACAAGAAGAGGCATTAGATAACGCAAAGCTTTTGATTTAGCAATGTTCCTTGCTTTCAGAAACTACTCAGAAGGCATGATTAATTTTTAGGATTGCTCATTATCTGAATACTAGTCTTCTTTCAAAAAAAAAATAAAAATTCCAGGACTTAATCTCATTCCAAAACAAGGAATTAATCCCATTCCAAGACAAAGGCATAAGGTAGGGACCAACACTGTACTATAATATCTGACAATGATAGCTACACCTGCTCTGCCACACTTAGAATGAATCCATGCTTGAGTTTAGCTGTTGCACAATTGCTACAAGATTCTGGCACCTACGACACCTTAATTAGCCAACCGAGTCTGTGAAATGGAAACTTGAAATCCTAGCAAATTAGGATAGTAGCTTTTTTCATTCATTTTGTGGTAGCTTAAATTAATTGGAGAATAGAATCTCAGACATATATATTACACAAATTGATGCTCTCTATGTATGTTTTTTCATTGTTTCTTACTTTGTGACTATGTCCTTATTATCTAGCAATAAAAGAAATGTTGTTATTCATGAAATTGGCATCCACTTAACAGCTAATGATTGTCTCTCTGCTACCCCAATAGTCTCTAACAACCACCTAGACAAGAAATTTATTTCATTTTATTGACTGTGTAGCTGTTTGGAGTTGCTACTGTCTTGTACTCCAACATATGTTAATTCTTGTAGTTAGTGGTAGTTTACATTTTATGTTTATGGAGAACTAGTTTCTAATGGTAAATGCAGTCTGGGTACTTCATGATATAGCCATCAGCTCTCAGAATCTTTGTCAGCAATTCTGCAATGAGTTGCTATTATAGCAACTGTCATTGCTGTTTTCATGTAGCTGCTTTACCAACTCCAACCAGTAACATGGAGTTATTGATCCTCATTGTCATGCTAATCCATAGTCTAGACAGATGGTGAGGCAGTGACACCTGCATGTCCCTTGGTTGGAAAAGTGAAGTGAGAAAATAAAATAACTTCAGGCTGTGCAAACTGATTCTGAGGTTTTATGTTAACTTGCCCAAGTTGTAGCTCTTTTCCATTATCTAGGGATGCACTAAAGATGAAACCACTTCGGATTTGCTTAAGCATAATTACACCCACTTAGAAATCACTTCTGCTTTTGCATTTGTACAACAGATCCAACCCATTATTGAATGTGCTTAATAATAATTTACTAATTGTTACAGCAAATGAAGAACTCGTGATGAAAGAGAGAATATGGGTGAGTTAAAAAAAAAAATAAAGTTCTGGCTGTTTGCTTTAAAACAAACAAACAAAACCTCAGCATAACTGGCGGAGCAGCATTTGGATCTTAGCTAAATGACAGTCAGCACAAGTCACTTGCCGAGTGAATGGATACTTCAGGAAAGTGTGTGCTTCAATATTTGGTCCCTCACAATAGTCTCCTTATTTCTTTGTGTTGCCTAAAGGTACAGAGTAAAGAAATCACAAATGTCATCACTACGCAAAGGCTTTTCCAGCACTTTTTTGGCCATGGCATCACCATACTCATGTCTCACCTAGTGGTGGTTCTTATTTTTTATACTTCCGATTCAGTGCCTACTTCAGATCCTCAGAAGAACTTTTTCTCCTCTTTTGTGAACTGTACAACCTGGAACTGGACACAAGCTCATTCTGCCATGGATACCATGGACACAAGCTCATTCTGCCTTGGATGTACAGTTACATGAATATGTAACTGTACAAAAGGTGTGGGAGCAGTGAGCTATCACCAACTGCCAACTTCAGCAGCCCATGCAAAATTGGGATGTTAAGGTTATGATAAAAATCCTACCTCTGTCTTGGAGCATTTTGTTCAGTAGTAGAGGCAGGAGTGGTTCAGGCCAGAACCCTCTCCTTTGAAAAATCCAACTAGAGTCATGCTCTCTTTTCTTGTCCCCCACCCCTCAACAAACTCTCATCTCTCTCTTTCCCCCTCTTTTATTTTCTTTTTCCTTCTTCCCCTTCTCCCTTCCTGCTATGGTAATCATGCGAACCTTTCTTTACAAAACAGCCTCAGGCCTGGGGAACAGCAAGGAGGAGTCCAGTTTACAGTTTACTCCACCCCAGAGGATTATTTAAAAGCAAACCTTTCCAGAGATTGTGTGAACAGTTTATTCTGAAATTAAACGGTTGCTAAGTATTTTCAGGATTGTGAATTTGGATTTAGGCACTGCAGTTTAGGATAGCTGGGATTTAAGTGCCTAGGTGGGACTTCTGTATCTATCTCAGGTGCCTATTAAAGGTGTAATGCAGTTGGTTTACTAGTTCTGTGGTTTGAAGGTGTTTCAGGAATCTTGCTACAGGTTTAATAGAGCAATGAAAACTGTTGGCTCTGTGGGTCCCCTATTTCTCTGTTTTCAGTGATGAATACAGTGTGTTCTTCATTAGAAGTATTATATGGGTTAGGATGTGTGTGAGAGAATAAAGTGTACAATATCACTGATATTATGGTTGAACAGCATAATGGAGTTGGAGTACACATTGAAAATGTTTATCCCACAAAGGTCCTGATTCTGTAATGAGCTTCACTGATTTCAAAAGATAAGGAGTTACAACTGTTTTTCAAACATGCCTCAAGTGAAGTTTGTCTGCGTTTTCTGAAATGGTCATGCCTAATTTTTCTATCCAAACTTTTGTACAATTGAGCTGATATTAGCTTAGTGTTTTCAAAAATGTGAAGCTCTTGTAATGGTTTACATTTGTACATCATCTATTTTTAGCACAAATCTTAATTACAGAATAAAGCTTTAAGGGGACTATCCCCAATGTTATGAAAGTGTCAGAGATTAAAAAGTTGTCATAGACTAATACAACTACAATATCAAAGGAGTATTAAAGATATTTTGCAGTGAATTGGACATTATAGTATTTGTGTGGCTTTAAAATTTAGTTTGTTTTTGTTAAGAATGTGAGAAAAGAGAGAGAAAAGAAAAAAAAGAAAATGAGTACCACAAAGAAAATTATGGCTATGTGTTTCCATTGACTAGCAAAGAATAAATAAACAATTGGTATGGACACAACAAAGCCGTCTTCATACTGTTATTTATTCCACTGGGAGACTGAAGTAAAGGAAAGCTCGGATGTTCAGTCATGGAAAAGAGCAGAATCAGCAACATTTGTAATAAAACCAGTAGGAAGTAATTCTTAGAACAGCTGCTCTGTAGGTAACTCTCAGATGTAGTGATTAATAGTAAAAGCAAAATGTAAAAGTCTAGGTTTTATTCATGTAAATATGTAAAAATCTTGGTTTACTTATATTAAACACCCTTGAAAAGAAAATGGCTACTTTTTAAGGTAGATTTCTCTAAATTCATTTTTATAAAATATGTCATTTCTGTACATTTAGGTGAAATAAAGGAACTAATTGGTATTAGAATGAATTTGTATATATTTGCACTATTACATGTGTTTAGTCTTACAACAAGGTGTTCTTGTGCCAGCACAATATACACTATGTAGAAAACCAGCATTTCCAACTATGAGTTATGGGATTTTTATTTTTTTTTTAAAAAAATATATATTTTTTTGGGGGGGGGCAGGGGGGCATGACAGAAGTGGTACTTTATGAAAATAGCCCCCCCCCATCAGTATTTTTGAAGGTAATTAGAATAATATGTTTTGCATTATATCATTTATGTCTGCCTGGTTGACATTAGTACAGTTTGTATTTTCAGTCTCAGTAGTGCGCTACAGGAGAAGATAAATCTCAGGATGAATGACATTCACAAATGGCTGTAAACTCAAAGCTATTGCCACATCATGATCAAAGAAATGATTCAAACCAATTAAACATATATTTGTATGTATGCAAATAGTGTGCATGTATATTTGTTTGTACTCTGTATGTTTATGTCTAGTTAAATGCTTCAGATTTTTTTCCAATCGTTTATTCCATATGAGGAGAAACACACATGCAAACAAACTCATTTTTTTTGCATTGCTCTAGTATGTAAGGATTTTTTCCTCCTGTGAGAGAGTAGTTTTATTTGAATATTGATCTATTTCCACATTGTTATGACAATAGGAAACAACACTGGGCTTCCTCTGACAAGGTACTTAGTGTATCAGTAAATCAGTCAAATAAAAAAAGTGTTTGGAAAGCACCCAGCTTATAGAAAGTCAGACAATTTAATAGGCATTTATGTTTTTAGTATTATTTCTGTCGGCAGCAGGTTAGTATGCCAGAAACATCCTTGCTTTATCCGCATCTCAGTCATCAAAGTAATCTGTTTCCTATCCAGGTGGTTCCTAAGGAAAACATCTCTCATCCCTTTCAAATGCCTGCATGAGCTGAGGCAGCTGAAAGTGATTAGAATAGACTGACGTGAAATCACGTGGGAAAGGATTCATCTCGCTAAAGATGAGGAATCAGTGCTCTGTTGTGTAGGGGAAGAGGAGTTTAAGTACAAAACTGAGCAGATTTTCAAGGGGACACGTGGGAATTGAGCTGTATGATTGTGCTGATGCCATTTAATATTGCAAATCACATTCTACCCCCAGCGGATTATATTTAAAAACAGGCTGATAATCACAGATGATAGTTTCATAAGAGCATCGGAACTGCCAGGCAGGAATGAAGCAGTTGTTCCTTTATCCTCATCCTCCCCCTTAGTTCTCCCAAAACACACAGTGATATCAGACAAAAATGGAACATAAATAAGTACATAGCTGTAAATGTTACATTTCTAATGTGAAGAAAATGTCATTTCCCAAACATATGAGATTTGATGACTTCACTTTAAATGTCTACATTATTAGCACTAGAGATAAATCAACTGGAAATTTTTCCTTCTTGACAGGGAAGGAGCTTTTATTATATAAGCAGTATCCTTTAGCAAGAAATGCTTGTTCCACGCCTTTATTTTCTCGCCGACTAAATGGATGTACTGTACATTTTGCACATGCATCAAGTGACCTCATGTTATTTAAACCCCTCTGAGTTTTCAGAGCTAGTAAAACACACGTAATGCACAGCTCTGAGGTACCTTGCACAGTATGTTATTTCTACTCTTAATCTTAGTATCAGTGTGATATTGTAACTGTTGGGAGATTCTTGGTGCACCAGAAAATGACTAGTTTGAGAATGTAACCCTCTACAGACACACAACCCTGCAACATTTGGGAGAAAGACAAACTATGGGTGTTTTTCTTGTTGTTGTTTTTGTTTTTAAGCCTGAAAAACTAGGTGAGACAGCTTAAGTAATAATTGAACTATAAGGATATTCACACATGCTTTAATCATCAACCTATATATTTGTTTATGTTTGTATTGACTGGGACCTTCATAAATGTGAAAACTGTGGATTGGATTCAGAGACTTTCCAGTTCATCACACATCTGAGGTGATTTTTTTGTTTTGTCTTAAAATTAGGTAATGTTTTGGCAATGATGCCTTGTAGAAGGTGGGCAGTGTTACTGATGCCCTGAAGTACCGCGCCTATCTGCCATCTAGAACTGTTGACGAGTTGCCTTTTGAATGTCATCTCTCTGCATGACATTCTGGCAGTCACTTCCACCTGTGGGTGTCCTTCCTTTTGGTTGTTCAGCTCAAACAAACCTGGTGCTTAAATTTTTGTACAATGGCTGTTCTGGAGAGAAACAGACCCTTTCTTTTTCCATAACAACATTGAGAAAATGCATCCAATTGAACAGCTATAAATAACACGTTACTCTAGGATATAGTTCACTAGGTAGATAATGTTAGAAACAAAGGTGTTTGGTCTCTAGAATCAGTATGTCTCAATTGGACTGTCCTACAACAACTAAAGTAAGTGTATTTCAGACCAGGGAAGGAACCAGTACAGTTACCTTAGTTTAGCTTCCTGCATACTCAAAGAACGGTATGTGATCATTTCTCCAGGTGGTAGAATTACTTCTTAACTTTATGAGTCATCATTATAATGCTTGAGAACTCATTAAACAGGCCAAAAAGTAAGTATTGTAAAGGAAATAGGAAAAGCCTGCAAACATTATATAGGTTGTTAACAGAAGAACCTTTAGCCCTGGGGACAGCAGCCATTCAGTAACTATAGCTTTATACTGCATGAAACTGTCTGAAGCTCAGATTAATTCCTTCTGCCTCTAGCCATGGAAGAGTTAAACAGCTACCTTAAATTATTCATTAGGGCTCTCCCTGTGTATTTTATGGAAATATGTCATTTTTGCAGGGCATCCCTCATGCTGCTCAGAATGTCAGTATTTGTCCATCGGAGGTGAATTTCCCTGTAACAGCAATAGGCATGCTAGGTGACCCGCATTAAGTGAGGAGTGCTTTGTATGGGTAGAGGCAGGATTGTATCCTGTGCTCAGAGCAGCTGTTCCAGCCAATCATGAAACCAAAACCAGAGCCTTTTGATGAGCATTTTGAGCACAATGCCTCTCAGTCGAATGATGTGTTAGGAAATAAAAAAATGGGTTTTAAAAATGAAATAGCAATACAAAAACCTCTCCAGATGTCAAGGAATATAGTACTTTATTCTCATTAAGAAATAAGCAGCTACTTGAACTTTTCTATCATCTGTTATGAGCAGGATGAGCTAAAAACCCAAATGTCCGAGCAGTCAGCAGGCAAAGGGCAGCAGCACCCACTGCATTGCTGCTGAGCATCCCTTGCTCCATCAGCAGTAGGCACCAAGTGGCGTTGCTGGAAATCCTGCTCATGTTTTTATTCTTCTTCTAATTTTCAATAATTCTAAATACATAGTTTAAGTATCCAATTTTATATATGTGTATATATACACATATATATGTATACACATATATAAAATGAGGCAAAAATCAAAAAATGGTGGAGGTTTGAAAAATAACTTTAATTTTTCCAGAGCTGCTATTCATTTCAAAGCTACAAAACTTGTTTTCTACTCATCTATCATATGCATGCTGGTGTGGCTGTGCATGCTCTGTGTAGTAGTTTCCAGAGCTCTCAAGGCATTAATAATTCAGTCCCTGAAGAATTGGCTGAGGCAAGGTCAGGCTGGCTTGTTTATGGTTTCAGAGCAGGCCATAAACATCCACTCTGTGTAAAATATTCCTTTCAGAATTTCAACCTACATAAAGGGGAGTTGTAAGAATAGAGGGGAGATGGTGAGATACATGGAGAAAAAATCTTTCTCCAACAATGGCAGATAACAATGAAAAGTAAAATCATGGTAAAACAATATATTATTCTTCCCCTGATACTCTACTAGTATTCACTTTTATAGACAGAGGTTCTCTATTCATGTATGTACTTAGGCTCTGCCAGTCTCCCTTGTGCCCAATTTAAAGTTCTGTTTCTCAGAATCCTTTGAGGTTTTTCTTGGCCGTTGCATTTGTTCTCGTACCTGCTTTCTGCTGCTGTTGCCACTCTTCATCATCTGTTTCTTCCATTAATCAATTCTGTTGTTGTTTCCATGCTACTTCATTTAGTTCAGATTATTATTATTATTTTTTAATCCACTTTAGGTATACTCCTTATTCTCCTATAGTCAAAGCTTTCCTAAAACCAAATACTTTTCCCTGGTTAAAGGAGAATTATTAACCTGAAATTATGGTTTCAGCAGAGTTTTTTTTTTTCTTTTTTTTTTTTTCTTTTTTTTTTTCTCCCAGTGCATTGAAAGAACATTGCAAGAGCAATTAAAATTAGATATTATGCAAGACTTTAGGTGACAACTGACTATCCATTGCACCTTCTTTCCTTCCCAAGTATAAGGTGGTTATAATTCTGTTTTTAATTCCACAGAACTTCCTATGTAGTTAGTTAATATTTCAATTTCTTTTTCATTTTGAATATTTGACACTCTTCATTATTTACTTTGTATTGCAAAAATCAACAAGTGAATACCAAGTGATTCATTTTTTCTTGCAATATGACATAAAGATTACAGCCAAAATGTTGGCTACGAAAATCAAACAGAAACATTGGACCTGATTGTTTGATGCATTTACTGTAAGAGCAATTTAGTGCTCCCAAAGTGCTAAAAGGAGGTCAGTTGTGTTTGTGTCACACTCCTACAGATTTAGACCCTGTCCTTTAACAGCATTCCATGGTCTAGGAACTGAGATTCCTGAGCAGCTGCTGAGATATCTCAAAGCATTTTATGTGGGAAAACGAATTGGTGTAATCAATCCCTTATGCTGTGCTGTAAGTAACTGAATATACCTATGTTGTGCAGCTAGGGCCATGCACCGAGAAGCTTCTGGCCTTGCCATTAAAACTTTTGCCCTCCAAAACCCAGTGATGGCATTTGTGTGCATATTGAGAGCGATCCCTCACTTGGCATGGGGATGGTTTGAGAGTGGCCCAGGTCAAAACCATTTGAGGAACTGCTCAAGGATCTGCTTGAGCTCTGGATCAGGCATTGCTTATTGTTGTAAGTAAACACCTGTGTCCACGGAGAGTCCCTTTCTGCATCAGTTCTGGGGTGGCTTTGAAATGGTTACAAGCCAGAAGCCTGGTGGGGTGAGTGATAGTCATTGCCCTGCAGCCTGTGAGGGGAAGCCATGCCCCATTTCTAGGGTGCATATGCAGTGGAAGGTTTACACTGCAAGTACATTTCTTATAAATATTTCATAGTGGTGTGTGACCTTTATTTGCTTGCCAGGTATCTCATGGCTGTGATACAATAACCTGTGACAGATTGTTTGAACTGCAAAGCCCTGGAGCCCTGCTGTAGGTGAAAAGTGGATGCTCCTTACCTACAGTGACACATGTCAAACAAGGGATCAAAGAGACCTCTTTAAACAAACAAACAGCCAGCACCAAACAAACAAACAGAAACACCCCAAACCAACAAACAACATAAAATAAAGTTATAAAGCAACCAGTTTGTGAATAACAGTAAATGGCAAACAGAGGAAATACAGAGTTAGGAACCTATTTATTTCAGAAACGCATCTCCAAGATGTTTGTGCTATTAGTGCTTACGGATTTATACACATAAGAAATGAGTTGAGTCCAGCACTTTCTGGTCATATGTTGTATATGCTATGTCAGGTTATAACACCTCTGCTGATGGCTTCTCTTTGTCCTCTCAAAGGTTTAAACCAGCTGTCTGCTTCCTGACAAACAGTAAATACTTGGTACTGACTCCGCTTCACTGATTTATCAAGAGAATATCTTCATTCTTTGTCTCTCCCCATGTATTATGCAGTTGTATGCGAGAAGCATTGTGGGGAGCTTGCAGAAGAAATCTGTACAGGTCAACTCACAAATGAACATATCCTATTTTGTCAGATTAAATGCTATAATTAGATACTTTTAGACTTTCTGTTCTTTTTAGTCTCCAGTTACTTTCCTTAACAATTACTGTTGTGAAAGCTCTAAAAGGAATGTACGTGGAGTTGATTAAAAAGGAATTACAATAAGGCAAAATGCATGTGTTTCTTGGGGAGAGAATGAAGCCACTTAAATGTAATTTTACTAGTGTTAGGGCAAAGCCATATGTCTGATTCATCATTGAATGCAACAAGAAAATGGATTCATAGCAATTAAAGGGATTAGAAGTAATTTGGTTAGCTATGCAGAATAAGTTACATGGCACAGGTGTAAGCTGGTGGTTGGATGGAGTGGGAGAGTGTCACTGCTGTCATGAAGAGCTAATGAAGAGTTGTAGGGGGTGAGCTAACAGGTCTTGTACAGGGACAGAGCAAACTAAGAAGGGCATTTCAGGTACTGGACAGGACTACAGAAGGGAGAAGTTGTTCTTCAAGTTGGAAGAGAGGGTTATAACCAGAGTATTGGATTTAATTTGAGCTCTCTCCACTATGAGGAATTGGAAGCTTCTGGTTGTCTCAATACAACTTCTAACTCTGAAGTCCTGGCACAGATTTTGGGTTTTGCTAGAAATTGTGCCAGGTGACTGTGCTCCAGAGGAGCATAACAGCTGTAATTTAGTGTGCTGCATTTTGGCTACCATTTCAGTCCATTTTGAAGTACATCAGCATGCTGCCTATTTCTGACTTGACAGAAGAAACACAGAAAGTCAGTATGTTGTCTTCATTCACCTGAGCACATTTCCAGGGGATGACCCTGTATAGTACTCCAGAGTCAGTTTCTTTGTATTTTTTATGTTTTCTGTTTTGTATTCAGATCTCAGGAATCACTTTTGAAAAGTTTAGTATTAAGCTTTTAAGTAGCTTTTGTTAGTGGTCTACGAAAAATGAGTTTCTCTGCATAGAGAGGAAAGAAGCCTGGGTCATGCTGTTCTATGATGCAACAAAGAGACTGTATACATCATGACAAGACGTGGTCAAGGTGTGACATTTAGCTTGTCAGACTGAAACAAACTATGGATGGACACAACTTCAAGACTTATCAGGCGGGTTGCCACGACTTGTAGTGTGTGCTAAGAGCTGTATACCTCACCTTCCTATGTGCTATCGCAGGTTGATACAGATTGAAAGGGACCTTCATCCCAACATTTAGAAGACAGACTCCCAAAGTCATTTACTTTCAGCGACATAAAAGAGTTGTACTGAAGTTTTAACTTGACTCAATGTTTTTCTTGTGTATAGAGAAAGAGCTTGTAGATATTCCTAGGTGCATGTTAAAATGTATCAGTGTTCTACTGTTTACAACCATTTTCTGGTGATTACTGCACCACAACTCAAACCACTGAAATTTCCCTCTGTATTGTAGGAGCAGATATGCCCTAGTCACTAGACCACAAAGGACGTAGCTACATGAACATTCAGAAATGGACTCCAGCTGTGCTGTCTCATTCCCTGAGCTGTCCAGAGATAAGAGATCTCTGGACTTGAAGCCAAGTATTCATCTGCTCTGTGCTTGAGGAAGTTTGACCTATTTCCCTGCTGGGACATACTGTGATAATGGCATGGCTCTGTAGCATTTGGAGTATAGATAACTCATGCTCATAGGACAGGCAGTGCAAGCATAAATCTGTTAGCCCCTTGTCATGCTATCTAAAATCACGCGACTTTTCTTTAGACCTCAGATACATTATTCTTTCTTGCTGCTCCTTCTGGCAAAGTGGTCCTGTTTCCCTAAAGCCTAGAATGAGGTGTTCAACAGTAGGATTTCAGGAGAACCTAGCTTGATTTGGTGCCTTCTTTAAGCAGCTTTATCTTTTCATGCAGGCTGTTGTGAATCTTCCTCTTACAATCCTGCCGTAGTTAGCATGCAGTCCCTGTGCAGCAGTAGCCTTGAGCCTGCACCATGAAAACCCATTTTTTAAGGAGAATCTTTCAGCGATTAGCACTTCTTTTTTATTAATATCTTCCATTCAGTAAATAGATTATTTTGAACACTGCAATCACTTTTCCTTTGGTGATAAACGCTACTTTCACTTGTGCTGTAGCTGAATAATGATTTCTTTGTAAGTGTAATTAAACCACTGCCTTCCTCATAATCACAATTTTTTCATATGATATACTTGCTTCAGTAAGTAGCTGTCTGACCCAGACAGCAGGAAGGAACACTTGTTTTTAAGGCTTTTTTATTCAGTAAAAGCAAAAACAGTATGTCATATAAAATGCTGTACTCCTTTCAGTGTGGATGTGCAGGGACAGTTGGGTTGGAAGGCATCTCAGGAGGTCAGGTGGTTCCCCGCCCGGAGCAGGGAAGGCTCTGAGGTCAGCCCAGGTGTTTCAGGGTTTTCTCCAGGCTCACCTGGAAAACATTTGAGGCCTGCAGAGCCTCGGTGCAACCTCTGGCTGCAGCTGATTGCATCTTAAAAAGACATAGAAAAGGGAATGAAAACACATAAAGGATGTTGAGAGAATTGATAAAGCAGGTGTTGTAAATAAGACATCTTTTTACACATATCTTTATGACCACTTAAGATCTTAATCACTTCAGTGTTTACTCCTTCTCATCCAGTGTTTAGAGTACATGAATTAGTGTAGCTTGTGCTCTAAGGATATGTTAGAAAGCATGAAGTAAATGGCATTGGATTGAATAAATTGCCTGTTTTCTGGCCTTGACAAGCTGCACATCAGTGAAGTTCCTTTGTGCTGGCCTGATGAGAGGGCAAAGGGGAGTGTGAGCACTTGCCAAAGTTATTTTCTGCTGTTTGGTTAGACTTGGTCTTGTCCCAGCCTTTCTCTTCAGCCAGTCTGTGGCAAAACACTCTTCTCATATAAGCTCAATCTTCTTGAGTGCCATCTTGAAAAAAAAAATATTTTTTTTTTGGTACTTCCCATATTCAGAATAAAGACTCGGAGATGCTTGGAAGTCATACCAATAAACTATATAGACTCTTCAGATGAGAGCTTTTCTCAAGCTGTATCACTGCCACAGCCTGGCTCTGAGTTCTGGGTAAGTGTAAATGAGTATGGCCTGTAGGAGAGCAATTGTCTGCTGTTTGTTGGAAAGGAAATGCAGTCTCTGATCATAATTGCAAATATAAATTGCCCTTTCTATAAGCTGAAGAGTCACAAAGCTTGGTTCAGTTTCTTTTGGGGAAACAGATGTTTCTTTGAGACATGATCAAGGACAGAAGTCATCACAGCTTATTTACTTATCTTAGTATGAAGGACTATTTAATTCACACATGCTATTCTGTGTGAATTAAGAAGAGAGATCATAATAAAAATGATGCTCAGCTAAATCCATAAAACTTGTTTGCTAATAAATGCTCTGTGTGTGTATATATTTGTATACTTTAAATAAGGGTAATTTCAGGGTCATGTTCTGATAATTTCTTCCTTTTGTGGTCCAAGGAGAAAGTATCCATCTTCAGGAGTTGTCTTTTCCTGAGGTTGGTCTGGCAAATCAGTGATCTGACAGTACAGTACTTGCTTGTTTGAGTACTTGATGAATTCTGTCATTAAACAGCTTTTCATGCTGGCATCAGCTTTTTGTGCGAATGTCTCTGTTGTTTCTGGTATAGCCAAACACTTAGGGCTATATTGAAGGGAAAGAGTTTACATCCTTCAAGTCAGATGTACTTCTTGGTCTTGTAATGCTTGTTTACATTTTACCAGAGTTTGGGGCCGAGATGCATCAGATTTAAACTCATGTTGAGACTTTGTACTACACTGAAAAATCTGAAGATTTATTAAACCCTTTAACTGTTTAGTTCAGACTATGTCAGAGGATTTTCTTAAAGGTTTTTGTTTAGAGCATTGAAAATATGCTGTTAAAATGTCCTGAGAGGTATGACTGCACTTGGAGGAAAGATGTTAAAAGTGGAGAATATGACAGTAATTTGAAGTATCTTTTTTTTTTTTTTTTTTTTTTTTTTTTTGCAGTGTATTTATCCATTCACACATACAAAATGTGGTACTAAAGCACCCATTTTATTTATGCAGGTGAAAAGTTTTATTTATGCAGATGAAAATGCTAGCTATTGACTGGGAAATTAGGACTATTATTTTTCATAACAGAAGTACAGAAAATAAAATCAGCATCTCTAGCAGGGGCCTTGAACATGTCATTAGTTTAAATAAGTGATTGGCCACACTGGCTGCTCAGCCCCTGTTCACGTAGGCAGTTCCATTTTCTTCCTACCCCCAGCGGTGATGAGAGGGAAGCAGAGCCTGCCCCTGTATTGTGGTGTGGTTTCAGTCTTAGTAATGCTGTGGTCACAATGTTTAGGAGAGGAAGAAGCATACTTGTTTGTGGGAAATTTAGATTTAAGTGCATGTCTAGGAAACCACATAATAGAGAAGAAAACATATGGGAGGGAATTAAAAGAAAATGGGTAAAATCACAAAAAAGAGCTAAGGTCTGAAGTATCTTTCTTCTGAGGAGAGGCTTGAAGAGCTGAGGCTACCTGGAGAAGCGACGGATCAGGAGGGTCTTACCAGAGTGTATAAAGACCTGATGCGTGGGTGTGAAGATGACAGAGCCAGTCTCTTCTGAGCAATGCCCACTCAAAAGATGAGAGGCAATGGGCACAAACTAAAATGTGAAATTCCTTTGAAACATGCTTTTTATTTAACTGTGAGAGTGGTCAAACAGTGGAACCGGTATCCCAGAGAGCTTGCGGAGCCACTGTCCTTTGAGATACTCAAATCTTCTGGACATGGTACAAACATAGCTGCTGGTACAAACTGCTTGAGCAGTGGGGTTGGACTAGACTGACTCATGAGATCCCTACCAGCCTAAAAAATCCTGTGATTCTACCACTTGTATCTAACCTTCTTTGAAAGTGGACTGCTACTTAAGTAAAAGCAGCTCCTGGACATACATAACATTTTTATACATAACATATTTACTACCTTCTCTCCCTCTGGTCACAAAAGCAGAATAGAATCATACTCGAGCTTTGTGTAGACAATTTATTTTCCAAATTGCACCTGACTCTTCAAAACACTTTCCTGAAACTGACTTCAACATGTGAATTTACTTTTTTCAAAGTGTAAATATATTTTACTGAAGATTAAACAATTTGAGAGGAGCAGGTACAAATGGCAAGCTAGAGTGCTCTAGGTTTTAGGAGTTGGATTTGTGAGGGAAGAGCATGTCAGGGAAGATACGGTTAGGAGACCATGTTAAATATTAGTTTTGAAGAAGTTCTAAAGAAGTAAATACTTCACTATGCTATGTCTTTCAGCTTCAAGTTAGTTTTTTATCTTAGAAAAGTCAGCAATATCACAGGCAAGAGCCTTTAACTAAAGACTCCATTTTGGCACAGTCAGCCCTGAGCATACAAATAAAGCAGACAAAATACCCTTTGCATTGACTGATGTATTGAAGACGTGTTCTGCTTATGAGCATGAGTCACCAAATGCACACTTGCATGTAATTTAATACCACAACAGACCATGTCAAAATGGAATTCAGGTTATGTTTTTCCTCTAAATGTGACCCATGATACATCACTTAATGTAATATTGCTACTGCTGGATAAGAAGGAAGTTAGGTAACAGGAAAAATGGAAGTGTTGAAATAAATAATCCTTTTTTCACAGTTCAGAAAAGCCGTCGTTTGGTTCCCCCAAGATTTGACTGTATGTCAGTGCAAAAAAGACTTGTGTACAGTGTGAAGAATGTGTTGCTAATGTTTGCAGGTGCTACAAAATGTGACAGGGTGCTTTTCTTTGAAGCTAAAGGAGAAAAATAGCCAAACAATATGAAAAAGCTGAGTGAATGGGAGGTAAAATCACAAATGAAACTTTTTTTTTTTTTTTTTTCCCCTACGGAAATAGCCCTAATTAGTCAACTAATTGTGTACATGGATGTACGTTTCCCTTCCCTCACAATCTGTAAGCCTTAGAGTAGGTTTTATCTTTGCAGAAGAATATCTTGGAGTCATGGAGGCCTCTTTCAAAAAGTAAACTCTTTTCAGTGGTCAAAAGATTAAGTAGAAGTTCCTAGGAAAAGAATAAAGAACAAAATAAAAATGTCTTATGCTTCTCTGTAATCTTATATTACCCCTAGATTTTGAATTCTTCTAGAATTATTGCTTTCCCCATCTCAAATAAGGGTCATGATAGGACCTGAGATGATACAGTGAAGGGTGACATAGAGAAAAAAGAAAGACTTCTCTGTAAGAAAAGACTAAATCCACTGGGATGTTTCATCTTGGAAACGAGGCTATCCAAGAGTGTTATAACAGTTCTGTAACATGACAAATGATGTGAGAAAATAAGTAATGATTTCACTCAGAACCCAGGTATTGGGAAACAGTGAAGTAAATCATTAGGCAAGAAGTGTAAAATTAAGAAAAGGGGGATTTTTGGTTTGTTTCTTTTACATTTAGAAATGAAACTGTAATTCTTTCATAGAAAAAGTTGTTTTTATCCAGCATATGAATAAGTTCTAATAAAATAGACAAACTTGTGGTTAAAAAAATAAGTCCTTGAAGGTCAAATAAATATACACGCAGATACATTCTTTCTGTCTCAGGCAACCTTGTCAGGTTTCTGAAAAGGGCACAGTTTTCTTAAGAGCAACATCTTTCTGTAGTTATCGCTTTTTTTTAGTGAAAAGTTGGAGGGGCAAGATTGTTACTGCAGTTATTCCTATTCTTTAAAAACAAAAAACTTTTTTTTCTCCTGGGTAAAGTAGTGATTAGGTTAACATCTACTGAAAAATGCTTTGTCTTCCAAAATGTTTACTACTGGAATAGTATGAAAAGTGTAATCTGGAATCAAAACTTGTATGACAGTTTTTGTGTATAGTTTCCATACATGAATGACTTTCAAAGCTATGCCCTGTGTGGTGGTTTTACCCAGCTGGGCAGTTGATCCCCACCACAACCACTTTCTTACTCGGCCTTCTCAAAGGGAAAGGGGGAGAGAATATGAAGGAAGAGGCACAAGGGTCACGAGAATCACTCACCAATTATAATCCTGGGCAAAACAAACTCAGCATAGGGGGATTAATATAATATATTTCCTATTACTAATAGTAACAGTGAGAAATTAAAACAGTAAAACCATCTTCCTGCCATCCACCCTCTTCCACCTTGTTCTCCAGTGAAGGAGATGAGATCTTAAAAAAAAAAAAACAACAACAAAAAAAAAAAACATGTACCAGTATCTAGTAGCCTTAATATCAAAGTTATTCTCACTTAAATAAGATTTACAGTAGAGAACAGGTCTCATATGGAAGGAGTGGTCTTCATTCTTAGCATTGCTGGTAGGAGTGCACCTTTACTAAAGTTTCTGCTGCGGGAGATTCTTCTTTTCCCATTAACCATTGTGTTTCTGTCTATTTTAAGGGTTTTTTCATAAAAGAAGAAAAGGTTAGGTTTGGAAATCCATCTCTGGAGAAAAAAAAATAGAGTATAGCTTATTAAAAATCTTAATTTTTAAGTCACTTTGTTGTGACATTATGTTCTCTGTTCTGTTTATTTTATTCCTCGTTATATCTCATATCATTACTAAACCTTATTCAGAGCAGAGACCATCATGTGTATCTGTTTTTAGAGAGCATCTAGCACAGTGAGACTTTATGGATGCCATAGTTGAAATAAGTGATCCATAAAATGGAAATGATTTTACCCCCATAAAATATTAGATTGCTAATGCTTTACTTATGGATGATCCCATTGAAATAAATGGTGTTGATCACCAGAGTATATCTTTTCTGCAGCTGTAAATAGAGTTCTGCCTTGCCCAGAGTGAAACAAACCTGGGTGTAATTTCCCATGAGGATATCTGGTCATTGAGAAATTCTGGGTGTAAACCAAACCAAGCAGCTTAGAGGTGTTTATAACAACATCATTTTGGGAAAGTACACAGTTCCACAAGATTTTCATTCTGTATAAGAGTCTAAAAATTTTCTACATTACTTTATGTAGAATCTTCTTTTGACCATAAAATCATTATTCTCTCTATTCAATAATATCAGTCTTTAGACAGCTGGTATTATGTTAGCACTGCTTTCTGGAAAGTTGTTTCTATTACAAATCATTTTCATATACTGTAAAAATGAATAATTAATTGGTACTATACCCTGTTCACTTGCTCCTTGTTTAATCAGCTATATCTGTACAATGTGAATGCAAAATAGATGTTAAGTGCTGCCAAACCAGAGTATTTTCCCAAATGTATTTCCATGTTGTCCATTTTGTGGTTGGTATTAATAACAAATTGTGCTCACTACTTTTATTTTTCCTAACCTCTTTTCCTTGTGAGTTCTTATCTGATTGCTGAAAACACAGATTCCTCCCTAGAGTTCCTTGTTTTATAGTGCTTATCTTGGTCTTGCCTGGGGCATTTGTAAGTTTATCTTTTGACATTCTGGAGCTTTCAGAATACTCACTTGATGAAAGTTAATACTATATATGACTTCAGATATTTGCAAGAGAAGAGATTTAGGGTAGCATTATTTTTAAGATTGTAATTAATGGGCTAATATGTCATCCCTGCATCAACAAGGAGGCTTTGCTACAAGAGAATCTGTCAGACTTGAATGTGTTGCAAGTCACTGAGGCACTCAATGTCTAGACCAGTGATACTGATAGGATCTTATATTGCTGTGATCTACAGTCTGTAACAATAGAAATGAATTTATTTTACTTATTTATTTATGTAGAGTTTTAAGAAATCTTGTATTAAAAAGCAGGGAACTCTGTAACAGTTTGTTATAGGCCTAATCTTCTGTAAGGTTTTAAGTTGGTCTTGCAGTCCACAAGGTGTAGGAGACATTTCTAAAACACAGAATGAGCAAAATTCACTGTCTAGGAGATTTTCATGCCATGCGTATCTATAACGAAAAATGTCACAGCAGTTTCTGAAAACGTTTCTCTGTATTTCAGTATGTGAATCTGTGTTGATGTGTTGTAAAAACATATGATGATGCTCAGTTATTTCTGGGCTATATGTCAAAATGTTGTGCGTTGAAAATGTCTGGTTCATAAACACATGTCCTAGCTAAGACTTCACTGACTTTTTTTTGTAGTATGGTTTCTTCTTCAGTCATATGGATCCAGAAATGTGTGTGTTAGGCCTTTCACAGTGAAATCTCTCCACTTAAAATCATAGGATAATTCCGTTTTAAAGAAACCTCAGAGTTTCATCTAGTTCAACATCCTGCTTAAAGTGTGGTCAGCTGTGAAATCAGACCAGGCTGTGAAAGGTTTTATCCAGTTGGTCTGGAAAGCCTCCAAGTAAGGTGCCTGCACAACCAGTCTGGGCAATCTGTGGCACTTCCTGGCAGTCCTGGTGAAAAAAGTTTTTCCCTACATCCAGTCAGACCCTCTCTTCTTTCAGTGTGTATCCCCATTACCTCTTCCTTTCTTTCCATGCAGTGCTGTGAGGATTATGGTGTCATCTTTATAATAATCTCCTCATAGGTTGTGGGAGGGGCTGCTGTTAGGTTTCCCAGAAGACGTCTTTTCTCTAGACTAAATAAGGCCTATCACAAGGCAGGTAACGCTGACCATTTCATTGGCCTTCCATTAAACCTTCTCCCATTTATCAATGTCTTGCTTATCCTGGGTTGTGTGGATGCATTGTGAGCGGTGTTATGTCTCTCATGACACAATCTTCCAGGTGCAAATCCCATTGCAGTATTTAGCCTTACATTTTATTTGGAAAACAGACAATGTTCATGATGTAATTCAATTTGTGTAATTTATGGTATATAAGGTTTTGCATGAGATTTGCATTACCAGATGTAGTTTTATGCATTGTATGTGTCTTCATCTCATCTGGTTTACCTCATCTTGGAGGAAATATCTGACAGTGACAAGATTAAATTCAAATTTTAAAGTACCTGTTTTTACCCCCAACTGTAACGGAGCTTGCTGGTATAGATGACTATCTTGTAGAGTCTGGGTTTAGGTAGCCTCAGTCTTCACCTTTGGCCACCACTGATTTGCTTGTAGGCCCTACTGACACAAAGGCAGAAGGAGATTCCAACCTAAACTGCACCTTAATGCATTGATGGTGAACCGTATGTATTTGCACACGATAGAAATGAATGGGGATCTTGTTTCAGAATTTAAAAAAAAAAAAGAAAAAAAAAGGAAAGGCTGTTAGTGATTGAGATACAGCGAAACACTGGTTGGGCTTGTCCTATATACGCACTCTGTAAACCTCAGTACAAATTTGTTAAATGATTAATAAAATACCCCAACTACAGCTGAAATACCTAATCTTTTAAAACCCAGTAGTATTAATGATGGAAGATGCGTTTGTATGTGGGAACATTGCAAGGGTGAGTTAAGTATTTTTATGAAATTTAGCTTTGAAAGTTCAGTTGTATTTTTGACTGTTCATTTAGGTATGTGCTGTCAAATCTAGCTTACTAATTGTTCACATTACTATTTTGAAAACATTGCCAAAAGAGCTATAAGAGCTGTTGCTTCATCTTCTGTAGTCTTTCATTTTTTTTTTCAAGCTTTCGTCATAATACTTTAACAAAAATATCAAATCCTCTGTTCAGAGGTCCTCCAAAAGATCTTTAGAACCAACAATACATTGCTTTGAAAGCTACTGCTTTCTACTTCCCAAAAGAATACTTTTTTTTTTTTTACTAGAACATAATAGTCTATGCAAAATGTTAAATTTCCTTTTACCGCATAACAGTGATTTGATGTGACATTTCTTCATTGTATTATCATCAAGCTCTGAAAACATTAAATCATGTTCCAAGTGATCAATGCATTTATCCTTTGCCAACTGAAGTGCTCATCATTCGTGGCAAACCTCCTTTGTTCTGGCAGAATGGAAGACAGTCCTAATGCATCTTGTCATGTCCTCATTTTCTTTATTTCTTGCACCATGATCTTTACTTTTCCGGAAGAAATTGGATAAGCGGGCATTAGGAAACAGCCAAATGCGTTTTTTTGTTTGTTTGTTTTGTCAGAAACACAAATAACCACATCATGTATTTTTTATTTTTTTCTTCAAGTGAGGACAGTCAACTACAGCCATTCCACCTGTTCAGAGAGTTTCTTCAGTACAACTCCCTCATTTTGCAAATTATGTAAAACTGACTTCTTAGTGGAAGTCCAAAATAACAGAAACACATTTTCTGGACTTCATAATGTGGGATGGAGTAAACAGTCAGATGTTGGACTTGGTCCACCTTGTAAATAGTTCAAACCAACTATATTTGTATGTCAGCTGTTAACACTTAAACAAGTTCAGCTGGTTGCTAATGCCAAAATCGACTGTCTAATTTACTCACAGACAGGAATTCAGAGTAGATGACCACGGAAACAGGAAATATTTTGATTCCTGACATCAAACATTAGCCTTATCCTTTTGGCTTTAGAGAAGTAACTTCTTAAAATATTTGGTGTAATAGCTGGACCAAACCAGGCAATCTAACACTTGGGCATTGATTTATGACAGTTTACTTATTATAAATTATAGAAATTACATGCCCTAGGGTTTTGTTTTTCTTTGCTCATTTGTTGCTTTTTTGTTTGTTTGTTTTTGAATAACCAGAAAGCTGCACTTTCCTTTGTTCATTATTCACAATTTCCCTAACCCTAGGGAGATGTGACCATGTTGCAGGAAAACAGGAAGATCCATCGTGCCGTGAAGAGCAAACAAAACAGTATAATGAAAAATACAAGAAAAGACTAGACAGGAGAACTGTGTCTTAATTATAGAATAAAGTATTAATCTCAAAACAGATTTGTTCCAGAAGGATGTATGTTAGGAAGTGTCTGAGTAGGCAGTGTACCTAGAGAATAATCATGAAATCACAGAATGATTTGGGTTGGAAGGAACCTTAAAGATTATCTTGTTCCACCCCCCGCCATGGACAGGGACACAGTAGTGAGTTTGTTTTTGTTGTATTTTTTTTTTTTCTACAAGTCACAGTGAAAATAAAATCTTTTCCAGTGTTGGTATAAAACATAGATGTATTGGAATTTCTATTTTTCATTTGAAACAGTCATCTATCTTTCCAATCTTGAGAGTACATTGTATGAAAGATGAAGGGTAGAAAAAGGTCACAGTTGCATTTAAAATATTACATAATACTATACATTGCCACAGAACTCATTTAAAAATATATATTTTTAACATATTATCCTTCCTACATTCCTTCCTTCATTCCCCTCAAACTTCATTCTCCTGCCATTAGTGCTGATATATTGAATATAAAGTGTATCTTTTCTTCATATCAAGGAAGTGTTTATGCCTTAGAAATAGTAATTCCTTTTTCTGTACTAATGAGTTAATGAAAGCTCTATGTTAACTTTATTACCATAGCTTTGGAGTTCTTATTAATATATATATATATATTAGCATAGTAATAAGAAACCTGATTCATTTGTAATTTTGAATCTGCCCTTTTTCATTCAGTCTTGTGACACACTGATAAATAATGTTGCACTTTTATCCTATGAATTGTTTGTTTTCTTCTGTTTTTCTAATTATCACGATTTTCTTTAATATTCTTTTAAAATTAGACAATGCAGCTGAGAAAATCAGTTAGGCCGATATTTTAGTGGTCAGAAGACAGGAAACCTGAAATGATGGATACTGTAATTCTGTGAAAAAGTCATGAGGCAGTGAGGTAATCATTCAGAAAATGTGTTGCTTGGACACCAATTGGACTATATTTTATGAGACAGAAAAATCCTGTTGGTGGGATTTATTATCAGGAAGTGAATCAATAGGGTCAGTATAGATAAAATCAAATATTTTCAAAGGAGATAGTGATTAAAGTTTCTGGTTTGAGGTATCTAAAATGAAAAAATAAACATAACAGCCTGTTTATCAGAAATTTATAGCTGTCTTAAGAGTTTTTAAATTTTGATGTAAAACTGAAAAATCTCAGTCACTGAAATCAATGAAAAATGCCATGGCTGATCAAATGTGCTTTAAAGAAATTAGCTTTGAAAAATTGCATAAACCTGTTGGGTATTAACAACAAGCACCATGAACAGCTTAACTTAAAAGTGTAGCTTTAAAATTAAGCAATAACCAAAACAGAGTTGAGTTGAAAGAAAGAAAGAAAGAAAGAAAGAAAGAGAATTGACGTGAGGCTGTACTGATAGCATTGTTTGCTGTATCATCAGCAGCTGTAACAACAGAATGGCAAATAATTTCCATGTAATGGCATACATAAACTCTCTCTGTGAACAAAACAAACTTATAATTTGCCCAGAATTCAAAGGAAATGCATAAAGGTCTAAATACACTAATTTTTACGGGGGATGGATAAGAACAGTTGAGTTATTTGTAGTGTTGAAATGAACAGACATTTTGTTTTACGGTGTTCATGGGTACCTTCTTCCATAAACGTACATACATGTTTTCAAAATGTTGCAGAACATTTGTGGGTGAGCTCAGCTGCATAGTGAAGGTGTGAGAGAGCCCCCCTGCATTGCTTCTGCTGTCAGGGAAGCAGTCAGCACACTTGCTACCCACTTCAACGCGCAATGTCTTCCTCAAGTAGACACCTATATTTGGTGGGATGGATAGGGCTAAATTTTATTGACTGCATTGACTAAGGGCTTGATTCAGTTGCCTGAACAGTGACATCTGATACTAGTTGAGATGCCTTTGGGCATTTTGCCTAGCTTCTAGGCTGATCCAGAGGCTTGCAGATTATATCTGCCACCATGCAGGTGCCTCAGGGCATCTCTGGTGGCACTGATTTCACAATACTGGTCCTCTGTTGACATCTGTGTTAGGACACTGCAGTGAGTCCTAGGTCTCTGTTTGTTGTAACAGAAATCTAAATGGCTGACTGGGATGTAGATACCTGCCTTGTATTCATCTGCACTTAGGTGAGAAAAAGCCACTTTCTGCAATTCTGTCTATGTATGAGCCTGGTTCGTTCGGCAACAAAGCAGTGTACACACAGGACAGAGTTATTGCTTATTTCTGCTAGCTGAAGTCCTGCAAAGAAAGGATCAAAATATATCCCACCGTAGAAAATAGTGTATTTTCTGTAAATTTGAAGAAAACACATGAAATATTAGGATACTTGTTTGTTTTGTTTTGTTTGTAAATATGAATGTTCTTAGCCTTGTTTTAAAATTTAAGTCAGGTGTAATGGCTGTAGGAAAAAAGCATTCACATACCAGTAGAAGTGAACAATATCAGTGATGCAGTAGTGTTTCATCATTTGGGGGCTGTGTTGAACGCTGGAGGCAAAAGATACTTCTTACATTAATTATCAAGTTAGGTTGACAATACCCAGTGTTTGAGAAGAGGTGGTCCCTAAACAAGTGAACTACAGAAGAGAACCACACCAGTGGTGTGCAGATTGCAGATCCTGTAGGTACAGGTCCATCATGCTGGCCTTGCCACACAGCGCCTGTGAGGATGAGAGGGATTTTTTTTCTTAACAGAAATCTAATCACCTTATTTTGGATGCATAATGAACAGAGTTCCGCATACATAGAAAAATACTTCCCTTTTAGTGATGGATTTAGTATTATGAATCCAGTATTCTATTATTAATTCAGTGTTATTTTATTATTGATATATTTTATTTATATTTAATGCAATAAGATGTCAGCTTGAAATTAGTTCACTTTATATCTATGGATGGCATATGATGCCAGGGCATTCAGCCCCTCTGTTTAGAGGAGGAACACATAAACAAAAGTGACTATTTAGGCATGTTCAGTCTGGAGGGCTTGCTCGGTCTCAGCACCCTGAAACATTTGAGGGTAGACAGCATTTGGGGAGACAGCTCTGCTGTGACCATGCAGTAGAGTGTTGTTGCCCTTGTTCCTGGGGTCTGAGAACACCCTGACTACAGTATGTCCCTGTGAGGAATCAAGTAAACATGTTCTGGAATATGAATAACTACTCCATATATATAAAATACTAAGTGTGGAGTATGAGATGAATCCCATAAATAGTGATCAAAAGGCGAAGTCTTTTTTTTCTTGGGGGGGGGGGGGGGGGGGGGGGGGTGTAAGGATAAGGGGCTGTTTATGCTTTTATAATGTCATTGAAGGAAAGTCAAAAATGGAATCTAAATTTCTCCTTCCAATGCAACAGAAGAAAAATTCAAGAAATAGCTTACAGTTCTTAAATAGCAGTGGTTTCCATGTTTAATCTTTCACTGTCCAAATCCAAGGTAACTTCTGGATTTTCCTAATTGTCCATTTAAATGTAAAGCTTTCTACTGTTGAACTTCATGAATATAAATCAACAGGAACAAGAACTGCTGGCAGCGAGGTCCAGCTGCTGTTGTTGTATTTCAGAGGGGTAGCAGAGGTCTCTTCCCCATCCATGTTCTGAAGCCACAGATTTAGGCAGCAAATTAAAACCTTGATGGGATTTTTATGGGGAAATTGCAAGCAATATTACAGAAATTTGAGAACTAGGGTCTTCACTGGGGTTTTGAACACCTTCAGAAGTTCACTCTGGCATTCACAACCCATTCACAAGTTTCTGTTGATTATTTGTGATTCACAAACATCTGATACTATGTATGTATCCAGTGAATATATGGTCTCCAGATTTTGAGCATTTTATTCAAACTCCACAATGATTTAAATAATAAACCACTTTACAGCAATCATCACATCCTGAAATAACAATTCTTGCTAAATTAAGCAGGGAAAAGTGGCAACAGCTGACAAATGTCTCATTTAGGAAGACTGGAGTTTTGTTGATCCTTCAGCACTGCTTTGCTGTTTGCTTGTCTTTCTTCAAAGTACAGCTAATATTTTTAAGATATGACTGTAATCAGTTATTTCTTTCTGTCATGTTAAGTGGAAATATGTCAATGGGAAGCTTTTCTGTTAAAAGCGAAGTAGCTACCTTGCTACTTAATTGTTCTAGGAACTCTAAATACAATCATACGGATATGATCAAATAAAAATCAAACAATATTAATATTTACCTGAGGTCCTCTGCAATATCAAGGTCCACCGGAGCAAACTCACTTTATAAGTTCCAGTTAGTTTTCCAAAAATTAGCAGAACTCTAACCCAGTTATCTTTGTCATTTTAAAAGCAACAGAACTGATTAATTTTTTTTTCTAATTAGCACTAACAAAGCAGTGGACCGTTTTAACATTATTTTTACTTAATAAAAACATTTTAATGAGACTAGATAGTAGTTGTAGATATCTATGGAGAAATCTGTGTTCCTACACT
This sequence comes from Oxyura jamaicensis, assembly GCF_011077185.1. Lineage (NCBI taxonomy): Eukaryota > Metazoa > Chordata > Aves > Anseriformes > Anatidae > Oxyura > Oxyura jamaicensis. The sequence goes on from NC_048893.1 coordinate 9,132,127, forward strand.
TACAGAATTAGAATAAAATGAAAAATGGAGGATTTTGTGCATCAGTGCTACAAAAATTGCTGTCCTTAAAAAGAGTGCAGGTGACAAAGGAATGGTGGTGCCAGACTTTTGTGATTAATTTTGTATGCTATTATTATAATGCTATTTGCATTACCTGGTATTTGCCACATTGTAGAAAGGTCTTCGTAAGCCATTTATAACCCTCTTAAAGGCCTCTATAAAGACAGAAATCAGATAATGCATTTTCAGAAACATATGATATAGAAGATACTCTACACTCTGTCATCAGTGATTTCAACAGAAGAAAGACAATACTGCATTAGGTAATCTTGAAATTAAAAGATTTAATTTGGAGAAGATTGTAACAAAGATACAAAACTGGACTTTCAACACAACATAGATGATCATGTTCCTCTTGCCTTTTTTTTTTTTTTTTTTTTGTCAAGCTCAAAATATGAACTAAGGAAATAATTTTTCAGCGTGGCTATAATTAAAACTATCTGCCCACATTTTCTTCCACATCTGCCCAGTAGAGGGAAGAAAGGAATATCTGATAGAGCATTTTGTCCTCTCTGCAAAAATACATTATCTGTTTCCTTAATGTAGACAAAGCTTCCCTGCTAGACTCCCTGCTGTCTTCTTCAAATTTCTTTCATTTACAAATTATGAGGGGGAGCAAACACAGAATAGATAGATCTTGTATCCAGAACTGCTAGGCAACTACATTTATTAAGCAGAGATTATCCACTAAGTAGAAGAAGGAGAAGTAAATGAAGGGGAAAATGTCAATGTTTGCTATCGTAGCTCAGAAAACATGATTTTTTCTGTTACTGGTAAAAGGCCAAAGGCTTTGAACTGACCTGACAGAGTATGGTGTCAGGATGTGTCTGAGCTTGTCTTGGCACAGTTTCAGCTTGTTTCAGCAATCCCCAAGTGGCCAAATGACTGTAGTGTCACTGTGTCTGAGCTGAAGCTGTGAACCCCACAAACAGTAAAGGTCTGGCAGAGCTGGGGAGTCACTGCCTTTGGAGCAGCACTCAGTGGTGCTGGGGCAGGCAGCTCACTGAATTTAGCAGGGAAGCAGTGAGAAGGAGACAGCATATGCTAAAAAAAAACACAAATATAGTTCCAAGTATAGCACAGGATAGAGAAGGAAGAAATTCCCATCTCTGTGAACATCATACTCCCAGCAAGGTTCTCAGGTTGCTCACAACTTGTTGTAATATCTTCTTTCACCTTGTTGTAGTTCCCCTTTTTCCTAGTGGAGGAAGATAGTAACTGTCAGCCCTAGGAGTGAGAGAAGAAGGAATATGGGAAGAGTGAGCGCAATGTAAAATAAAAGTGTTAGATCCTAGCAAAATTTGGTGTAACTATTATTAATGAGTTTTATTGTATTAATTAGTTATCAAATATTTTGGACTATTAGAGTATTAAAACACTAACAGTAAATTATCATTGCTAATTATTATTAGTAATTATCAGTAAATTGTCATTAATTATCAGTAAATTTTTATCTTTCCCTCTTTATGGTGTGTTCTCTTTTGCTCATTATGTGGTTTTGAGTATATACTATGTTCCTTGCTGATGACTTTCAGTAAAGGGCAAGACACAGTAATGTGGTAAACAGTCACAGAGCAATCTGGGAGAAGCCCAGGAAATCACTAAAAAAGTCAACCTGAAATGCCTTGAGAAACCAGAGGTTTTTCCTCCTCTTGTGTGCCTTTGTCTGGGATATTCTGCTGGATTTGGGAGACAGTAGGCTCAGGAGGTTCTAGAACCAGTTTTTGAATCCTTTGCTAAATGCTGTGATCCCTTTGATGTGCAAAATACCACTATGGCTTATCAGAGTTTACTCCTCTGGGAGGAAAATGCTTATCCAATGGTTAAGCCTCAATCACTCTGGCACTTCAGGTGGAACAGAACCATCTCCTGCCCAAGGACAAGCTCTTTGAATATTTCACATGACTGAAGGAAACCAGAGGGAACTTTCAGGCAACCAGTTAAAATACCAAGACAGTCCAAGCACCAAGAGAGATGTACAGGGAGGGAAGCACAAGTTGAGTTACAGTTTTAATTTCTCCCCACCCTGTTGTGTCGCTGCCTTTTTGGTGAGATAGATTGCCCACAGCTGATGATGTGGAGTAGGGATTGTGCTGTGGAAGCCAGCGAATCCAGTTTGTATTGCTGGAAGCTGTGATTATGTAGTTCTTGGTCCTCCTATTCTCATATGCCTCTCTGGAATAAGGAAAAGCTGTGATTGCTAGATGACTGAGAGAAGTTTGTTGATGCACATCAGAAGGAATACCTAACATCATAAAATTGTAATGATGTTAAAAACAAGAGAATGCTCTTGTTGTTGTTGCAGTGTCTATGATGTGCAGCAATGGGAACAAAATACTCCTAAGAGGAAGCCATAAATAGTCAGTTCACTAGAAGATGGAAAAATACTCAACATAGGTCTTACAGGAACTGTGAAATGCCTACAGAATCCCCATGGCAATGTTAGAATAACACTGTAAGTCTCTAACATAGTAAAATCTTCAGAGCAGTTTAAGTTAATTGCCTTGGCTATGGGAAATTTTCTAAACTAAAAAGGCCTCTTTTTAAGCAGGACTCTGAATGAGGGAGGATATGTTTTCTAGTTGTCACAAGGTTGTGACTAAGCCAGTTTACTAGATCAGTCTGTCACTTTGACAAGTGAGGCAAGCAGTGTAGTCCTGTAGTGTCACCCAGCATCAGTGGGCACTGATTACAGCCGAGTAAGGGGCAATGCACTGAAACCCCAGAATGAGCCAGCACCATAAGGTGCAATGCAGCAGCATTACTGCAAATCTGCAAACAGTATGGTGAAATATCTGACTGATCCCAGTTCTAGGCATAATTCGCATAAAGGTCATTCAGATACCAGTTTGAAAATTGCTTTATAAGTCAGCTGGTGTTTCTTTGTTTTCATAACACAAATATGACCTTAGCCACAAACCTTGCTGTTGTAGCTATCTAGAAAGTCTTGCCATTTGGCAAGAGATGGAAGAAAGTATATTCATAGTGTAAGAAGTGTTTTGTTGTTTCATAGATACTGTGGCTTGGTTTTAAGTGTTTTGCTGGCAGCAGAACTATACTGTTGCCAGATAGTCTGTATGAAGAGCAGAACTATTGATTGCAAATGGTCTGTCAAACTTCAATCTGCAAACAATGAAATGAGCTCACATTCACCTGAAAAATGAAGCCAGGGAGTATTGAAAGACACTGGCATTTGATGAAAACAGCTACTTTTTAGGTGTAAATGTTCTGCTTCATTCAGATGTTAAGGAAAAGGAAGCCATTAAGACAACTGTACTAAGACTTCTTAGACTTACAGTTTTCTTTAGTGTTTCTCATTTCTTTCTGAAGTGTTGAAAGACTGGTACATTAAAAGCATTATATTGATTTGTGCATGCAGCCGAACTTTAATTGGGAGGAAACGTTAGATAGCCACAGTCTTTACACAAGCTGTCAGCTGTATATTACAACGTTTTATGATATGGTGTTTACACACTCTTAAACCCTAATGACCTAAATAGATTTACATTCTACAGCTCTCTTCCTTCCGTACTTAAGGCTTTCCAGATGTTGTAATGGGCAGATTTCAAGGACTGCATCAGGGACACCCACAGTCCTTTATTCTCTTACTACTGCTGTATGTCTTAGGTGTGTATATTTGCATGTCCTTATCACAGACTTCGTAATAAAGAAAAAAATCTTGCTGATACTGAAATGTAAAAAATAAAATGTGGTTGAGGATTAGGAATATATAGGAATAAGGAACTGTGAGGAAAAAGCAATGGGATTATATTTGTGTTGAAAGGTGAAGAGGGCATTCGGTACTTGTTATCTAGGCTGACAGTGAAGCACATGGATAGGTTCTATGACCAAAGTGATGTGCCTTGTTTGAATTCCTCATGGACATTACAAGATTCAGGGTAGTGTTTTTCAGATACCTGCTCTCTCACATACCCCTGCACCATCACGTAAATTATATGCCTCTTGAGTTTTTGAAGCACAAATCTATTTAAGACTACTTGATTCTAGGCATCTAGTGTAGGAGGAGTCAGAGGATCCAAAATAAGCTCCTTCTCTGTGTCACTCTTGTAGAGTCACTGATACCTTTCCTTTTACGAGGAGGTGGGAAGACTAACTTCCTAGCTGTCAAAATGAGGCTAATAATATGTATTGCCTCTGGGGTGAGGTGGGGGTGGGGGAGAAGCTGATTTGGGGAAAGTCAATAATAGTCCTTCACTTCAAGATGAAAAATAAGGAGAGCAAGAAAATAAATTGCTTTATGCAGATCTGGGAGTGTCTGTCAACCCTTCCTAGAGACATTTTTCAAACTCCTTTCCTCACCAGACAGCATCACAGGGTAACAGAGTAAACAGCTCAGACCTGTGGGTGAAGTGTAGAACGTGGTAGCAGCATCAGGTGCGTAAGGGCTTCTGAGTGTTTTAATGAAAGTTTTCTTTGAATCAAGATCACCAGCTCTCTCTGACATGAATTTAGGTCAGGATTTTCACTTGGGTCCTTCAAAGTTGTAGGTTATATGTTCACCATCTAATATAAATAATGGCTAAAGTAGTGTATGCTGGTAATAGTTGGGCATGCTGTCACTATATCTGTGGTTTTATTTTAGTTTTACACCTGTGGTTTAGTCTGGCCATGAAGCAAGTTTGGTTAGGTGACAGTAAGAATGACACTGTATCCTGTTCTGACAGATGCTTTATAAACTCCTGCAGACCTTAGTGAAGGAGACAAGAACACTGCAGCATTATCTATTCTACTGAGTGCATGGACAAATGAGGTTAGCATTCCTGCCAGACACTGGAACCTTTCATGACAGAGACATCCAGCAACATTTTAGGGCACTGTTCACTGGAGACAAAAGTCTCTGTGATATTCAGCAGGTTTTTACTTAGCTCAGGGTGCTGTCTGAGCAGCGCAGCACTATAAAGTCCTGTGGTGCAGAGGATGCCCATATTTGCATGGACATGACCTGCTTTCCTTTCATTTGTCTCTCTCTCCCTCCTGTTCGATTCTGCAAGCATGAGGAATTTTTTTTTTTTAGCAAGATGCACAAACATCTGTTTAGCTATGCAGCTTTTTTCCTCTTAGTTAGCATCTTTGAGATTCTGTAATTAAGCTTCTGGGTAAAATATGCTGTCATGATAACTTATGCCTGGAATGCCCGATTTAAAGTAGTGGGACCTGTTCTGCCGAGCAGAGGTAGTGCCTGATAGATGATGGTAAATTAGGTCAAATTTGATCTTCCTCTGAGATCAACAGTTGAAGTTGAGCAACTCAGCATAAAACTGACCAATTTCTAGAAGCTCATAAATGAAGGTTCCTGCATGTGATATAACATGGAGACTTCAATTTTCTTTTCTTCTTGTGGATTTGTGCTTTCTTTTAAGGCCACAAGTCTGTCGTTCAGGTTGTGCTGCTGACCTTTAAACTGTTACATTAGCACTAGGCAGGAATACAGGGCTGGCAGATGTTGCAGTGCTGATATGAATTACTCAATTACAGTAGCCTGGCAATGAGATTGGTGATCCTGTGAGCACTTTAAAGAGCACAACCAAGGAGATTAATCTAGTGAAATAGATTCCACAGAAACACGATTGCTGAGGTTAATCTAGTAAAGAATGCCTTGTAGTGTCTTTCTAGCTTTCTGTGTGAGCTTCTTGGGAAAAGATCATTTGCTGTAATTAGTCTCCTAAGAAAGGGATTTTTTTAACTTTAATTTGAGTTATGGAAAATTCTGCAATTTTGCTTCAGAGATTTCATGCTTATTATTTTCCCATCAGTTCTAATGTGAAATTCTCAGGCATCCTATCCCCAGATAAACTGACTGTGTGCAGGATCAGATTGATTTCACTGGGAGCTCAGAAAATAGAGATCTCATGGGATGAGCCTTTAACTCATGAGTATGAGATCCACTAAATAACTCAAAACTGTATCTAAAACCTAAGCCCAAACCACTCATCTTCACCTCACTTCACAATGGATTTTGCAATGCGGTCACTTTTTGACTTGAAACTGAATGGTGACCCAGATTACTAGAATTAGCCTTTAGTTAGCTAAGCAATTTTCATGTCAGCCTTTTAAAATTTGAGCTGCATTCACGTTTTGCTATTAACTCCTCTATAGAAACTAATTTCTTACTCTTCTGAGTTTCAGAAAAAAGCTGAATGCTCTTAAATGTTTTTATGTGCCATGCTGAGAAAGAATAAAGGTTAGAAATGCTCAAACTTCCCTACCCCCACAACCTGCTTTTCCCCTTAGCTTTACGCTGCAGATACCTCACTCTTGGTCTTTTTGAAAGGAAAAAGAGCTTTCCCTCTTGGGACAGACCTGAATATCAGGCTTGCTGAATGCTTACCAGGCTGGTTCAAGGGTGAGTAGGTTGATCTCCAACAGGGCTGAAATGTGCTTAGAGTAAGGCAACTAAGGCAAACCATAATAATAATAGCTGGGGTGTAAAACATTCATAAGATTGGAAAGATGTTACAGTTTTACAGATAATAATTACATTTTATGTTATTTTCACACAAAATGATGCAAATGAATGCAGCCTCAGAAGTGACTTTACTAGTAAAGGTACACTACAGGAGAAAAGTGGGAAGAATTTCACTTCTTTCTTGAATCATTTACATTGTTCAGTTGTACTTAACAGAAGTTTTATTTCTTTGTTTACTTGTTTTTTTCCTGACTTTTGTGACAGAAGTGCGAAGAGAGAGGATTTATTACAGCTATATGCTCTTGCATTTAGTGGGTAATAAATAACTGGACCAATTTGTTCCTTCTCCATTTTTTAGGCTTCAAATTTTGAGAATACACTTTTTGAGAATAGACTTTTTTATTGTAGATTGAAGTCATTTGTCTGTGGAGCCATCAATGTGTTGCAAGAATGATCTGATATAATGTCTTCCCTCCTCCTTAAATTATGGCCTTTTGGATTTGAGAATTAGACAGTGGAAAAATGAAGCCTGAAAATTAAAATCTAGAACAGTATCATTAATGTATCATGCAGAAAATGCTTCTGGGATTAAAATTTTGAAACCAATTATTATGGGTTGCATGCACAGCCATCTTACAGTGCCTATATCCATAAATATATATACCCAGAGTTGGACATCACTGCCCCATTTAATATAGATTTTCCTTAATGTGTGCCATTGGCAGATGCTTTTAAAAGTAGTACTGGGGGGAAAGGTAAGTGCTGTTGTCAATCACTTGTGGCCTTGAGTATTGTTTTTATTGTCAAATGAGTTTTTCAAATACTTCATGACTTTCTGTGAACAACCTCAGCTGATCGTATTTCTTATCCTGCACAAGAAAAAGTTGATAAACTTCCACTTTGCCACAGTTCTGATGACATAAAAAACAGCAAAATCTTGTTTACAATTACCTTAGATATGAAATTAAAGAGCAATACAAACAGCACATAGTATTTTCTTTCAGAATGCCATATATTTGCATATTGCATTGCAAATACAAATTTGAAGGGAAAACCAAAATAATTGTTGTTGTGACTGGCTTGTCCCCCAAAATAACGAAGTATGCGTACTATTGTGTAGAAAAAAAATACAAATAGTTTTTTGTCGCTGTTGTTGTTGTTATTCAATGTATAAGAATTTGCCAGGAAATATTTAGAATGCTAATGGGTTCAGTATTTGTAAACTTCCAGTTGGCTAAACTACAGGAAGAAGAAATTATGTTATATATTTAATCGGCATATTCTGAGACAGTGATTTGGTTGCAAAACCAGGATGAACCCAAGCTTGTTGAGTTGTTGAGTCTCAGTTGCCACCCACAAGAGATCAGTAGGTCCACACAACTGTTCCAGAACTGAAGATTTCATAGTGAATGTTACCACTGATTTATTGAGATTTAAAATTTGGCTTGTAGCATTGATTTCAGTGTGCTGTATCTCAATAACTGTGCTATAACGTGTACTGTGTTGTAACTAGTACAACACCTAGATCAAGTAAAAGTTGTTTAACATCCTTATTCGTAGATGAGAATATTTCATACCCTGAGCTAAGGTGTAGTGGAATGTTATTTACATGAAAGCCACACAATAGCTTTTATATGCTTCCAACATCAGTGAATCATTTGAGGGCTCTGTCACACGTGAGATACAACTGTAGCTCAGTTTCACCTGCTACAGATTTTTTTTTAAATGCAATTTCAAAGATAAATGACTTGTTTTTTTAGCTTGCTGATTCTGAATTCAAGTCACATTTTATATAACTTGCTACATGATAGTGTTGACCTTACATAAAATGTGGGATTGAACAAGTTATGCAAGTGATGTTTCTATGTCTAAATGTTTTGAAGATTATTTGGATTCAGATAAGATCTTATCAATATTAGATACTTAGATAATTTGTGACTAAGTCCAATACATTTTTTTTTTACTTCTGTCATAAATTTTAAGATTCTTCTCAAACTGTAAATACCGTATCCCAGATTTGAAATCTAGTGAGGTTTAGAAGCTCCTATACAAAGGGATTTTTTTTGTATATTAATCTGCTCTTTCATCAGTCTATCAACACTAAAAATAAAACTGAGGAAAAAACACACTAGGATTTTTTCTCTTTTCATAGAATCATAGAATGCTTTGGGTTGGAAAGCACTTTAAAGACCATCTAATTCCACTCCCCCTCCCATGGACAGGGACACCTCCCACTAGACCAGCTTGCTCAAAACCCCATCCAACCTGGCCTTGAACACTTCCAGGGATGAGGCATCCACAGCTTCTCTGGGCAACCTGTTCCAGTGCCTCACCAACCTCTAAGTAAAGGATTTCTTCCTTAGGTCTATTCTAAACCTACCTTCATTTTGTTTAAAGCCATTCCCCCTTGTCCTATCACTACATTCCCTGATAAAAAGTCCTTCCCCAGCTTTCCTGTAGGCAAAAGTTTGGTTTTTGAAATGTTTGTTTTTCTATTTGATTCTTCTTTACATTATTTTCTATTAGCTGTTTCTGTATTTGAAGATTATAACTTTCTCAGTTCACAAAATATATTGGTATTAAGAAAGGTGGAAGAGATTTCTGAAATTATCTATGAAAAGAACACAGTAGATACAGGGGTGAACTAGATTACAGGATTTATATGTAGACATCACTAATCATACTGGATAAAATATGTATTACAGTATATATTGGCACTTTTCATACTTGCATTTTGTGATATTGCCTTTGCTTCCTTTTTGATTGCTTTTTTTTGTCTGTCTCTGCGTGTACGTTAATATTTTCTGTGCATCCAAAATCAGAAGAAAAAATGTGTTCTGTTTCAGTCCCCTCACTACAAGAAGGATGTTGAGTTGCTCAAGTGCATGCAGAGATCAATAAAACTGGTGAAGGGACTAGAAGACAAGTTACGAGAAGGAACTGGGGGACGTGGGGTCGATTAGTCTGGAGACAAGTAGGTTAAGGGGAGACCCGATTGCTCTCCACAACTACCTGAAAGGAGGTTGTAGTGAGGTGGGGGTGGTCTCTTTTCTCAGGTGACAAGTGATAGGACACAAGGAAGTGAACTCAAGTTGTGACAGGGAGGTTTAGATTGGATGTCAGAAAGAATTTCTTCATGGAAGGGGTAGAGAGGCGTTAGAAAAGGCTGTCCAGGGAGGTGGTGGAGTCACCATTCCTGGAGATAGTTAAGAGACACATGAATGTGGTGCTTAGGGACATGGTTTAGTGATGGACTTGGTAGTGTTGGTGATGTTTTAAGGGTCGTAAGGCTCTTTTCCTTTTTGATTCTGATTCTATGTGATAATGGAAAGTTGAATGAAAATTTTGGCCTGCTATACAAATATACCACTGAGTTGCTAAGGAATATAACAGAAAACATAGTCTGTTGTAGCTTTATTTTATAAATTGACTAAATATTTTGGCCTGTAAACTTGTACTGCTTTCTGATTACTCTGCCTTAGAAATATGAAATGAAGGGAAGGAAGCCTTTGGTGTTTGGGGTTGCCAAATCCAGTAATCCAATAGAAGTGAGGCTGCCGCCGCTCCCTGTCACGAGATCTGGCCAGCAGGAAGGGTCAGCATATGTGTGGATTTAGGAACTCTGTCTACCCACTGTCTGGCCTGTACATTGTCTTATCTCCAGTTGCCTTACAGAGGTGTGTCCCTCAGTTGACAATCGAATTTTACGGTCTCCCCAGGAAGTGTCTTGGAGCTCCTTGTTCCCTCAAACCCATGTCATAGACCCTCTAGTCTCTCCATCATCTGTCCCAGAATCGTGTCTGCTTTAGAACTTAGCTTGCAGGCCACTTAGGTCCAGATAGTCCTGCTTAATATTTGCTACTGGTCACACACCAGCGCATGTAAACCCACACAACACACACGTGCTCCAATCTCTCCAGTTGCTGTCATAACCCACAAGTCCCCAAGAAGGTACGATGAAGATAGATAATAAACTATATTTGTTTATCACAAACCATGAACAAATCTTAACATTTCCTATACAATTTTATTGAAGACAAACTCCCTTGTGACTCCCTTTTTAACAATTCGAGTTCACAATTTGGAAGTGGTCAATGTTGCATGTTATATAGCAAGCTAGGATGAGCATGCCTACTTGTAGAAAAGAATGTACACCTGATACCTAAATTAAAATCCAATTTCATTTTATGCCTTTGTATACATTGGCAAAGTCTTAGGAGTCGTCTTAAAATTTAAGTTTATACCATGCTCATCCATTGAGTGAAATAAATTTACCAAGGGATAAGGAAATATTAGCAAGGTTCATGAGATAATGAGATGTTTAGCATACATTAAATGAATTTAATCACAGACACTTTTGAATTCTTCCTTTAAAGGAAGATTTTTTTTTTTTTTTTTTAAAAAAAAGATTGCTCAAATGACATAAATGACATTTTGAATTGCTGCCTCTTACAGAGATGGCTTTTTCTGGAATTGTAGATTAATGTAGATAGCCAGCATTTGTATTGAGTAAAGGACAGTACATTTCTGTATTAGTTAAGCATAAATGTTACAGTGATGAATTAACGTTCTGTTTTCTCACACTGGTTAGGTTCTAATAGTAATTACGATTCTGCTTGTCAGAAGAGATAAGGGAAGAATGGTTACTGCAGTGCTTCACCAGCAGGTGAAATACTTCTCAAGATATGTCCAACCCAAGTTAATTTACATTTGACAAGTTTTTAAAAAAGAAATCCCAAACTTTCTAATTTTTCAGTGCTGATAAGAAAGAATTTCTTTTTTCTTTTTTTTTTCCCAGAAAGTCTTATCTCATTGACTTCACTGTATTAAATGGGTTGTTAGAATAGAAAAAAGAAAAAAAAAAAAAGAAAAAAGAAAAAAGAAATTGAGCTTTTTTGATACCTGCAGCTAGAGGGAAGTTGAAACCAACCTTTGCTTACTCCATAAGTCTTCTTTACTTATTGGCTCTTCTGTTAGTTTCCAAAAAGAAATAGCGTTACAAAAAGCTATAGGGAATAAAGCAGTACACAAAATGGAATGGTGCTCCTGTTTCTTTTTGAAAATTCATTGGTTTGTTTATAAAACATAAGCTTGAAAACTAATAAAAATCCTATAGGGATAAGGCATAAAGATGGACAATATATTTTTACAGCTTCTCAATGAAGCATAATGTCTGTATTACTGCAAGCCCTACAGTACATGAACTTTGTTTATTATTTTTTTGTTATTGTTATTGTTTATATTTGCTATGTATAGGTACCTATTTGCATACATTTCCATACAGAAGACCAGACAGGTAGTTTAACTCAGGGAAACACTGAATTACAAAAAGCTCTTACAAATACATGACAAACCAAATATAAAAGATTCAGAGTGAAGACTATAGATTCTAACTGAAAATAAAATGACATAGAGATGAAACGTGCAAATGCTTTGTTAAATTACACGTACAAGCTAATGCTGTGCTTCTGTCGGGTTGTGCATCAACTGTATTGTTATAATTGATATGTGGGATTATCTCGGGTCCAGAATTTCATTAAAGATATTCTATGTCTTCGTGCATATGAATAGTATATTTCAATCTGCATGAACACACAAACACACCTATATATGCTCTTTGTGTCTGAATGTCTTAAAAAATCAGTTCTTGCTTTAGTAAAAATACGAAATATGTCTGTTTTACAAACAAAGTGATATGATTTGCCTCAAATCTTGTGTTCACGTAAGGAAGAAACTGGGAAAACTGCTAAGCAGGAGAGGCAGCCCCCACAGGACTCATTATTGCAGCATAAGCCATCTTGCAGAATCAAAGTACATAGCTAACATATCAGCATGGTGATTATTTAAAGGTGGGCATTGCTTATATAACCTGATGGAGTGTATCAGAACTGGAGTCCGTTGTGTTAACTACAGTATTAACACATTAATTCTGCCTAAGAATCCAAATGGATAACATCAATAGTAAATATGTGTTAGTTCTTTGATCCTGGAGATTCTTTTGGGGACATAAGTAAAATTCCTAGTGTAGCTGCGGTTGAGCAGATTTATCCCTTTCAATTACCAAGAGTGATTATCTGTGAACATGTACCCAATTTTGCTAAACTTGATAAAATGTTATTGTTTGGCACAATATTAGCAGTAACTTACTCAAGAAAGTACTAATACTTGTCCCTGACAAGAACAGAAATATATCTCCAATGCATTAATTGTCATATATCATATTGGTACTTTTGTGTCATTGATTTATAATGACCATCTAAGAACACTGAATTTAAATCTACAGAAATATAGTTTATTTTAAACACTTAAGAGCCAAGGAGCTCAAAATTTCAGATTTCAGAGCATAATTAATAGAGCAGAATAAGCATTCTCAAAAAAAAAAAAAAAAGGATCAAAGTGCTAGTTCAGCTTTTTAAGAAGTATATGGTTTGGCAGACGCTGACCTTTTATTTTTGCATAGCACTGGTTTTATTCAGTATCACATTCCAAGTGGGGGAAAATATATTTTGTGCTAGTAGCATATAGCAGAAGTATCGTCTACCTTATATAATCAATATGTACATTTTGTCTGGTTGAATTTTAAATAATTCAGTTAATGGATTTATTCCATTACTTATCTATTTTAGGTCTTAATAATGTCAATTTATTCTACATTAATATAAAAATAAATAAATAAAACTACAGGAACACGCTTTAGCTACAGAAACTCAAATTATTTCCCTACAGTTAAACAAAGATTTAACCGATGTCTCTGTACTTCTGAAATTCACACAGAACATTATTGTGACACTGTTCTCAAAAGTATCCTTCTTTTGTGGTGTTACTCAAAACACAGATATGGATAGTTTTTTTTTTTTTTAAATGATTTTTATTTTTCACCAGTAATTTTTATTCACATTTATTCATGACAAAGGTATGAACTAAAAATAATGCCATTATGTTTTTTTTTTTTTTTAAATATATTCAGCTGATGTGTTACCTTTTAATTTTAGTGAGATGGATTTAGTAATCCATTCATGCACCATCTTGAATCACATGCCATGTTCATTATAAGGAACATTTACTCATTTTAACAGCACATTACCCCAGTGCTGTTGTCAAACAAAACCAAACGCAACAACAGTAAACCCTTCTGCCCCAGTGTTATTTTTCTCTTTCATGGAATTTACTTAATAAATTAAAGCATTCAGTTCTGGAGGGATAGATTAATATATAACTACTTCTCTTCAAATTGTCTCCTTGTAAAATTTCAGATGAATCCATCTCTAGATTATCCATCTGTAGATAATCTCAAGTAATTCTTTTTGACCTTTAATCTTGAAATCAAGAAGATTTTTAAACTTGTTTTTCTTTTTCTTTTTTTTTTTTTTTTTCTGGAAAGCAAAGGCTTTTGTCTACCTGTTAAATTTCCATGTGGTATTTGCAGACTGCAATGTCAATATTTATGTAAAGGCTTTTCCTACTAAACTCACCTTTTCTTCAATAGACACTGAAGACAAAGGCCAAGCTGTAATAAAAAGAAGATATTAATACATACAACTTCCTTTTGTAATGAATGGTAAATGTTAGCACCTCTTGAGTTCAGGTGGTTGATTGTTTTGTTTTACCTTCCCAATTATAAGCCCTAGTGGTTGCTAGTAGTCTATAATTATTTTAATTAAGGTGACAAACAATAGATAAAAAGGAAAGCTGATACTTTATTACTTTCTCATAGAATATACGTAGACAGAGACAGTAAGAATTTGGGCTTTGGAGAAGATATAACAAAGCTGACAAATAAAATAAAAAGGATATCTGAGTATCTGAGAAAGATCTACAGTATTTAAGGCTCTACCTTGAGCTACCGTAGGCTTCGGAGGACCTTTGCTTACCGAATCAGTTTTCTTAAACGAAGAATGTTTCATGAAAATACCTCGTCCTTGAATGAATATATGAACCTCTTAAAGAGGTAGTATTTATAATGGAAAATGTGGGAGAGAGACTGTTATGCCAGCAGGAGTTAAATGTGTAATGAGTCATAAGCAATGAAATTTAAAAGAAAATGCAGTAGTCTAGGTTATGTTATTGTCCCAAATGTCTTAGTAGTTGCACCTGGTCTTCGATGTGTGCCTGTGAACATTTGTCTCATTACACAAATTTGTAACATTACACAAATTATGCAATGATGTGATTTTTTGGTAATGTTTACATTGAGGAGTTTGCAGGAAGTCTTTAAACGTTTATCATCACAATCAGTCTCATTCTTGTAGATATGAAAACCTTGTTTGTCTTAACAGAATGACTTAACTAACTGCAGATCTCTAAGCAACTGGCATCATGTTGCTAATGTGATTTCTTGTTTCAATATATTCTTCACAATTGTTTTTCCACACCAGAAGTGTCTGCATAAACTTTTTTGTATGTATAGTAGCTTTTATTCTGGCACATACAATGTTTAAATATATGTATATATATGTATATGTGCTTGATAGATGCAGTTGTGATCTACTTAAGATTTTATCAACATTTTAATCACATTTACATGCATCTTGTGTGTTCTTCCTTCTCTTTGCATTCCTCCCAACCCCCACCACAAAATAAATAAGTAAATAAATTTCTCCCTACACAGTATTGAATTTGTGTTTAGATGCTATTAAGTTATTTCTGGTAATTGGTGTCCTGTCAGAATGTATCTTGCTCAGTTGTTTGTTTGTTTGTTCCCCCGTGCTTTTCTTGTCTTATCAGGGAGCTAAGGTAAATTGAGCAACCTGTACCCTGTACTGCCTGTAGCTGGTTTTTCCTCTTAATCTTCAAGGCTGCTGTGAACAAATAAGCAGAACTAATCTTGCTTTCCACAATATATGTAACTCTCCTTCGCCCTGTTAGAATGTCTCATTTTTTTTGTGCTCAGAAAGATGTATTACCAGAGCACTTATTAGTTACGAATTCAGCCAATGCCTTAGATTACAGGGAATGTGTCCAAGATTATGCAAGTTAATGAGAATTAAATCCCCCAGAAAGCAAAATCCGTGGCATTGCAATTCTGCACTGGGCACTTGGCCATTATGAAAATCTGGTTACAACAGATACCTACCCATCAAATGTCTTGTTTTCCAGAAACAACATAAAAGAAATTTCTGTTGGAAGCTAAAATGCCTGAAAGCAAATGATGAAGTTGGACATCTTTAAAGGAGGCATGTGGTATGAAATAGTGCATGGAAGGAGGAGCCTGGCTTTCAAACAGTCACTCTGCAGTCAGAGACGGATGTTTTTACTGGAGAACTCTGATTTTAATGACAAATATATATGGTAGACCTGACTGTATATTTAAGATGCAGTGTGGGGAGAGACAGAAAAGGATTAAGATTGGCATCTGTACCCAATGAGACACATATTATGATGTGGCAAAAATAAAACTATGGGCACTAGGTTAATCTCTGATACTACTTGGATTTATATTAATAACTAATTGAAAGGAACAAATATTCAGTTTGGGAGTTAAAACTGAAACAAGTAAGTAATGGAAGGTAAAAACAGTTCAGGTCAGGCAAAACAAACTATAAACCTAAAAAATAAGACAAGAAGAACATTTTATTAGAATTGTGGCTATATCCATGAAAATTGAAAAAATCATGACTTTGAGTACTTATACATTCCTTCCTTCTGCAAATGAAAACGGGTATGTCCCCATTTAGCTTTTTCTCTAGTCTAATCTGTGCTATTTATGTTCAAAATTCTCAAGCATACAGTTCATTGTTCAGGAAAGTTAAGATCTCGGTAAACTAGGTTCTTGGAACCTTCCTACTTGAATTATTCAAGGATCTCATAAGGGATATTGTTAGAAATTATACTGCACATTGTTCATAATTTCACAGATGAAAGAATGTAAAATTCTTATGGAGTTCCCTGAAAATTTGCAGATGCTGCCTCATGGTCTGTATATGAAAGAAGCTTTCCTCGCTGAAATTCAACATTCTTGTGACACAGTAGGAAGTGTGGTTGCCCTCACTTTGAATATTTGCTTTGCTCATGCTCTTTCGATGTTCTTTGTCTTTGGTGGCTTTTTACATGGCTTCTAAGAACAGCGTTGTATGTCCTACTTTCAGCAGTACATGCTAGGTGTGAATTTCAACTTCTCGCCCTATCTAGTCGCTTTGCAGTTTACCATACCTTTCTTCCACTGTGCTTTAATCCTGTCCTCTGAAGATGAAGTGTTAGCCATCAGTACCATGTTGTAAGTGTTACAGCATGAACTGCTGATTGTACCAGAGGTACTCGCTATAAGCATAAGTCCATCCATCTGTCCTCACTTTGAGTGTATGTTCATCCATCTGATCGATCAGAGAAGAAGCTTTGGTGCGTGGATGCTGGGGTGGAATGATGCACTAAACTATTAGTATCTGCTGGTGCAAAATTCTTACTGTTCCCCAACATTTGTAAGCTTCCAGGATGAAATCTGAAGCACAGCAATAAATGTACATTAGTCAGGGACTTAGCTGAAAATTTTCTGGCATCCTCTGCAAATACTCTTGGTCTCTTTACCTGTATCTAACTTAACTCTTCCCCCTTCTTCCTGGATCTCCCTAATTTCTTGTCTTCCCTTTCCATCTTTCCTTCATGTTTCTTTCCCCTCATGGGTGTCTTCCCATTCTTCCTTGCTCAGTTTATATTTCAGACTTGACAGGAACACAGCAAAGTTACACATTCTCAGAGGAAATATGAGGAGGCCAAACTAATATGTCAACTTAGTTTGATATGTAAAATCTAGTGAACAAATTACGCAGCCTGACAGAGCAGGAAAAAAGGCCTCATAAAACATGTAATTAAACAAATCATGGCATTGGGAACTTCACACTTCACCTCATTTTCCCTCTGCTTTGATGATTATTCTGTGAGAATATTTTCTGTGATATTACTTGCTGTTAAGTGTCCCGTTTTGGAAATGTCAAAACACTAAGTGATTGCCTTAAGGAAAATATCCTTCTACTCTCTAACGTCCCGCTTTATGACATAGTGGAAGCAAATTATTGAATATACTTGCAGTTCTCTATTTTGTCATCTTGAATTTACTTAGTTTGCTGAAATAAAAATTTTTGCATTTGGGGTTTAAAAATAATGTATAAACATACTGCATATAGACCTCTTTCTAAAGTAAAATTTAAATTATTTGAAAATAAGGAACATTATAAAACTCAGATACTTGATTTCTGTATGTTTGACACAGTCTGTTTTTTGCTTTCTTTTTAATCTAGTGCTGGCTGGCTTTAAATGGAGAAAGAAAAAAATAAAAAGAAAATACTGTTTCTAAGGGGTAATTGGAGGCTCCTTTTTGAAAAATAAACAAGCAAACAAACAAAAAGCTGTATGATCATTTGACAAACATTTTTCTGGTGTTTTCCACTTTCAGAAAGTAGAATAATTATACAGTACTACTTAGTGTCTTTTACTACTGTCTTGACACTTCCATAAGATGGAAGCCTAATGAAACTTTCTGAAAATAATTTGTTTTTCTCTGATGCATTATGCTGTACCCCTAAACACTTTGATTCAAGACATGTTCCTGTCCTTTTGCCTGATTCAAAGTTTGGATTCAAACCAAGACATCTCGTCTTCCAGAAGCTCATTTCAAAGTACATTATATAATGTGAAGACTGTGTTAGTGTTTTTCTGTCATAAAAGTTAAGGTATGCATTGCATACCTTATGGTATCATGTAACATAAGAACATGTAGAAATGTTTGAAACGACAGAGCTTTCTGGGACTGTGTAAGGATGGTGTAGGAGGGAGGCCACCAGAGATGGTGAAGCCTGTTGGGAGTAATCCACGCCTTGGTCAGTCCTAATGCATGCCTGGCTGTTGCCAAAAACACACCAGGAAAATACAAATTATTGATGATGGTAGATTAGAGCTAGTGCTCATTCCTCCCTATGTTATTTAACTTGTTGGATATAACCTCTGTTTCTCTTGCTGGAAAATTTCTACTTTTATATAGAATTCTTGAATATTCATTGGAACAGCTAACTCCTGCCTTTCTACACTAGAGATGCATCTGTAGTCCTATGAATACATAAGTAGAGCAGCTTCAAACAGGATGAATTAATATATCAGTGTTTCTTCTGTTAGGGTTGGGATCTGAGTAGTGCCATTGCAAATGAAAATATTTCTATTGAATCTGGGAGATGTAAAAGAGCAGTAAAGGTACAAGAGCAGTCCCAGGCTCTGGGATCATATGTTCAATCAAATTCCTTTGGCAGATGGTGTTTAGGGAGACAGAGAGAAAACAAAAGGCTCCAGGGAAATGAAATAAAAAACTTCTAAGCCAAGGAAAACAAATATATCTTTGTTATAAATACATATATATATAATAAATGTGTATATATATAAACACACACATGCACTAGTGGTGTGTATATGCATATATATTTGTATGAATACCTATATGCACAATTTCTTTTTAAATGAGGAGAATGATGTAGGCTAAAGGTTCAGGAGAAGGAAATAAAAATAGTGCAAAAGAGCGCAGAAAACAGATATTTAAGTGTCAAATACAAGCAAGATCACAATAAGAGAGAAAAATAATTGCACATAGGTAACACAGTTACCTATGCTAAAGGTGAAGAAAGACCCATGGAAGGGACAATAGTGAGAAGATCAAAAGCAAGTAAAAAAAGAAAGAGAGGAAATATATAGCCAGAGAGGTTTTTATGTTTGTTTCTTTATTTGTTTTTCTCTTTTTGTGTTTCTCTATTTGTTTTTCTCTTTTCTCTTTCTTCCAGGTGCTAAGGCACTCTCACTTTAATCATTTTAGGCATAGCAGATGTAGTTTCCTGTTACCGCTCAGCATCAGGCCATGACCACTGGCTGTTTTTATCAGAAAAATATGCATATGTGTATTCACAAAGCAGTTCCTTCAAGGTCTAAATTTTAATTGTTTGCATTGTATTTTTTTTTTTGCAATTAAATCAACAAACTCATCCCAAACGTTTTTAGATACTGTATTCTACCCAAGGAATCTAAGTGTTGAACTATTCAGAACAACGGCATGAGAACCTGAATTGAAATTTTGATTAAATTCTCATTTTAGTTTTCATGACATTTTAGATCATCATGTGCTGATTCCTTGGGGAAGGAAAAATTACAGGCAAATGAATAAATCCCAAAGTCATCAAAGATAATTTAAGTTCACTGATTCTGTTTTATCAGGTATAAAATTCTTATGCCTTTTTGTTGTATACAAAATGGCAAAGTCCAAAATAAATATTATAACTTCCTTCCCTTCCAAAGAATCAAAGGAAGCCTCAGTACTTCACTGGGTCAGCCCACTACATTTTTAATTGACTATCCATTTGAAGATGGTGAGAATATTTTTGTAAGTTAAAGACATTTTGAAGCCTATTGAAGTTAGTGCCTGATACTTCATATAATAATGTATTTATTTTAAAAATGTAAATGAATATGAGAAGTCTGCATAAAAAGAGCTAAGAAAGTGAGACATGGTTTAATGAACATCTGTATACTGTCTTCACTCAAATAGGTCTATGCCACCAAAGCCAACAGGATCATTACAGGATTACCCACGTAGCCAGCATATACATACACATACTTTCAGTGATGAATCATTACTGAGAAATTATATTTATTTTTATGTCTGTTGCTACATTAGTATCTAAAACATCATTTAATGTACTCTGATGGTGCACTTTTTCCTTGTTAGTAATCTTTATTCTCATGCTGTGTTCTACAGATTGCCAATGATAGATCTCTTCAAAGACATCTAGTAAGAGGTTCAGAAAATACTAATGATGAATTTCATCTTCTAAAACATCACTGTAATAAACTGAATATTTGCAGGTGGATGCTGCAATCATTATTTGATCAAGCTTAATGAAGAATATTTAGAATAAATTTCATTACTTGAATTCTACATTGAAATCAACTCTGTAATTTTTCACAGTAAATTGGAAAGGTGTATTGTTTTGACTTGGTGATTGAAAAAATGCCAGTCTATTCTGAGTTGGATTGATGGAAATAAAAATAGCATTAAAATAGCATAATAGTTTACATCTAATACATAAAAAGGTTGTTGGGTGAAGATTGTGAGCTCTACTAGTTTAATGATCTGTGCCAGTTTAAATCAACAAAGTAAGAATTACATGATTCCAGAATAGATAAGAAAATAAAGACTATTTCCTGAGCTTCACTTCTCTGATTCTTATTATTATTTTAGGAAATATATATATATATATATATATATATATATATGAAAGAGAGGAATCACTCAATCCATATGAAAGTGTATCCATGGTCTTTCCAAAATAAGGCTATTATTTTGGCATATAGGGCACAGTACCAAAAATTAAGAATACGTAGAAGTATTTTAGAGCATCGAGGCCTTGAGTTTTAAAATTTTCAGAGCAGAACTTTTACTTTTTTCCTTCTGTGCAATTCTGAAGACATTCTTGGCTCTTACTGTTTGTTGTCCAATAGATTTTATGGAAGCTGAGAGAAATATAAAGGGAGCAATGTCCTTTATTTTTGTTTCCTAAGTATATTTGACAGCACTTTCTCTTTCTGAATAGTCATTTTTTTCAGTCTGAACAGTTTGAATACCTCTTTCATACCCAAACAAGAAAGCTTAAAATAACAGGAAACCTTTTAATGTAAATAAACATAATGAAAATACTACTACAGAACTACAGGAAAATGTCAACGAGAGTAAGTAAAGAATCAGAAATCAGTTATAAATCATATTCCTTAAAGATGTCACAAATACAAAGGATGCAAATAGAGCATGTTTGTTTATTTTTGGGACAGCAGAAATTGTAGGAGCTAAATTTTTGCAGCTGTATACCTGTGCATTATATTTCGTTCTCATTAAAGGGATCCAACTTGTACTATCCAAAGTTACCATATAGAAAAAATTCTTCTGCTAAACCACTGAGGTTGAATTGCACTAGAAGGAAGACTACCCACCCTTTTAGTATAAATTGGTGTAGACTCCTATGCGGCATACACTTAGACATCTTTTAATTTTTCATGTTAAAAATCTGATTGCTTTTAATGGTTCGAAGTAAAATACGAAAAACAGTGTAGTTCTTGACTAAGCAGTGTATTTATTTTTCTGAAGATAGAAGTTTAAAAAATTGCATTATCAAATAGAAACTCAGCACGAGCCTTACTTTTTGAGTGCATTTAATGTAGTTAGAACCCTGTGTATGGAAATTTAACTGGCAACACTAAGAGTCTGTCCATCAGATGCTATTTCTTCTAAAGCCTCTGTGCTTTGTTGCATAATTAAAAATGTCTTACTGTTGAAAATGAATTTATAGGAAACTGCAGAATAGTAACTGTGAGTAATAGAAAAGTCATCCCTTTTTTTTTTTTTTTTTTTTTTTTTTAAATACTCTTTGGAATAGTCTGAGATTTAAATTTCACAAATGGCATTAAAATATGCCAAGGTGTGGGAAAATGTTGTGCAGACTAGACTCTTATGTCAAGTTTTTTTGGTTTGTTTATTTGTTTTTGGTAGTCTTACTAATTATAGTAAGGATTAAAGTCTTCACCTTCAGTAAGACAGATGAAGTGTGTTTGGCTATGCTTTCCATTTCCATTGTGAATCAGTAATGGTACCAAAATTCTACCATTTTGCAGATAAACTATTGTCAAGTTATTACCAGTTTTGATACATTTAATGTAATTTCATGTGCCAACATAAGTCAGAACTTAGACTTATCTGGCAAATTATTTCATTAAGGAAGTGTGGTATGGAATGTTTTTGAGCTTTCTTTTTGTAAAGTCAAGTTGTCATTCCACAGTATGACTGATCAGTACAGCAACATAGCACAGAACTGTCTAGATTGAAAGGCAGCTCTGGAGGTCCTCTACTGTAGCCCCCCTCTTCACCCCACACTTTGCTGAGGATCATGTTCAGTGGAGTTTTAAATGTCTCCAAGGTTGGATGTTTCACAAATTTTCAGGGCAACCTGTTCCAATGTGTGAAAATATTTTTCTTGTATCATAAGTCTGCATGTTCAGCTTGTGCCTGTTGTCCCTCCAAAGTCCCCACGTGGGTGGGAAGAGCAGGTGATGAATCCTGCTGCCAGTAAGCCCTCTGGCTAGCTCTCAGCTCAGGGAGCTGTTATTTCCTCTCATTTCCCAACTATTCTGCAAACAGCCAAAAAATCTTCAGTATCTTTGTCAAGTCCTAGAAAAAAATGTCTTTATTATTAAAATTGTTAATCACAACAATTTAAAGCTAAGGTAATTATCCAAATATATTATCATTTGTACTTCAGTGATGAATGTGTTGTTACTGCTTTTTTACAGAACATAGAATGGAGTCAGAAGACTTCCCAGGAGTCAGAAGTATAGCAATAAATAAATAAATAAATGAAAATAAAAAAAGTAAAACTAAGTAGATGGTGGTTCAGTTTGGTGATGATCATACTTTATAATGGCTATTATTAAATGTCTTTTGTAATACAAAGAAGACAGAAGGCTACTTTGAGACACTCATCTTGCTAAAGATTAGAAATCTCCAATGTCTGTAGTGGAGCTGGTCATTATTTACATGCTTGGTGGAAGAAAGTAAGCCTTTTTAAAAAGGGTGCTATTTATCTCATCCTGAAGTAGACATCTAAAATCAGTCAAATTAATCAGACCTCTCAGAGTGACCATAAAGGAAGCCAAAGGTAGCTAGTGCTGATACGTTTGCTCAGATAAAGCCACTCCAAGACTTACTTTATATTTACTGGATAAAGTCAGTGCCGCGCTGAAGTCCTGTCTCCTAGAAAACTGAATTTGGTTCTTCACCACATGGGACTGAATTTGATAAGTCTGCATTTTGTACACAAAATTTATGAAAGTGAATTAAAAACAGTGTAGTGGGGTGAGATTTGGGATATATAAGAAAGATAATGAAGCCAGACTTTGGTCTACATTGACGATAGCAGATATAGTGCAATGGAGGATTCATGACTAAAGTTTTATTATTAATATACTATTCAAAGTTACATTAAAACAAAATGCAGTAACTTTAAGCTGAAATTAAAAAGTGAAGAGGGGTCAAAAAGCGTAATATAAATCAGTAGTTTCCTTTCAAATAATCTACTGAGTTAAAATATATAGTAGTTTAACATATTTTATAGTAATATTAAAATTATTTTTTCTTGTGGAAAAGGAAAGCACAGTGTCTTGGAATTCACTTCAGTACAGGTGAGGTGTCATACAGCTACCAAAGGCTGAATTTGGAAATGATTTCTTCAGATCAATGCCAATAGAAGTCTGAATGTATTATATTGAATTTCTGCCAATATTTTGAAGTGGCAAAAATTTAGTGCTCTGTGTGCTTCATTCAGAAACACTGCTATAATTATGTTTGAAGAAACAGTGGAACTATGCAAGGTGAAATAACTTGCAAAAGAAAAATTCTTGTTGGGGTTGTGCTTAAAGATACCGAGATAAGTGATAACAGCTTTTGCCCATTTTTTTCTCCCTCTGATTTAATAGTTAAACTGGAATGTGTTGCTCACAGTAATTAAATTCTTATCACCTACTGCACCACCGTTTCTAGCATAAGTGCACAACCATATGGATAGATGATGTGTGAGCTGTACAAGGAGTTCACTGGACAAAAGGTAGAAGATGAAGGAAGAAGTAACTGATGCCCTATCAAGTAACATTACCAAAAAAAAAAACACAAAACAAACAAACAAAAAAATTCAGATGCTATAACCATAAAGTGAGATGAATCCATTGCAGCCTGATTGGGAAATTACTTCCATCATCCCCAAATAGCAACATGATTTTACAGTTACAAGCTATTTTTTCATAAGAATAAAGAAGTTAAAAAATGAAAGACTCAAAAATACTGGAAAATTCCCGGCTTTAGATTTAGTATAGTTTTAGTTGACTGCAAATGAGTGAATTTTAGTTCAGTAACTGCAATTCTTGTCTACCAGTAGGAGCTACACCAGTTTATTGTTATTGTTTATTCTAGAGACAGGAAGGTCAGGCACCTTCTGGAATGTAGGTATCTGCATTTCATACGTTTGAAATTTTTTCTTATGTAAGGGCAGTTTGAAAAATGTGGTAGATACTAAAATAGCTTCAGAGGTACATTATAATGCAGAGGTTATAATGAAATAAGCAGAAGCCATTATTGGATTGAGTAGAGTTCAATCTCTTGGGCCAGACAGCCATTAGTCGGAGGGCATTGCTGCTACAAATGTAGTCTTAATTCCTTTCTAGAGGCAGGCTAAAACAAGGGAAGAGGTTTAGAAATACACACTTCTCATGGAACTTGAAACCTTTTTGTTACACAATGGAAATTTACCTTCTTACATGTTACTCTGCAGTAGCTGAACTGCTTTAAACGGGCTGTAGAGCAGTTGCAATAATTTTTATTATTATTATTTTTAATTAATTACCCCCAGTTAAGAGTGCCCTTACAAGACTCTTTCTTGCAGTCGTGTTGAGTCTATCACACTGCTAGTGCAGGGATCAAGTAGTAGGTGGCTCTTGCCATTGCTATTTCCCAGCTTCCAGGAAAGCCCCAAGCCCTCTGCAGTTCCTGTTGAAGCTCCTTTTATCTGAGTGCTCTTCAGGCTTTGTTCTTTGGCTCTAAGAAAGAGGCTGTATTTGATTCTTGTTTCAGCAGCTGCACATGCCAACAGGAACCTCCAAGTCCCTCTCCCAGCTTCTGTCTGGTGAGGTCAATCTACAAAAGTACAAAACAAAATGAAGATCAAACAAATATAACAAGAGCATGCACGTATGTTTCAGATGTTTCAGGTCACAAATGTTGCTTGATTAATTTTTAAAGAAGTCTTGCTTGTACTTGCTGGCTTTTCTACAAAATGAAATATTAAAAGCTTGTGAGTCTTCTTGTCCTGGCACCTCCATTTTCTCATCTTGCTGCAGTGAGTGCTTTCGGAGATCTTACAGATCAAACTGATAGGCTGAATGGGCCTCCATGCCATTTCTTCTGGGATTATGAAGAGGTGTTGCCATTTTCTAATTTGAGAACCTTAAATGCCAGTGTCAACACCTGAGGATATGTGCTGCAGTTTTCTGATCAGTTCCCAACATACACAGACCCACTATCAGCTATTTATGAAACAGTGTCAGCTCATGAATGTCTGGTCTATCAGCTCAAATCCTCTTGTTATCTGCTGTCTTCTATCTCCTCACTTTCTTCACAACATCAAGCATTACTCTTACGAAAACGCTGATCAAAGAAGACTTTTTTTTTTTTTTTTTTCCTCCTGTCTATGCATTTGTAAACAAAAATTGCATCTTCTGGGCATTTGCTTAGCTTATTTTCATTCTGACAGTGTATGCAACTATGTGTGTTCCTTTTGCTGTGCTATTGCTTTGAACCCTGTCTACCTTACTGCCTCAGGTCTCAGGTCTCTCTCTTTTTTTTTTTTCTTTTTGTTTTTTGACTGCTTTGGATATTTTGTCTTGCAAAATTCTTGTCATTTATGATAACAATCTGTTAGATAACTTTCGTGGATTAGTAAATTTTAGTTTGCTTTGTCAAGGGTTGATTCCAGTAGTTTTAGTTATTCCTTCTCTCTTTTATATTCTTACTGATACAAGTTACCATTATTTATTAGGAAATTATCTAGTTTCTACAAATTGCAAGATTTTTTTATTTGCTTATTTTCTTTATTTTTTTATTTTTATTATTATTTTTTTGCTGACATGAGGCTACACCACATCATTTGCAAATTCTTCTTTGGCCACCGTCTTCCAAATTCCCCAACCTTCAGTGCTGGTGGAACTTTTCAACAGCAAAATCCTTACAGTCCTTTTTGCCACTTTCCTTGTGAATATGTCTGTTGTGGGGTAGAATCCAGTTATTTGCTGTGTCTGGTGCTGCCGAGAAATCTGCTGAACGCTGTGGCCTCCCAAGTTGTATCTCTACTTGAAGCACATTTGCTGGCCTTGCACAGCTTTGCAGAGAAAAGGGTCTAGCTAGTGCTGCCCCCAAACTGTCCGGTTTTTTACACAAGTCAATATCAAACTTGGTTGCATGCTAACTGTAAAACAGGATGGATAGTCATGGACCAGTGCTTGAGTCTGTTCCAGGGCCCTATTTATTTTACAAGCCTAGAAGTAGTGTCAGTACTACGTTGGTACAATGTATACAGCAAGTTTGACTCCTAAATATTAATTTCCTCAGGAGCTGGAGCTGTTTTACCTCACCTTATAGTCCCAAATATCAAGCAGCTAGGTATTCCCCAGGACAGAGGGAATCCCACATTCAGATCTCTTTTAAGCTGCATTTGGAGCAGAGATTTGAGTTTTGATCTCTTCTCTCTGAGCCTCTAGGCTTGCAGAGCCAGTCTGTCTCTATCTGTAGTCCAATGAATATTGAATTACTGAAAAGTGGAATAGAATATATTAACGTGTGTTGTTGTAGTTTTCCAGCTGAGAAATAATTCTTTCAGTGGGTCTAATTTTAACACCTGATTTCTTTGCTAACTTATCTGAAAGAATTTAATTTAGTGACTAATAATGGTGTATAGTAACTGAAAGAAGGGAAAGGGTTGTCAACACTGTGTGATCAGATAAACTGAAGGTATCCTGCCTTCCAATTTGGCTTGTTTGTAAGGAATTCAAATATAAATGCTTCTGACATGTTTCTCTTGTTGCTCTGGAACATCATGTGCCTTTGGCAGTTTGCTGTTCTGGTATTTCTATTGCTTTTGCAGCTTTAATCCTTTAAGAAAATTTAATTTCAGCTGGCTTTTTAGATTGTTCATGAAGACATCCTTTAATTAATAATGAGTATGAACTGGACTTTCCAGTGCATTTGAGTGATTTATAATTAGTGTTCTCATTTTTCACTGAGCTGCAATAGTACTCTATATTCTTTCTATTCAGTTTCACTTGTGATGTTTTTTTTTTTCTTATGTTCTTTCAAAGTTATTCACATTTGTGTTCTTCTGGAAAAATACAGTAATTATACCCTTATGAATCACAACCTCTGCCCTCTTAATTACAATTAAGGGAATCCATACATTATTGTATTTAGATTCTTGTATAAATGAAGACAAGAAGAAACAATGTGGGTTTTAGATGCTGACGTTATTTCCTCATCTCCTCCTTCTTTATTATGCTACTTATGTCTGCAGAATTCAAGATTCAGATGAAGATTGGAAACATCCAGTTCACAACCTCCTATTTCATCTTCATATTTTGGAGTAGGAGGAATTATTTTAACATTTACATGGTTTTCTTCCTGCCAGACTTCTAGTTGGTCCTCTATGATGTATTCTATCCAATAGCAATGTGATGAGTGGCTATGAGCAAATAAAATAAATGTCTGCAAATATATCTCTATGAACATGTACATCTTTATATTTCTGTTGAGCAAGAGCAGATCAAACACTGAAGAACTGATTTGCCTTTTATGTGAGAAAACCCGTTTGGTGTGGGATTGCCCACTGGCTTAGACTTTTTTTTTTTTTTTTTTTTTTGGTGAGGATTAAAGCAATTACAAGATAATTTAAGAATATCCAGGCCTTCTAAAAAATTTATTTCCTTTAGAGGAAGCACTTCTCCTGGATCACCAGTTGCCTACAGTTTCCCCCATTTCCATTCCTCTTCTCCATCATGTGCAGCTGGGGATGGGCCAAGGGGTGAAGGAACTGACCTCTCTGTTCAGCTGGCAGTGGGGTTATCCCACTTACAAGCTACAAGAAAGCCAAAGAACTAACTAAGGGAAGACAATAAGAAGGCAGGGAAAGTTAACGAAGCAGTCTGAAGGAGAGATTTGACAGGAAGGTGAAGCACAGGAGTACTTGCTGTGCAGGCAGTTTCCTACATCTATACAGATGGTCTTCCTGCTATCATGCTAAATGCAATGAAGGCTGTGATTAATGCTTGCTATTCATACAAGTGGCATCAAAACTGGTATTTTACTTTACAGACTTTTGAATTGTGCCTTGCAGGTTAGTAGAGGAACACACTGCAGCATCTTGGAGACCTTTGTTCTTATACTTGGGGTATCAAGTGTTTAAAGGGGGACCAGTTCCTCTGGTTAGTATTGACTGACTGAGGGATGGTCTGTGTTTTCCAGCAGCTCTGAAATCACTATAAATTAAGGCAAACATTAACAATATATTCTAATGAAAATATAAAACTAACAGAATAGCTGTAGTATTTTGATGCTCAAATATAAACCTCCCCCAAATCAACAGAAAGCGGTTCTCAAGTTTAACTTCATGTAATTCTTCCTCTGTTTCCTTCATCTAAAAAACTTTCAGGATATTTGCACAGTGTCAGCTGATACCTAAAAATCAGCAAGTCTCATCCTGATGTTGCCTCTGCCCTGAAATGATGTACATTTGAAACAAATTTATTTTTATTTGTCTGTTCACTCCCTGACAATCCCATCAGAGATCCAGCCTTCCCATAAATCTGTCCTATATATCATACATTTGACAATTAATCATAATACGTGTTCTTAACTCACTGTTAAGAAGACTCGGTTCATAATGAGGACTTAGCCAGATGTGGAACAACCTCTTTACTAAAGGCAAATTAAGCAGCTAACAGGCTTTTCAGTAATTATAATTTGATGTTACCTGCTGTGAGTAAAAGGTTTTCTAAGATCTGATGGGCTGAGGTTTATAACTCAGTACTCTCAGCTTTTTACGCATACAGATTTAAATTTACTCTCTGCATTTAAAGTAAAAAGGAGAACAAAACCTTCATTTTACTGCTGGTTCTCATTAGAGAATCAGGGATGACAACCATAAAACATGTTTGGGATGACAGCAGTTTGGGAGAAGCTAAAGCTACCTTGCAGGTTCTGAGGAGCACTGGGGAAATCTTGTTGGCAACATCAAGAGACTGAAGGTAAAATTCTTATTTATATTCTTCATGTGGCTTCTAGGTCTAGTTTTGTGATATCAAATCCACAAGGTAAATGATAAGAAAAAAAAATAGATTGTTTTATTTTTTTTCTTCTTCATATTTCTAAGTTTTAATTCAACTTCTTAATTTCTTCAGCTATATTTTTGTAGCCTGAGATGCTCATCTAGTAGCTTATTGGTTCTAATTTTCCAGTAGATCGAACAGCACAGGACATACTCATATGACAAAAAGCAGATATATCCTTGTACTGCCAGCTTCATAAATAGGGTTGTGACAAAGGAGTTGGCCAGCTGGACATGCTTGCCTTGTCCAGGGCCTGGCTGTGTTGCTTCTTTATCAGCTGGGTTCCCCCTTAGCACACAGTGTTGTCTTTTCTGCCTGCTGTCAGGAGCTCTATTTAGCATCACTGTGGTCACTGTGCAAACAGCAACTGACTCTGAGTATCTCAGGGTTCCCCTCCTTTTTGCCCTAATAAATGTCAAAGAAATTCAAATTCTATCTTTCCATTTGCAGTCATATTTTACTCCATATTGTGAACTTCTTGACAGCTATGAAAGTCAGAGATAAATTAATAATGTGTAAATATTGTACCACAGTCATGTTTAGTAAAATAATGATAATCTGCACTTCATTAAGTACTTCACTTTATAATTTCCCCCCCCCCCAAAAAAAAAGTGAGGGAGGAAAGAAAATAGATCCTTGTGTTTCTGTAACAGCTCTCAGTAAGGATTTAATAGCATATGCTGTAGTGAGGTCTCATACTACTAAGGTTTAATTACATTTACAAAATGTACTACAGCATATCTGCTAGATTACTGAGCTATAACTTGTCAAATAAATACAGCGCAACTTGTGTTAGCCATGTTTTAGTGGAGTTTATTCCTCTCTAATTTGCAAAATCTGGTTGTTCATAAAAAGTTTCCTTGGTATTAATGTCAAGTAGCTTCATTCTGCAGCACTGGATAAATTAATTTTATTTATATAAGGACTTGCATGCTGCTGGTGAACACAGCATCTGAATGTCTTGGAAACAGTTTGAGTTTGGTTTCACAGCGCATTATCACAGTGGGGAAGTGTGAGCGATTTGGTTTTACAGCACAGAAAGCCAGCGTCTGTGAATCCTTCAAACTCTGAGAAATCCTGTGTCTAACTTTTCTCATCTGGCCATGGGACAGAGGTGAAAGCTAAGCCATGTGGAAGGTTCATCCTCTGCTCCTGAGGCCAGATCACCCACCCGTGTGGAACTCCGTCCTTCAGCATGGCAGGATCCTTGTTGTTAGGCTGGTGGTGGGGAACGCATGATTTTATGGGACATTTCCTCCGCTGCAGTGGACCATCACTGCCTATTTCTGGGTGCTTCAAACTATAAGTCGTTGGTTGATCCACAACCAGCCACATCAAGTGTGTCAGGATGCTGAGTGGGGTTAGAAGCAGTGGCACCAAGCGTCAGGCCTGGGGTGATGGGATCACAGCAGGGCAGCACTAGATGAGAGCTACATGCATATCCTCACTGTGTGAAATCTGGCGACTGTGTACCTGAAATCACAGCACATTAGTTTCTGTGGCAAAAGTCCTCATTACTTCATCAAGATTAGGAAAAGATTATGAGTCTCTTTTCCAGGTGTATGTACAAGTGATTTGAGTATGTCCAGAAGGTGCTGAGACCTGCTGGCAGAGAATTATGCGCTCCCTTAGAACTGAATTGTTTAACCCTATAAAATGAAGTTGTCACATCCATACCTGACCCAGGATAACTCCCACAGCCTGACCAGAAATTGCCTGGGACAATGCTGTTTACATGGCCACCAAGGCTACTGCTTCATCAAATGTTTAAATGATACCACATGTTGAACTGCAGTGCCTGGAAGAACTCTGTGGCACTGCTCAAGTTGGTGTAGTTAAAGCCAGGAAAGTATCTAACTTGTACGGAAAGTTTGCTCAGAACTTGAAGCTTACCCAGATGTTCATCTTCTAGGATAACTTCACCTGTGTGACAGAAACGACATTAATCTTCCTTATTACTCAATTGGCTGTCACACCTAGAGGTGATCCCAGACTATGGGGAATAATATTTTTTCTTTTCTTAAAACTTGAAGATAGATTTGACAGTATGGGTGTCTTTTAGTTTTGCATCAGTGGAAAGATGAATGAGAAAATTGAAGCAAAGATATGAATATTGACTTTAGTGAAGCTCATTTTGGTAGCTGACTGAATCACACAGATAACCAACAGTGTTAGAGCTGTAAAATAGGCCGTTCAGTTGAATCAAACGAGAACTTTATGCAGACTGGTTGTGATTTGGAATGAAGGCTGTAGAAAGCTTGTTGCAGAAATGCAATTTTGCAAATGGTTTTTACAGTCCCTTATGATGTTCTCAACAGAAGCTGTCAGCTTGAGAGAAGAAATGTGCTTGGCAGGGAGTGATGTTGGATATATGAAAAATGAATTTGTATTATGGCACTGTATTCCCTTGGAACATTAATAGGAGGAAGTGCAAGCTATTTTATTAAATCATGGATTCTGGCGTGGAATCTATCAGTTCCCCCAAGATGTTGTATTTTTAACACTGCAAAGTTGCTTGTCATGCTTTCACATCTCACCTACAAATGGGGTGCTAGAAGCAATGAAAAACAGTTTGCCAGTGACTAGCGTACATTAGATGTAAACCTCTATCCACTTACATCAGCAAGACCCTTAAAAATTAAATCATAGTTTAGTCCAAACTGCTGCATTTGCTGAGGATAGCTGTTATAACACATTTCGGTTAATCTCGTAATCTAAGATGAAAAGGTAAATTTAGTGCGTATTTGTGAAAAATTCTTCTAAAAAAAAAAATAAAAATTGGAGATAGAGAGAGATGATCTACCTGTTGGTACAAGCATTTGTTCAGTCACGCAAAACCTGGCTGATGTTTTCCTGTGGGTGTTTCACAGCTGGATGTTTTTGGTCTCTGTCAGAAGATGCACACACACCACACACTTCAGGTTGCTCACATTTCCGCGGGCTGAGAAAGAGCCCAGATGTCTCAAGATCTCAAGAGATAACTCCTAAAAAGTACTCAAGGGATGTCAAGATCTGCTGTTTCATTTTATAGCCAGCTTTTTTGTAATGTAGCCCCTAGCTTTTTAGTGACCCTGCAGCTGTTACTTACACCATATTTTTAGGTCTTGTGTGTGCTAAATAACTGAGAGCTAAACTGAAATCTATACAGAGGCATGGAGAATACTGTATGAACTACATAGCTGAGTTCTCTGCTTTTCTCTCAGTGCTTTATGAATTCTAATTTTATTTCTTTAATTCTGACCAAATTACTGCTGGGGTGGACTGAGTCAGATGTTCAATATTATTATTATTATTCATGTCTCAAGGGCATGAGTCTTGCTCGAACTTTATATTGGTTAGGTAAGGAACTTGCAACAAATATACAAATTGTCTAAAGAATTGCATAAATCTTTGAAGGGTATATATAAGTACAAAAGGAAAAAAAATATTTCTGTAATACTGATTTTATATTTTTTTTTCCTGTTCATCCTGTGATTTTAAGTCAGGTTAAAGTATTTCCTGTTCTTAAAACCATAAGTAAAGGAGACAGATCTTTATCTTTTTATTATTATATTTTTTTTTTATTATATTTTTTTCTTTTCCACGTGAAAGAAATCTGATGTTTTAGTTCCTAATGTTGTTCTGGTTTTTGTTCTGATCTTTCATAGCAGCCTTTTCCCTGAGTACTGATGTGGCACAATTTTCGGCATTACTTTTTAGAGGTGTTGCCTGTCTGTAAATCCATGTTTTCTGTCCTTTTCCATTGACTGATGATAAATAAACTAGATGCTAAGTTCTTATTTATTTTGGCACACTTAACAGTGGGTTACATTTTTGGAACTGTGCAAACAAGGGCCTAGTTTCTCCCCAACACTTTTTATTGTGGTAAATACAAGAAAGAGATGACAGAAAAAGGTGACATAAAAGAGTATGCTGGATAACCATCCTTCCACAGTTCCTTTTCACGGCAGACTCTGAGATCAGACAGCAGGGAGTAACGCTGGGGAAAAGTTGGTGCAAGGCTGACTCCCTCCGCATGGAGTCAGTCGCTTGATGCAGGATCTCCAATCAGTTGTCACCTCCCATCTAGGAGAGCAGTCAGGTACCTCTGGCTGGTGACCCACAACAGCAGCAGAACTTTACCTTGCTTACAATCAAGCAGTATCAATGGTCATTTGACCGTCTCTGCACAAGGATGTCACAAGGCCTGCTCTTCTGGGAGTGTCCTTTCCCAACAGGCCTGTATTTAGCGTTCTCCCTTTCATCCAGACTTCAAACTTACTTAAATCCACTAGCTGGGAAACAAGACATTAAGCTGATCCCAATACCTAAGTATCATTTTCTAGAGATAGGCCCATTAATATTCCGGGTCTTCAAAAGATCCACATTTTACACTGGATAAGGAACTGGGTGGCAAGGAGAGAATTTCTGCACCACAGTTAGGTGCCTGACACTAACCCAGTTTCACAGTTCTGTATCTTAACTGACTTGCATGGAGTTATTTCTAGTTTACACTGTTACAAGGGAGCAATTTCTTTTACAAAACGATTATCTTATTAATTTGTTTCACTTCAAAATTGCAGGTTGTCCTGAGAGAAATTCTTTTGTGAGTCAATATCACATTATTTCAATACCTCTGTAGACATCTCAAACCTATCCTCACACTTTAAAAAATTAACATCTGTAAGTAATTCATTGAATGAGTGCTTTACTTGAATTCCCAGTGTTCATTTATGTTTGTAAAAACAATAGAAACAGACACTGAGTGTTTATAGGACTGAGTATTTTATTCTGTGTGCTAGGTACCATCTCACATAGACTTACAGAATTACTGAGGCTAGAAAGCACTTCTGGAGGTCTTCTTGTCCACCTCTGTGCTTAAGCAGGGCCATTCACCTAAAGCAGGTTGCTCAAGGCCATGTCCATTAGAGTTCTGAATATCTCCAAAGATGGAGATTCCACAACATCTCTGGGAAACTTGTCCCGATCTTCAACAACACTCACAGTAAAATGATTTATTTTTATTTTTTTTTCATTATTAAATTGATTTTTCCTTCATTTATGTCAGGGGGCTCTTATTATGTCACCAAACACCAGTGGAAGCAGTGTGGCTTTGTCATCTTCACTCCAGCTCCTCCCACTTCAGGTATTTATTCCCATTGAAGAGATTTCTCCAGAACATTCTTGTCTCAAGAACAAACAGTCAGAGCTCTCTCCACCTCTTTTAGTATGACAGATCTATTAATCATCTTAGTGGTTCTTTGATGGACCTGCTCCAGTATGACCGTAAACTTCTACCCGTATGAAAAACATTCAGCCACAGAGATGTGCTTGAATGCATTTCATCAACGGATAGACAAGTGTTTTCTGTCTGGGTGCTCCTCTTTTCCTCCCACTTGTCTCTTTGAAGTTGTCTAGAAATAGTGACAGTCATCTATTTCATTTTTAACATTCTATTAAGTAATACGTGCAGGATTATACTGGTGGTAACTTGAAGGTTTTGTGGTTTATGGGGTACTAACCATATTCTGCCTATGTAATGTCTGCAGCTGGAGGCCACAGTGTTTATTGCTCTAGGATTGATTTTATTGAATTAAAAGGAAGTGTCACCATGGTGTATTATTTATTTGCTAGCACTTTGATCCATCTCGATCTCTCTTAAATTCCCAGGATTTCCATAGTTTAAAACTTCCTTTTAATATGTATTTTAGTTTAGTATTTAGTAAATTTAGTAAATAGTAGTTTAGTATTTAGTAAAACTTCCTTTTAGTACTTTAGTGTGGTAGTATGCTTTTAATGTAGTTGTATTTGAACTGTGCATGGTTCACAAATTCCATGGCAAAGACAATAGGAAACACAGAGTGGGGTATTGAGAAAAGGTTCACCTCAAATGTTGTAGTTAAAACAGTGGGCTTCAATTTTTATTTCTTAGGCACTGTGTCCTTCAGCAGCAAATACCAATATGGTAATTCACTACCTTTAAAAGTGTATCTTTAGTTTGTGACTTTGTGGCAGAGATTTTATTATTCTGTGTTAGGTGTGATGGTGTTGCAGTCCAGTGCTAGGGCTCTGTGCACAGCTGTAATGAGAAAAAAATAACCAATGGTGGAAAATATATAGAGTCACAGAATGGCCTGGGTTGAAAGGGACCTTAATGATCACCTAGTTCCAACCACCCTGCCATAGGCAGGGATGCCACCCACTAGATCAGGTTGCTCAGGACCTCATCTAACCTGGTCTTGAACACATCCAGGGATGGGGCATCCACAGCCTCTCTGGGCAACCTGTTCCAGTGCCTGACCACCCTCTGAGTGAAAAATTTCCTCCTAATCTCTAATCTAGAGGTTAATAAATAATAAATACTTAGGATATTAAATAATAAATACTTAGATGTTTAAACAAAAGAGACAAAAATCATGAGTAATATAGTAAGGAGCATATCAGAATAAAATAGTGTAAGTTTGGTTTCAGAATACTTCATCTATGTGTTATTATAGAATCATAGAATATCCCAAGTTGGAGGGGACCCACAAGGATCATCAAGTACAAACCTTGACTCCACACAGGAGCACTCAAAAAACAAACCATATGTCAGAGCATTGTCCAAATGCTTCTTGAACTCCGGCAGGCTTGGTGCTGTGATCACTTCCCTGGGGAACCTGTTCCAGTGCCCAGCCACTCTCTCGGTGAAGAACCTTTTTCTGATATCCAGCCTTTAATTCTCACTCATAAAAAAGCTGGTATTGACTTTACCATCTACTAGATACCAGCAAGGTTGACATTAGTAACTGTGTAATATGTAACACACTGAACAATTTTGACCTTTTCCTTCATTTAATTGCAATGTAGAAACAAGTGAATGGGAACATGATGATGAGAAAGAGTCCTACATTTAACTGAAATACCTTTGTGGATGAATAGAGCTTGTAATGCACCAAAAAAATAAAAAATAAAAATAACGGCAAAGTAACTCTGAGCGTTAGTTGTTTTGTGTTTGTTTGTTTGTTTCTTTTCCAAATACTGTTCAGTGTTGTAATCCTGGCTTGCTCACACTGAGACCATTTGTAAAATGCCTATTAAAAATAATGGCATTTTTTATTGATAATACATTTTAACTAATGCTTCAATCTTACATCAAAATGTTAATGAAGGTTACATAAGTCAAGTATTTATGAAGTAAAAATTATCTATTTCCTTTGTGCCACTAAAGTCTCACTTCTTACAGTCTATTTGTTGGATTTGTTACAAGAGCTCAATGTTATTCAGCATGATATGGACAGGACACAGCCCTCTGTCCTGTGCTATATGAATGTTGTTAATCTATGCTGTGAGAAAGTAAACTCATTTAAAGTGTTATCTCTTTGTAGATGATATTTTCTCCTGACAATTGTTTTAGCCTTCCAATACAGATCATAAACTGACATCATAACTATGGCTCTGATTTCTAATCCTATTAAAACCACATACCAATCCTTCTTCACAGTTCTCAGAGATGTGGTGCAAGCACAGCAACTAGCAGTTCTTGAAATTATCAGTTTACAGATGGTAAGATTATGGTCTCCAGGAATTAAAAATAAAAAAAAATAAAACAAAAACTCACTGATTTCACTGGATATTTAATATCTCATTAGGCTTATATATATTTGGTATTAATTCTAGTAACTATACACTTTGTGACCCCATTTTCTTAATGTTCTTGATTTTTTCTGTTTCTACAGTTAGAAGCAGAACAAGAAGACTCGTCTGCTTATATTGCATAGTACATGCATTGTATTCTGCAGTATTAAAATTATTAGATTTTCTCATGGATATTGTATCTTTCCTAGAGTGGACAGGTTTAAACTTCAGCAATTCTACTGTGTTAAGTGATAGCAACTTTCATTTTTATTTTTATTTGCAGTTTAACATAGAATTAAGGTATCTACTAAAACAAAACAAAACAGCAGCAGGTTTTGGTAACTGTGTTCATTTCTGTATGTGTGAATGTGTGCCCATTTCCAAGTCTGAACTGAACTGAACTTTGGGTAAAGTTTAAAATGAATGGTTTTGTCTTTTGAGAGTTCTCTGAGTTCTAAATCTGTGTTGTGGAAAAATATAAACCTGCAGAGTGAATACGTACTTTGATTTCATGTAATTGTGGCCTCTCTCTAGACTTCCTGTTCACTATCTGGTAAAACAAGCCAAGGGTCCAGTCCTATAAAGCTTGAGTTGGAATTTGGATGCTGGAAATTGTTTCCATTGCCAGGAGGAACTGAGGATAGACCAAGTAGCATTGATGGAGCCTTCTTTCTTTACAAAATATGTACAAAATCCTTAGTCCTTAATATGATAGAAATTAAGCATCAAGAAGTAATCTTTCATAGTTAACCATTGTCCCTTTTCCCTTTTCTGAATGTCCTGGTGCTTGTTTAGGTTGTCTAGTCCCTACCACTACTGCATCGCTCAGTATTTTGATCCTTCTGCTGACTCACCTCAAAACCTTCACAAAATTAAATGTAACAGAAATAGCTTTTCATTCTTGGTGTGGAAATCATTGGTGTTTCACCAATTGGACAGAACAGTTACAGGCATGGGGGTGGATAGCAATGTCCTCCCCAGCTCCCCACACACATGCTCTTCAAAAATATTTGCTGGGCCACCCAGAATAAATCCTAAGCAGTGTTGGGAAGAGTCTCACTTCTCATTTTGTGAGGGTGATATTTCAATCTTGAAGAGTCTAAAATAATCACACATGACCCTGTGGCTGTGTGTGAATGTGCACCCACTGAACTTGGCAGTAATTGGGCCATGAATTCTGGTAGGAGCAAAATCAGTGAAGTGCTTAGAGAGTGCTTCTATAACCCCTCATGCAAGTGTTGCTTAGACCCTGCATGCTGCAGGGAAGCATATTGTGGGAGTTCAGTAAAGGAGACATTCATCTCTCCTATGCCAATACTAAAATAATCAGTAATTCATCATCTCTGTGTGGTGTTTACTTCTTCTGGTCCTCAAGTAACATGCTGTGGGTAAATAGTATAAATTCCTGAATCTCTGCTGTGCTACATTCCCTCCAGATTGCTCTTGGTTGCAGTAAAAATATTTTTTTCTCTCTAAAGCTCAATGAAAAATCATGTCAGTCTTTCTGTTATTTTACTACTTAACCATTTATTTTACTTCCTGAAAAATACAGTAAGAGAGGCACCATTAAAAGGAAAAAGCGTAGTGTGACTAAGTAAAATGAAAAGCATTATGAACAAGACAGAGGAATGTCAATTAAGCACTTCTTTCTTGTATCCTTTGAATTTTGCTACAGACCACTTTCAGAAAGTGCGTATTGTTCTAGATGGTCATAAGAAGATAATAGGTCAGCCAAATGAGGTAGTGCCAATTGCAATGTGTATTAGGCATAAACTCAAGAAACTTAGGTTTCAAGTGATTAAAATGGGCACCAAAATGGTTACTAAAAGTAGAATGGAGGTGAAATAATTTTAGGGGACAAATCAGGAAAATGGTCCATTTCTTAATGAGTAGGATGAGCATTTTCAATACAGTTTTGGCATAATAAATTCTGATCCACATTTCTGTGTCCACAATGTTCTAGCCATTTGCTAAAATGGGAAACAATCAAATTACACAATGTTAGAAAACCAATAAGTAACAATAATTTTCTTTAAATGGAGTGGTTGATGATAGATAAAACTTCTCACTGATTATGTGTGAATTTGATCCCCAATATAAAAACAAAAGTATCCAACCTGTGAATCATTTATATGAAACTGCTTTGAAATCGTTGAGGTAGGTGGCAGAAACATGACTCTTGTAACAATTTCAGTCTGTTTGCAGATGTAAGCTGTGTGAGTTTTATTTCAAGTTCTTTTTAGCAAAGAATGACATCAGTTAGAAAGTGGAATGTGGAGGACCCTGAAAGGCTTTATCAATAAAATCTATTAATTTTGTTGTCTTTTTCAACAGAGAAAAATAAGCAGAGATTTTTTATTTTATTTTATTTTGCATCCTTTAACTACATTATTAAATTTTAAAATCCATTTCAGATATGTTTGAGCATCTCTTGCTTCAAAGTGTGACTTAAGGTCTGCATCTGTGAAATTTTGTTTTGATGTATATAAAATGTCTGTAAAACCATGCTTCTTTGTACACATGTTCTGTCTGTCTTTGGATGCTGTGAGTATACATACATTAAAATATAAGTTTTATTAGATTTTTTTTCACATCACTGTTCTTAGCTTTGTTTGTGAGATCTTCTAAACTCATTGATTTAATTTGAAATACTCCGGCAACCATCTGTACAAAACATTTCCTCCAAGTAGGTAAGAATCAGTAACCTTATTACATGATAATTCCAAGAATGTGACTAGTTGTTACTAGGGTACAAGGAAATAACAGTCAGAAACACCTCACAGAGGAAACATAAACTCTATCTGAAAAGTCTGCTCTCCTTATTTTCCCAGCAGCTGTCACGATCCAGAAGAGAAAGCTGTTTGATCACTGTTACATGATAATTTGGAATCATCAATCAGCCATTGTAATTAAGAACCACCTCTTCCCTATTTGTCAGATGCTTTGACAACAGAAATATATATATATATATAGTCTCATTTTCATCCAATTTTTGCTTCTCCTTTTTAAAGTTATTCTCCCAGCTGATGTCTTGTGACAGGATGGGTCAGTGTTAGAATCTTAGAATTACAGAATCATCTAGGTTGGAAAAGACCTTCAAGATCAAGTCCAGCCAATAACTTGACCTACAGAGTCCCAGCACTAAATCATATCCCTTAGTGCTGCATCTACATGTCTTTTAAATATCTCCAGGTATCCTTCTGGTATTGAAATATACCAGTAGAGCAGCCTGGATAGCAGACTTATTTGTTGAACTGCTAACCCAGAAGTGGAATGTTTCCATTACCTCTTTGTCTCTAGTTGATACCATGTTCTTAGCCAGTTTGGTTGCCTTTCTGGGCCCAGCCTGAGAAGTGTTCACTGACACCATTCTTCTGTAATGAAATGCTGATCTAAGAGAGATGGTCTGTAAAGCTTTGCAATTTATTGTTGTCTGGATTTATTTATTATTGTAAGGATTTATGATAACATACAATTTTCTCCTTTTATCCACCCTGTGATTAGTAATATTAATAAGGAAGAAACAGCTGGGAACATTTTTCCAACTGGATAGCCTGGAAAATTTTCTTCCATTTTGAAAAATTTTTTGCTTTTGCTCAAATTTGCTGTTTCTCATTAGACAGAAAATGCAGATTATTTTTAAAAATATGTACTTTGTGCCTCTCTGTATTCTGTGAAAACAGCAGGGAGCAAAACAATTTCTGTAGAACCAAATAAGCAGTAGCTGTAATGTTGCTTACCATGGTGCTGCATAGGAAGAGATTCAGTGCAATGTCCAGATTCAGAAGTGTAGTATTAAATATCTGTAGTTTAGTGATTCACATTAAAAATGGATCTCCGTTTTACATGTATTTAGTGAGTACATTTCTCATATCTTTGCACATCTCTATATTCTTGTTATAATCAATACAGATCAACTTAATTGAGGTCAGCAAACTTTGGAAAGCTCTTCATCCCATTCTAGGATGGACACCTACTGTCCCAGCAGCTAATTTGTTCTCTAGATTCCACAGGTAAGGGTCTCCAAACAAAGGCATCCTGTGCTATTTGAGGTTCTGTAGGGTTCCAAATTAACTGCAGATG
This sequence comes from Oxyura jamaicensis, assembly GCF_011077185.1. NCBI lineage: Eukaryota > Metazoa > Chordata > Aves > Anseriformes > Anatidae > Oxyura > Oxyura jamaicensis. The sequence goes on from NC_048893.1 coordinate 9,173,225, forward strand.
GGCTGGCAGATGTGACTCTGGATTGCTGAAAACATTCCACTTTCTGAAACAGTGCTTTCAGGCCGGATGTCCAATAGCAGAACTCCAGAGTCTTATTCCTTCTCTAACTCTTTCATTTTTCCATTTGTCAGACTGGGCCATATAAAGGATAAACGTAGGTAGTCCTGTGGGTCTGATTGTATCACAAGACTTAGTGCTGGGAGCTGTGACCTGGGAGAACAATGTTGCAAGTCAGCCTCTTCAAAGTTATACATTATCTCATCAGAAAAAAGTGTAGCATAATAAGAATACCTATATTAACACAACATGCCGTATGTATATAATACAGAACTAGTTCGCTTAGTTAATCCAGAGCTCTTGGTTTCCCTTCATCTCACACAGAGTTTACAAGTTGTTGTCTTTCCTAGCAGTGCCAGACAATCTTATGTGGTCAGAGGGAGACTTCATGAAACTGCACAGTACTTGGCATCAGTTGTTGGAGGGCAATCAGTAATGTTTGTCAGCTTTCTGCAGGGGATTAGTCTCTTGTCACCTCCATCATGTGGCAAATAACCATAAAAGAAAGAAAGCAAAGTTGCAGCGTATATTTTATAAATAAGATTTGATAAGTATCTTTCATTTATTTTACCACAATGTGTTGGAAACTTCCAAGTTTTAAAGGCATGGGACACAATTTTTCCAATTCCATGTACTAAAACAGACGGAGATTTTCTAAACATTATTGTAAATCTGCAAGGCCAAAAGCAAGGTAGCCATTAGCTATCTGTTCCACATGCCTTGCTGTTTCATTGTTTCATCTAGCATATTAAAAAAAGATGTAAAGCTAAATGCTTTGCTGGGTAAATTGGCTGCTGCCCAATAAGCTAGTGATGATGAGATTCTGTGTGAGAGCACATACCATTTCCTCTGCTGTGTCCTCCCGTCTATACAGACGCAGGATGCCTATGAATTTCCTTATTCTGCCTTTTTATGAAACCAAACAAATTCATAGCAGGAGAAAATAAATGGTCTCATCTGTGACTCACAACATGGAGCAATATGGTATTGTGTATGTCGTTCTTAGAAACCGACAGCAAGCCACCCTATGAGAAAACAGGTACAAACAAACCATATGGGCCAGATCCCAAAGCCTCAAGTGGACAGATAGCAGCTGCACCTTAGTTCTTGCAGTCAGTAATTCCTTTCATCCAGCTGATCTACCCTCTGCAAGAATGAAGCACTGCTCTGCTTCATTGCTCTAAACCAATACTTCCAGTTTAAATCTAGACACCAATTTGGTCCATATAGAGTTGTCCACACTGGGAAATGTCTTCTAACAGGTCTTTGGATCTCTATATTTTTCTTTCTATGTATTGTTTTTGCTGTGCTTAAATCAGATGTGGAGATGAAAGGTGACTAACATAAAATGTTTACAGATGAAAGTCTGAGAACCACTGATGTACACGAAACAACGTTGTTCATTTATAGCACTGGAGATGAATGGCTTCCCATTAAAAAAAAATGTTCTAAAACCTGATTCATCTTTTTCTATACATCAGCCAAAATGCTTTGCCAACTGCACATGAGGAGTAAACCCAGAATAAAATCAGATCATTGATGATTTCAGTTCAGTCACAATATAAAAACTGTTAAGCAGATAAATCCCCATATTTCACTTTCTAATAGTTCTTTATTGTCCTGACAGTTCTCCTGAGAACTATCTCCTGATAGTTCTCACAGACTAGCACCTTTTATTAATATTGCTTTAAACTTGGATTCCAACATGTTTAACAATTCATATCCTTTTAGTTAAGAAATATGTTTTTGTTTTTCTGCAAAAGCTTTTATAGATGTATATCATAAAGCTTTCTTAAAACACATATTAGAGTAATTATATACAGTTTTCTCTTTAGATGAAGAGTGCTCATCCATACTTACCTATGATCATCTTCATAGCTGCTCTCACTTATGCGCTTCTCTCCCAGAGGTTTGGTAGTGCTTGGACCTAGCAACAAAACTTGTAATTGTTTAGTTAGTATCTAAGTATATTTAAGAAATTAGTTCAAATCATAAACTTGAAAAATCATGACCCCAGTCAGTCTTCCCAAACATTCAGCTAACTGCCTCACTGAAAAAGGACCACTCACCTGGCAGTCGTAGTCCAGGCTTCATCACCCAATAGAAAAATACCCTTAAATATATACAGCAGTGTATAAATATACCATCTTGTGAGCCAAGAGTGGCATAGGGAGCTCACAAGTTTACAAATTTTATTTATTCTGATTGCATCCTTGTACTGGGTCTTGCTGGGATGTTAACTTTCCCTGCAGCAGCCCATACAGTGCTGCGCTCTGCACTTGTAGCTAGAACAGCAGTGGTATCACACCGGTGTTGTGTCTGCTGCTGAGAAGTGCTGGCACAGCATCAGGACTCTCTCTGACCCTCCTAGGGGGTGGGCAAAAAAGTGAGAGAGAAACATCAGCAGGGCAGCTGACCTAAACCAACCAAAGGGATATTCCATACCATATGATGTCACACTCAGCAATAGAAGGTGGAAAAAGGAAGAAGAGGGGAGGGGTGGGCTCTTGTTGCGAAAACGTCTGTCCTCCTGCCAAACACCGGCTATGTGCATTGAGGCCCTTCTTCAAGGACGTGGTAAAGCATTGCTCATCTGTGGGAAGTAGAGAGTAATTTTTCCTCTGCACTTCCACATAGCCTTTACTTGCTTTGTGTTGTTATTCCCTTTCCCCCTCCCTCTTCCCCTTTCCCTTTTTTCCCTTTAGTTGAATTGTTTAATTAATAATAATATTTCCTTAATAATATTTTTTCTCTTTAATTAAATTATCCTATCTCAACCTGTGAGTTGTTCTTTCCTTTACTTCTTCCCCTCCTCATCTGAGGAGGGGGAGTGAGAGAGCGGTTGCAGTGTTCAGCTGCCTAGCATGGTAAAACCACCACAGTCCTACCAAAATATCATGTTGTATTCTAGTTAATAGCTACTTGCCAGTTCCAGGAGTTTTCATAACCATACAATTACAGAATTTAAGTGTGTTTTCTTGTTCCTGTTTTTTTTTAGTCCTTAGTCCTTTTCTGCTGATAATGTATTTACCATGTACCACAAACATTCCACTTAAATAGAATGCTGTTTTCACATATTCTTCTACTACTTATTCCAAGTAGGAAAAAGTATATGCACTATCAATGTTTGAATGCACTTAAGTCACTGAGTGAGTACATTTCAAAGAGATTAAGATGGATTAACACTACCTACCTAATTTACATGTCATTTTCCAAAGTTACCAGAACCTTGGAGTCTGAGGCTCAGATTCTTAAGTTCCTAAGTCACTTCTAAAATATCTTACTAACTGCTTTTTCCCCTGCTTATATAAGAATGATTTATTTAGACTCTCCTCTTACTTTTTATTTCTAGCCATGCAAGTCTTTCAGTTTCTCTCTTCAATTTATTGTGTCATTTTGCAGTAAGGACAGATTTTGTTCCAATAATTGCAGTGGACTTGAAAAACACTGTCAATATTATCTATTATCACAGATACTGACATTCACTAATTACTGTCATTTTAGTTTTTCTTTTTTTCATTTCTTTCTGTGATTTTTCTCATGAATATTATGGACGTCAAGCTATTTTGTTACCAGGATCAGGACAAATCCATTGGACATGTTAAAATTCTATTTTAAAGTCTCTCTAACCTAATTTTGCTTCATTTATGTAAGGAGAAAATCACATTTCCTGCATTAAAATATATCTTGAAAAATAGAGAAACATACACTCATTTAAATATTGATTTTAGTTTTACTGTAGCAGAGACAGAATGTCACCCAGCTTTTCTAAACTCTTCAGAGAATGCTATACTTACTCATGATTACAATTATACCTTTTTATGGAAACCTGTTAGTAATAACTAAAATTATTCAGTTGATTGAGTTTAGCGGATATTAAGGATTGTAACATCCCTGTAGCCTTTATTTTTCTGAACCTCCTAGAAACCACAAACATAAGATACCTTTTGGCTACAGAAGATAGTTCCCAATGACCAGCAGGCAAAACAGATAATGTATAGTAACCACTATTGTGAAGGGTGACCAGCTCAAAAGACTATTATGGTAGAGGTAAAGGAGGCAACTGATCCAAGAGACTGCATTAGATCAAGAAGAAGATTCAGCATAAATCAAGAAGAAGATTCAGCATAATGCTAAATGAAAAATAATTGTTGACATATCAGAATACAAATAATAAAAACTGATACGCAAAGAATGAAAATTGCATCATATTCCACCATATGGGATGAAGAGAGGGAATGGAAACTCAGCATTCATGGTACTGAAGTTTTCACTCTCAATTCTCACCAGCTCAGGCAGGCTCACAAAGTAATATGAAATAAAATACTTGATTTGGATGGACATGACTGAACTCATTTAACTTAAACCTTCATTTTTCTTTTCATAATAAAGTTACATCGTTTAAAAGTTTCTTTCATAAAACTTTTTTTTTTTTTTTTTTTTTTAGAGGACAATACTTACTTAAGTACTTATCTAAGACCTGCTTGTTGCTACATTTATATTCTCTAACACTTCTTAGAATACCAGCTACAGGATTTTCTTTTTGATAAAAATACAAGCAATATTTTATTAGCAGGACAAAAGCCATTTCATCTGTATTCTCCCCATGTTTTTTTGGTACAATCATGAAAAATTAAATTTGTTCTGTAGCTAGGAAAAGGCTCAGAAGATAGATGCAGATTTGAAAATCACTGCTCTGTTCTCTAATTAGCTATGAATTTGTGTTCTTTTTTATTCTTATGCATTTGAGTCTATTAGTCAAATAGCCATTGAGGCCAGTGAACTGAACTGAATCATACTGAATGCTTAGAACTTAATTATCTTAAATGCCTTATGTTTATATGCAGTAGTTTGGCACACATTTGATTATATAAATAGCAAAATTGTTCAGTTAAAGCAGTGTTAACAACCGAATAATGGCATAAATAAGTGAGATTTTATAATAATTTAACCAGTGGTGGAAGAAGCAAAGAAAGCTTTGATGATAAAAAAGGAAAAAAAAAAAGAAAAAAAAAAAAAGAAAAAAATATGTAGACTTGGAAATTTCTAGAACCACATGCATGTGAATATAATGTTAGTTTACAGTTGCCAGCAGAATCACAAAAAGATCCATTTTTATGCTTATTTTTAGAGATTTTTTTATATGTTTCCCATGGATGCTTTGAGTAAAAATTACGTACTAACTCTGAGAAGGCAATACTAATCAGATAACGCATTTTGCTAGCAGAACCAGTACCACGAGCATGCCTTCTGCAAAAGCACTTTGGATCAGATTAATCTTGCCTGCTTTGGTATCAATGGGAAGAAATAGGTACTTTTAGGATGTATTAGTTTGACCCTCTCTGTATGCCTGTTTTCCAGTATGAATTTTGACATAGAATTGCCTGTTTTTCTTCATTGCCCATGATGGAAACCTGGCTGAATCGAATGCAGGTCCTGTAAATACCCTGCTTCAAGTACTGAACTCTTAAACAAAGCAAGAAGGCTATATCTGATGACAACATTGTCTGTAGTGATTTAAGTGGCTTTTGTTCACAGTTTCTCACTCCTGTCCCATATCTACCCTTCGAATTTTACTAGCCCAGCTACTCTTATGTCTATGATGTGACCTAGAAAGTTTCCTCAATCCAACTGAAAATAAGCCTGAGAAATACTTGATTTTTGCCATATCAGTTCCTCATTCAAGTTTACATCTGCTTAATGAAACTGTTGAGAATAAGAAGGCAAGAGGCTTTTGGGGCTGGCTTTGTTGCTTTTGTGTGAAACCACAGCCCAAGATCAAGAGGTTTATAATTATGCAGTCTTAGAGGGAGAGGAAGAGTACTAAGAGGAATAAGCACCCGTTAGACTTCATCACCTAAATGGAGAGATAAGGAATTGCAGATCTTTGTAATTAAGTTATGTTAGGTTGTATTTTTTTTTTTTTAATAATCACTGAAAGTTTTTTCAGTGTTGTCTGATGTTTTCTGAGCAAGCTACAGTATATGAATTCTCATTGTCCCTTCTGCAGGTATGGTAAACACGATTAATAACATCAATTTAAAACAAACAAACAAACAAAAACAACAAACAGCTAGTTTTCAGTGTGAGTAGAACTAGGCTAGACTAGGGACTATTAGGAAAAGTTGAATATGTTCATTTAGTGGTCATGATGAAACACTTGATGAACATACTTAAAGATCCATCCAAAATAGTCTCTGACCTGTATGTATATTTTCAGACTCAGTGGAGGACAGGAGTAGTCCCACAGGACTGAATAAGGAAAAGCGTAATTTGTAGACTGAGATATTTTGAGTGAGATCCCAGTATTTTCACTACTGACATTGACAGAGAGGGTACAGGTGTGAAATCAAAGATGAAGCAAACCTAATTGCAAGTAGGATGAAGAACAGGGTTAGAATTCTTAAACTGCAAATGAGATGGTATCTAAAACCAGCAAATCCAGCAAAGGTTAGAACAAAAGTCTATCTTTAGAAAGAAGAAATATAACAAATAAACAGGAAAAAGTTGCTGATCCTCAGTAAGGCAGAAGAGTGTCCTAATGCATCATGAATTCTATATAAATGAGCTGTGTGATGTGGTTTCAAAGATGACAAATTTAACTCTTTGCTAAATTAACACAGGTGCTTTATTAGGTTATTATTTCATGTTCATTCACTGCTATTAAGATCTCAGCTAAAATTCTGTGTTCCTCTTTTGAACACTACTGCTTACGAAAGGCATGTAAGAGAATACAGTTGTGAATAACAACAATGACCTATGAAAAAATTATTAACATAATTAGGCTTGATTGCTCTAAAATAAAGATTGTACGGAGACATAAAAGCACTCATCTGGTATGTAGAAGACCATTCTGAAGAAATGTATTCTACTGCCAAACAAAAAGTTACTAATGGAGCAGCTAGATTTTCTAATTTTTGGAAGAAAAAAAATCTGGCTACAAGGATATTCAAATAGTGGGAAGAGAGAGTTTGGAAGTCTATCAAATTTCTTTGCCTAAATATTTTACCAATATATTTTAATGATATTAAATGTATTTAAAACTGCACGGGGGGTTAGATTAGGCCCAAAGAGTTTTCCATCTTACCTTATATTGTAAGTTATGTGGCAGGGGATTGTGTTAGCTGTGATACGTGAAGAATGACTTGAATTTAAAGGTCTAGAAGAAGCTCTGAGTTTACAACAGTAGCCAGGTTGAATTTGAATTAGAGATAGGATGCCAGTATCATTTGTTATTATTCAAAAGGCATTAGCAGGGAAAGTTTAAGGCAGAGAGGGAAAATTAAATTATGGGTGTGAGCAGCTGGAGACAAAGACTGAATATCCTCAACAGTACATCTAAGAGAAAGTCCAAGATCTTTAGAATAAACTCTTATGGAATAAACAAGATCTATAGAATAAACACTGGAGGAGTTGGACAATCAGTACAAAATTTTAAATGCAGGTTTTTAAGAACTGCTGTAAACCTATTCACTGTTAAAGCTTATGAGTGGATCCACTATAGTTTACATGTCTATCCACAGATTTTAAGCCAAACTATTTCATCATGGAAAGACCCCAAGCAACAAACAACATAACATTCTAATACATTTTAGCTGATACTGCTATGAATACATTGGATAAACACTATGAAAAAAAAATAATAAATCTAACTTCCAGTAATAAATTTCACAGCAAATTATTTGAAACAAGCAGGAGAACCCAAACCATCATACTTTCAGAATATGAACAAATGGTTTGAAAAATAAGTTATTTTGATTTAGATTGTAATATAAAAGGCTCAATGTCCAAGTGGAGACATAAGTAACATATGGAGTTCCTCAGGGGTTGTTATCAGGACCGGTACTATTTAAGATCTTTGTCTGTGACAGGAACAGTGTGACTGAATGCAGCCTCAGCAAGTTTGCCATTGACAGCAAGCTGCATGGTGCAGCCGATACACTGTATGCCATCCAGAGGTACCTGGGCAGGCCTGAGAGGTGGGACTTTCCAAACCTCATGAAGGCCAAATGCAAGATCCTGCACTTGGGACAGGGCAATCCCAAGCAAAAATACAGGCTGGGCAGAGAATGGATTGAGAGCAGCCCTGAGGAGAAGGACCTGGGGGTGATGGTTCACAAGAAGATCAACATGAGCCAGCAAAGTGTACTTTGCTGGCTTAGCAGCCCCAAAAGCCAACTGTATCCTGGGCTGCATCAAAAGCAGAGTGGCCAGCAGAGCGAGGGAGTTGATTCTCCCCCTTTGCTCTGCTCTTGTGAGACCCCCACATGGAGTGTTCAGCTCTGGGGCCCCAGCACAAGAAGGACATGAACGGGATGACGACAGTCTAGAGGAGGCCATGAGGATGATCAAGGGGCTGGAGCACCTCTCCTGTGAAGACAGGCTGAGGGAGTTGGGGTTGTTCATCCTGGAGAAGAAAAGGCTCTGGGGCAACTTTATACTCACCTTTCAGTACCTAAAGGGGGCGTACAGAAAAGCTGGGGAGGGACTCTGTCAGAGAGTGTAGTGGTAGGACAAGGGGTAATGATTTTAGAACTAAAAAAAAGGTAAAAAAAAAAAAAAAAGAAAAGGTAAAAGAGGGTAGATTTAGATCAGGTATAAGAAATAAATGCTTTACTCTGAGGGTGTTCAGGCAGGAACAGGTTGCCCAGAGAAGCTGTGGATGTCCTATCCCTGTAACTGCTGGCTGGGGCTTTGAACAACCTGGTCTAGTGGGAGGTGTCCCTGCCCATGGCAGGGGGGTTGGAACTAGAACATGTTTAAAGGTCCCTTCAAATCCAAACCATTCTGTGATAAAACCAACCCTTTTCTTTGTTCATAGGTCACATGACACATAACATATTGTAGAATTAAAGAAAAAAAAAAGGAAAAAAAGGAACACGTTTATGCAGATTTTGAAAACAGCACAGCTGGTGTATAAGGCTTCACGTCTTTAAAATGGAACAAGAAACCCTCAGGCTATAGTAACTATAGCAATTTCAGATCTTACAGAGTCACAGAAATCTCAAAAACATGGATAGAGTGCTTCATAGTGTAGGCTTCATAGTATAGAAACCACTTGTGGAAAATCTTTGTAAAAGGTGAAACTTCAAGAAAAGCTTCTCTGAGCTCACATCTTAGCTACAGAAGTGAATCAGACTTACGCCATTGTAAAGCAAAAATGCGTATACAGAAATCTTTAGTGTTGTGCTTAATTTGCACTTCTAATTGTGTCTAAGGGAATAATAAAGCTACATGTTGAAGTCAATAATTTTTATATATGTTCATATATACTTGCATGTGTATACATAGCTTTATAAATCTGGTATACACAATTACATGTTTATTTTATTTATTTATTTTTCTTTTTTTATTGATAGAACCTGGAAAAAAATCAACAGATACTATGGCCTTGCATTTCTCCCACTCTCTTATCTGCAATTACATATATTTCTGTTCTGCCGTGGTAATTCTAGATAAAGTTCATATGTATGGAAAACAAGAGGAACAGCACTGGGTTTTAGGAATTTTCCCTTATATTCTGAGCACAAGAAATGGGGATTCTCGCATGAGGTATGCTTTTTCTTTTTGTTGATTTGGAGTTAAGCAGAAGTAAATTTATTACACAGGTTCTAGAGGAGGTCACAAGGGACTCTTCCTCTTCCATTTAATTCTGATATATGTATGTGTGTGTCTATGCCATACAGTAATGCATACATTTATGTCAGCATTTCTTACTAGGTTTTAACATGCTTATTTAGGAGTGCACAAAATTTGTGTGCAGTTAAACTGAAGCAGTAGCTGCAGAAAAGAACATCTGGCCCTCTTCAGCAGCAGTATTTTACTCAAAACTGTATGTAATATCCTTGTTTCAGTATACTGAAAGACTAAGTGAGCACTGATTAGGAGTTGTGTATATTTTAGATTAATTATGTCTTGTGGGCAGTATAGCATATGCTTCAGTATACAGAAGGCTAAATTTAAGAATACAGAAATTGCCTCTTGAGAGCAAATCAAAGTCACAGCAACAAAGCGATATTACTCCCATCTGCTGTCAGGAAGGAGCTAAACACAAGCAAATCCAAAATTTAGGAGTACTCCCTCATGACTTACCACCATAAATTTTTGCTTTATTATATTACAATTGCCAGCTGTAACCAAATGGCTTGTAGGCAGTGTAGCCATAGATACTGCTGAGCTTCTTCACCCTTGGTTAGCTTCTCAAGTTAATAAGATTATCTGATAGTGTTGTATTTCATATTTCTTTTACTTCAGTGTTCTCTTTTTTTTATAACATGGAAGAAGAGATATAACAAGCTATTCCAGTCATATGCAATCTAATAGCCTAATAGTCTAAAATATTATTTAATTTATCCAATTTTCTCCTTCTATTTTTCCATGTAAAGAAAGTATTCCTTCCTGAAAAATTCCCATGGGAACACTGAATTTCATTTGTACATAAATTTTCATAGAAACATTACAGGCAAAGAATATTGAATAGCTAACCAGTAGCTTATAAAAATATGAACAACTCAGTAGAAAGTATTTTATAGCATTACAGGCAAGGAAAAATATTTCCTTATTCCTTCAGTTAAGGATTAGTGTATATTTACATATAATGGCAATCTTTATTTAAAAAATACATAGGAACTTGAAACAGTCTCCATCATTCCCTTCTACCCAAGTTAACCATGTTTACCTCTCTCCAAGCCCTGTGTTTAAAACATGGCTGATTCCATCAGAAGTAATACTTGTCACACCCCCAGGTGTCTCTGCTATCTAACCACAGTCTGGAGTATGAGACATCAGAGGTCTCTGCATATATTTATTATACTGCTTGCAAACTTGTTGATCTTAAGGGTCTTTTCCAACCTAAATGATTCTGTGTAATTCTGTGAATACTGTGTTTATATATAGTCTAATTATGATTATTAAAGTATCTCAGCTGATTACCCCACCTTGGCAGGGCCTGAGTTCTGCAGCAGTGAAGGGGGATTATGATGACACTGTGGGTTTTTTTCCTTATTAAGTGGAAAACAGGAGGAGAATGTGGGATAGAGTATTAGTGTTCCTGCTCTGTAGCTTGAAATATGTAGCAAGTCATTGGCAGATTTACTTTGGATTATCAAATGGTGGATAGAAATAATAGAATAGAATAGAATAGAATAGAATAGAATAGAATAGAATAGAATAGTTCAGACCTTCAAAGATCATCTAGTCCAACTGCCTGACCATATGCCTCTACATTCCTCCCTTGTTTGCAGAGTTCAGTCTGCATAGTCATAACAGGTTGTAACGAAAGTCATATAGCCTTCCAATCTCAAAACTGTTTGAGATAGTTTGATAAATGTGTTAGAATTATATGCCACAGGACGAGCTCGCTTTGTATTATGCTCTACTACTCCAATTTCTTTTAAAATGGTTGGACTTAAACACTACAAAAATACCCGATATAACTTCCAGTATTTGAATCAGTAACAGAAACTTAAGTCACACAGTAGAGAATTCACTTGGTCTTAAGGTCCAGTGCTAGTGCATAGACCTCTGCTGGCATTTCAGTACAGGCTCTGATATTAAGTGAAAGGATGATGTAAATGGTAGGCCTCAACTTCACTTACATAAATAATCCAGATTCACAGCATAAGGTTAGAAGCCCAAACCAACAATTTCTCCCTTGGCCCCCCAAATATCTTTCTTTAAGTCTCATCGGTGACATACTCAGGAACAGTGATGATTGCAGTCTGGATCTTCTATTTTCTTCCAAGGCTGAAGAGATTGGCAGGTTATGGTTAATGCCCTTTGTGATAATATTGAACATCCATATTTGATCAGTCCAAAGCTTTCCACCTCCTCCACCCTCTCACAGATCTAACATAGAGACTACCATCATCCTATGCATCCCTGGGAGAAGACTGAGGTACTACAGAAAGGAGCAATGAGGCAGATACTTTTTTGAAAGACTTCTAGCTGGATAAAATAAATGCTATAGCAACTTTTCTTCTGATGCCTGAAGAATTACATCTATTCTCATTTCAGAAATGAAATAGAAGATGGCTGTTTCTTGTAGCCCACCAAACAGGATTTTTTGCCATAACCAGTAAAAGTCCACAGTCTTTGGACCTGTGGGACAGTGCAGGCCACCAGGATATCTGGGTTTTCACTGGCCTGGTTTCAGTTTGTTTTAGCACTTGTCTATAGTGTCCAAGAGACTCTGTGAAGATGTATTCCCAATCCACTAGTGTTTGAAATTGTCTGGAACATGAGAAAATTTTCAGGTCAACTGCCACTGGCAATTTAACCTAATCCAGTCCTAATCCTTGGGGCTCTGAATGGATACTTAAGAGGCAAATGGCTTTGGTTTTGATGAATCAGTGATAACTTTGTCCCAGGATCTAGGGGAAAAAAAATAAATGTTCATAGAGACGTGTTAATCATGCCAGATGTGATTAATCCTCTCCCATACAGTGTATCCTGTGGCATAGGACTGCAGAACATGAAGGAGATTGCTGTCCTGCCTGTCTTTGCAATTCCCAGAATCTACCTGAACCTGAATAATAAGAGATTAAGTATTTTCTTTATCCTCAGGAAATCTTGGATTCCCTACAGGTCACAGTCATTAGCTTTCTGAAGCTGACATCAGGTTAATGAAAGTAAACATGTACTGAGCCATTACCAGGTTAAACATCCAGGAAAGAATCAAAGTTATGCAAGTGAAACAATGCTAACCTTTGACAAGAGTTTTTGCAAGTTGGCATTAGGCCAATCTATTGCACTCAAAACAAATGTGCTTGGTTTTGAATTTGCTACTCCTTGCTGTAAACACTAGAAAGAAAGGAACATTTCAAGGTAGTGTTGCCCTTATTAAAGTGTTGCTTTATTTAAGTAACATACTGCCTTTCATAAACAATGTAGCTTTATAAGAAATTCTAATTCCAAATGTGTTTTGCTAAACTAACAGCTCCCTCTGGACCCAGAACCCTGCATGCCATGCAAAAGCCCTGTTGCAGTGCTTCCTGCATCTTGCTCTGCCAAATCATCCTTTGTACGTACCTTGACATGAGGACTCCTCTAGGGTATCACTGCAGTATCTCAGCTAACAGATGGACTTGTGATGCTTGCTGGTTGTTACCACCCTGCAGACAGAGATGAAATACCTTAGCACCACAAACTGCTGTCCATGGCAGACGTTCTTGGCTAATTTATATTCTCTAAAAGTTTCTTAAGAGTAAAGGAACTTCTGTTAAATCAACCTGAATTTGCCAGGCACCTTTTAGGCCCAGGTAAGCAGAGGCATTCTGAATTTTCACACAGGTACTCCCTTGGTACTTCTCTTCCTTAGTTCCAGACTGTGCTGAAACATCTAGCCTTCCTAGAAGGCTACAAGGCTTGATACCTGGTCTGTTTCTTGGTGTCAGGTGGTGTCTCTTCAACAATTCAGCATTCTAATATGGTTAAGTAATACGAAGGGATGTCACTGAATTTTACTTAATGTGACAAGGACTTTTATGTGGGAAAATATCATCCATCATCAATGCTGCCTTTTCCTTGCTGAACTTAGTAAGTCCACCTAACCATTGTACAGCACCAGAAGAATGATGCTCATGTTCATTGAAAGCAGCTTATTTCTGAGCCTAAGTAGTAAACAGCATTAATATATTTATATATAGTATATATATATATGTTAGCCTGTGTCAGATAATACAACTCTTTATAACAGCAGGCATTGGAGTCCAGTTATAGTGTTATAGGAAGTCTTTTATTTAAGTACTAGATGGCAGGAACTATAAAAAGTCTCTCTATTTCTAGTACTAGAGGACAGGAGGTTTTTTACAGGCTCCTAGCAGGGCATTTTAGGATATGACACTAAAATATGCCATTTGGTCACATCATGTCACGTGTCATATCTTCCTTGTAACAAGAATTGGTGGTCTTGTTATATCATAGCATAACAACTTTCTGGAAGACCAGTTTGTTTAATAAATACCCTGTATGCTCTTTGAGGCCACTACTTGGTACAATAACTCTTTTGCTCTCCCTTCCTCTGTCCCTTTCTCCTGCATTTTACTGTGTTTCAGATTTTTGGGGTTGGTCAATTCGAAATTTAATTCCATCTGCATTGTATGCTGAGGTACACACAAATTCCATAGAATCATAGGATCACAGAATATCCCAAGTTGGAAGGGACCCACAAGGATCATTGAGTCCAACTCCTGGGTCCCAAAGGACCACACAAAAATTCAGACCTTGTATCTGGGTGCATTGTCAAATTTAATTTCAGTAAGCCCTATTTCCAAGTCTGAGTTTGTTCGCTGTTTTTTTTACATACCGCTGTCAGACAGATAACTGGTCTGCAAAGCCTTTACAAAATGGGGTGGAAAACAGGTTTTTGAAGAGATACAAGTACTGCTTCACAGAACTCTGAAAATAGCAACCTGCCTGCCTCATCTGTAGCACAGTAGGGGCAAGCTCTGCAATTACATTGATGTCTAAAATGCTGATCAAACAGCACTGCTCACCCTAAGGGATCTTGTAAATAAACGACTAGAAGGCTGTCCCAGACTTTTATGAGGTAGCCTCTGTGGTAGTCCCAGGATCTGCCACCAAAATCAGGAGATACTTGGTCAATCAATGCCTATGAAGATCTGCACAAACACCCAATATTGGACAGGACTGAAAACCAAAGGTCCCCTACGTTTACTGTATCACCTATTCTCCTACTTTTGAATTCCTAGCTTGGAAACAGACAAATGTATATACTTTGAAATGCTAACGAAGGGAAGAGCTGGATTAACATTGGCAAGCCATCTTGGCCATAGGCTTTTATTTCAGACACTTGAGTCATTCCTGGCTAGGTTTTCCAAGTCTCAGTAAATACATTGGATGCTTGTACATTCTCCTGTTGCTGCCTACACTTTTATCCATCTGTTATCATGGCACTCTTCCTACTTAGAAGTTGGTCGGACCATTATACTGGTATACAGGTGCCAAGTGAATGTGGGTTTAGACAGTTAAAAAGCTCTACTGCAGGATAGATCTGCTTTAAGATAGAATTGCCACACCAATGCCACATGCTTCCTTACTTCATGGCATCTGTTGACACTGAAATGCCAAGAAAAATACCTTTGCACCTATAAAATGGAACTCTTTGTTGCTGTTATATGTTGACAAATTATATTGCCAGTATTTTACAGTGATACTTCATGTGGGATCTCTCACATCCTTTTCCAAATACAGAATCACCTTGTTATTGTTTTTAAAGCAGTTTTACAACCTATAATGTCAGCCATTTCAATGTCCCCAATAAATTTTATACAGGTAGGTGTTTACAGAAATGCGGAAAAAGTTGTGAAAAGCAGTGTAATTACTGATACATGTAACATGAAAGCATCCTTTTTTAGCCATTTCCAAATACAATAATGGATATCTGTAACTTCATTGGCACAAAAAAGGCCATAATGTCACCTAGGCTCAGTAGCTATATTAATTAAGCTATAGATAACTAGATGAGCTTGCTATCTAAGTCTTGTTATTACAGCTCATCAGCATATATTTGATTACAATATCATCACAAAGCAGTGTTTTTCATACAAGATACCATATTTATCATATTTAATGCTATTTTTTTTTTTATTCAGCCATTTCTTTTATTTGATTAATTTATTTTAGGATAAGTTCTAAAGTGTGCCTAAATATGAGCTGAGTTGTAGCAGCTTGACAAACTACTTGTCAGCTGAACTGTGGTACCTACCCATATGTTATCTGCCCCATGTTAAATGGCTGCAAAGCAGTCACTGTCATATTTTAATGAATTACCTCATATCATCTGAGAAAAGTTAACTAACGGTGAGCCAACTTTAATGGTTACAAATGTTATGTAAAATAAATGCTATGAATGTCCTACATGTTTTTAAATTTAGGGAGAATGGAAATGAGCATTTATTAAGGTGCTGTGGCCACATAAGCCACAGTAACTTCACCAGTTATACCTGTATTTTTAGCTAATCCTCATTTCAAGTTAAATTAACTAGCTTAAACATCAGTAGAAAAAGTGTAATGACAATAAACTAGCATGTTTTAATTTGCTGTGGAATGGACTGAAAGTGCACATGCTGATAGTTACTTGAGCTTATCCAATGAGTGTTTTTTTGTTTGTTTGTTTGTTTGTTTTGTTAAGCACTGTATCATGATTGTGTTCACTGATGTGTGAGAATCCTTGTATGTAAATATATAAAAATGGTTGTAGATGCTCCCTTGTAGGAGGTTCGTTCTATAACATATGATGCTTTTAGCAAGTTTTTCTCTACTTATTAATAAGCAGAAATTGAAGACAAAATATAACTACTTGCTAGAGTATTTGCTAGACAAATAAGATGTGAGATTACATTTCAGATCTGCCACATATTTTCTGTCATTATTTGCAGGAACATTACTGGCTTCTGTTTATTGTTATTTAAAATTATATTAGAACCTTTTAGCTTCTTAGCATTATTATGAATTTTATTTAATATTCAAAAAGTTTGAAGTAACAGGTTATACAACAGCAGATTGGTATTTTTTAATACAAAGGTCATTGAAGAAATGGCAGGAACCTGGGATTTAAGATCAGCTTTTGAATTTTCCTGATCTCTTCCTGGGCACACTGTGGCTCTTGCAATTGGGTGGGATTCAATTAATGAATACTGTCTCTAAATTTACTTCTCTACAAGTATGTATCCAACCTCGTATTACAGTAAGTAGAGATCTGGTCAATACAGTTAATGGAGCCGAGAGAGAGAGTTAGGTAACCTAGAGAGATCCCACTAAAATTCATTTTAGTATGAGTTCTTTATAATGTGAACGCAGAAAGCTAGACTAAGATTCAGGTGGATAAATATAGGTACCTAATACCATTTCAGGCGTGTTACATTATCATTTTTTTCATCTTCCTTGCAATCTAGAAGGCACAGATCTCCTGTAGATACTGTGTCATATCTTTTAGCTTCCTTTTGGTGTCTTGGACACTGCAGAGTATTCAAATGATCAGGCAGAGCAGAGGCAGGATATGGCAAGGCATCTAAAATGGCTTAAATGGCCGTGACCCCCATGTTCAAGCAACTGAATGCCATCTTTAACACATGAAAAAAAGAAAATAGAATTTGAAGTGTCCCAGTCTCTTTAAATAAAAGACTTCCCATAGTGGATGGTGATATCTTGCTTTTCTGCATTTACATTTTCTTCATTGTTGACATTCTGGCAATGTGAAGAAATTACACTATCATTATTTATTTAAACATCATTCACCACCACAACTACCACCACCACCACGCCCAACAAATAAACAAACAAATAAATAAATAAAGCACTCAGATAGAGATGTTTCTTTGTAGAAACACACATTTTCCACCCCCATGCTCTAGTTTGTCAATTAATCTCTGAACTCCACAAAAAGATTATTTACATGTCCTGTTGGTTGACAGTTTCTATCCATGTTAAGCAATCATTTCTGTGTACATTGACTGTCACTTTGGACACAAGAGATTAATCACTATCTTTTGTAACAGCCTTCTGGCAATGGAAATTCTTACTGCACTTATCTTTTGCTTTCACTGTTTTCTATTCCTCTTGCTTTCTGTGCATGTCAGTGAGAGAGAAACTGTCTAAGGACTTTAATGGGAATGTTGCTGAATTAAATTAAGTTAAATAAACATCAAATAAGTTCTCCAGAGTGGAAGCGAGTTAGTATTTTCAGAATTTTGTCTGAGCTAGAAGATTATGTCTTGGCAATAATTATAAAAACTGCTCTGTAAGAACAAAAATATTTCAAACTTCAGACTTCAGGACTAAAAACATCAGAGAAAGGTTCTTGTTAGAACTGGTCAATAAGTTTTTTCCTTTACTACCATAATCCCTTGACTTTTACAGAATATCGTCAGGTCAGAGATCCCAGAACTCTATAGAGTGAAAAAGTTTCATATTTATTCTTTATCTGATTCAAGCAAAGGTTGATTCTTTGCATTTCGGTCTGTTTGTATTCTTGGGTGGATTACTTTGAATTCATTTTTCAAGATTATAACTGGCATACATAATTAATGTTGTAAAACAATTCAAAATATGTATTTACATTCAAAAATGTACATATAGTTCTCTTGATGTCACTTACATCGTTATATCTCTTTTCTAAGTGTCTGCATATCAAGATATGCTGTATTTCTGTGAACACTCTAGGATATTGTCCATAATGGGTAAATCAGAGAGCAGTTTATTGATGAAAGTTTTATCTATGATCATATACTTTTATAAGTAATTCTGGATATGGAGAAAAAGCACTTTGAAATGAAAAACAAACAATCAAACAAAACCATTTTATTCAAAATTCTTAGATTTTTTTTTCTTACAGAGGTGCTTGAAAACTAAATTGATGAATATTCTTGTTCATTATTATCCTTGAGCAGTTTTTGAAGCAGAATTGTTCAAGACATGAACTTCAGTACTCTTTGTGTGCGTACACATAAAATAAAATAAAAATTAAAAAAATGCAGATTTCAAACAGTGGTTGTAAAAGTAAGAGCAAATTGCAAATTCTGATGCATTTCAGTGCAGAGAAATGTTTAAAATAATGGATCTTGTGGGGAACAAGAAACAAAGAATCATGAAAAAGCTTTAGTTTTAAAATCAAAACTTTCAAAATCAAAAGAAATCTGCTTTCAGAAGTATGAAATTAGACTATGTAATACATTGGTAAAAGTTGTTGATACAGGTAAATCTCAATGAAATTGTGTTGAACAGCAAGGAAGTCCAGGAACTTACAAAAATTTACCAATACAAAGTAGAGAAAAATCTGAGTGCTGCTGGGTTTCAGCTCACCTGCAGTGAATAAGCAGTGGACAATCTTACCTTTTTCTGAAATGTCAATTATAATCTGCTGTTAGAGAAAAAATACCATGGAAAGCAGAATCTCAGTTTTGAAATAATCTAGACCAAAATTATTTTTCAGTTAAGAATCCTGTTGGCTGCTCTGAAATACGATTGGATGGCTCTTAGAATGCTTTGACATGTTTCTGGATGAGGTCCTGATCACGTTTATATGAATGGATAACATTTTTTGGATAACATTTTTCATATTAGAGCTAGGCTTGGCAGAAATGCTTCAAAAAACTGTAACGGAACTCCATGGACAGTTCTTTGTAAACACTGGTTTGATACAATATAGTTTTTTTGTTTGTTTTGTTTTGTGTCATTTCTACCCCAGTGTTTCTCTGTCCCTCTTGAATACTGAGGTTGTAGTCTGTGTTTAGGTGGCTGCTCTGCTAAGATTACCAACAAATATGGCACGTGCATAAAGATACATACACCCTTTCAAACACACATCCCTTTACTCTAACAAAAGAAACATTATTTAGTGTCTGTAGTGATAAGTTAAAGGTAACTCTGTCTCATCAATTATTTTTATTTTTATTTTTTTCCCAGCTGAATCTAGATAGAACTTGAAAGAAGCACTTTTTGTTTCTCTTCTACCAACTTGCCTGCTGATACGTGATTCTACAGATGTAATTTCATACTATTAATTAATTTCTGGTATATGGGATAATTCACAGATTGTGGTTAATGACCAAACTACATTCTTTTAAGAGTTTATTGATACAAGTCATTTACCTTATGCTGGTTTAAAAATTGTCATTATGTTGCAAATAAGGTATTGAGTAAAATCATTCATAGTGTTTGATAGAAGTAAATTCTGGATTTTTAACTAGAAAGGAAGTTCCACCTGTTTTTATTCTCAGATACAGTGCTAAAGCTGGTCAGAAATAACAGTTTCTATCAGTGAATTTTTCATGTTTTAAAGCATAAGTTTTAAATACACTAAAATATATAATGAAATAGTACACAAATTTTATTATGTGTATTGAAATACTGTTTTCACACAACATAATGGATGTAATGAGACCATAAGAAATATAAGCTACTAGCAACCTAATTGCTAGCTATAGAACAAGCCCAAGCACTGGGCTGACACTCACTACTGTACATCGCTCACATGCTCCCTCGCATGATTTAAGCCTGTGCCAACCTATCAAACAAAATCCAGGCAATTTACAGTTACAGTTTGTATAACAGCATGCAGAATCTTCCCAACAGACACTATGAATGAGGCCATTGTCTTTTTGGCTGAAATGTATTTAATAGGGAGTGATAGTAAAGCCATATAGACAAGAGCTGTGCCAGTTCACCTCAGTGACAGACAACAGATATATTTATTTGTAAATGTGACCATAGTGACCTGCCCATAAGGAAGATTCATGGGATGAAACAATGTGACTTGTATCTCTCGAGATAAAATGGTGTAATGGCTCAGAAGATGACTTGTGTTCTTTCGGCACATGCTTCTTTTCATACATTGTAAAAGTAATTTAGCTGATAAATATTCTTTTAGGTGTTTAAAGTCAGGTGAGATTAATGTCCCCCTAACATCTGTTCTGATTCTTTTAGTTGAGGTGGTGTTTACCCACTTGGAGAGGGGGATATAGATTTATGGCTCTATGGTTCTGCATTCATCTTCAGATTTCCCAGAGGAGAGGGTGTGTTGTCTTTCACATTCATTTATTCTACTACCTTTATTATTCAATACGAAGTGCTGAAATAACTGTTTTAAAATAGAGGTGAGGCCAATTAACTTTGGATGGTGACTCCAGATATAAAAATAGAAAAAATCATTTTTCCATAAAGGTTGTGTGGCTTTTGAAGGGAATGCTCATAGCTTGCAGAGCCAGAATCTTAAAATTTGCATGTAAACACAAACTCCTACATAAACACAAAGCATTTTGAACATTCTCTTCAGCCACTGTTGGCTGAGCAAATCTAATTGATATCGCTTAATGCAATATATATTGAAGGAATAGTTATTGGTCCTTCTGAGATTTAAATAAGCTTACTGTTCACAAGTCCTGCACAGGAAACAATTTCATTAATTTATACCATCCTCTGTGAATCTGAATTTTAAGTGGTCTGTTTAGGATGAACTTTAACAGACCTACCTTAAATCAAAACGATTCTTTAGCAGTTCAGACGAGTTTTATGGGAAACGTGTAACTTCAACATACTTGTCTTTTTTTATTGACATTCTTTCCAGTGGTAATTACTGGTGCACATCAAAACACATCAGCAATTTTTGAACCTGACTACAGTCACTACAGTTCTGCTCTAGAAGTATATTACATTGCATAAGTCAATAAATGCTCTTACTGCATGAAGATTGGATACTCTTTTGCATCTAGAGATCTTTTTTTTTTTTTTTTTTTTTTTTTTTTGGTATGTGTGTGTAAATGATCATTGTATTTGCAGTACTTAGCTGGAATTTGTATAAATTCTTTCTTTAACCCTGTTTTTTAGAATATGCACACTCTGTGTATCGAATAAATAAATAAATAAGCACAAATGCAAAACTAAAACAAGCAGGCAAACAATCAACCAAAAAAGAACACAATAAAAACATAAATATGAGTTGTATTCCTAGATGAGAAATGATCTTTATATTCTTAGCTGACACTTTTCAGGATTACCATAGAAAACAGGAATTTATAACATTTATCAATGCGTTTTTGGCACGTTTTCTTTCCATTATTTCCCTTTTCCACCAAAATATAAAATTGGATTTCCTTAATTTTTTTTGTGAGCAAAGTGGAGAAGGAAATACTGAAACTGAACTAGAGGTCAAATTCTGGGCTTGTGCCTGGCTTACTAAATGGTCTAAAATAAATCATAACTTCTCCAATTGCATTTTGATTATTTCACAGAATGCTGTGATGGTCCATGTTTTTTTTTTTTTTGTTTTTTTTTTTTTAAATGAGAATTGTGAAGTCTAGGCAGGACTGTGACATCCTTAGATGAGCAGGCTGTCATAATGCAACAGATCATCATCCATGTAGCACAAAAAGGTGGAGTGTGGAGAAAAGAGGGATCTCCTAGAAAAGATAAATTAGGACTGGAGAAACTGAGTAGAATTCATAATAAATAGCCTATCAGAAGGAAAGACTAAATAGGAGAGAGAGAAATAGTATTTATTCTCACCTCATCTGTTGCTGCACCAAATTCTCTATTTTGTTTTGCATCTGAACTCTGTAGATTAGCCTCATGTTTACTTATATCTGACATATTTGCATAAATTCACAAAGGCTCATTTTTTATTTTTATTTTTTCTGATGACACTTGTAAATCCCACAAAGTAAATGTGAAATTAAAGTCAAATACTGATTATCTATATATCTAGTGGCCCTGTGCACAGAGTGATAAACTGTCAGCCATGAATGTTCATATAATTTATTATTGTAATGATGCTTGTAAAAGGGATGGGAAATGGCAAATTAATAATGCATTCTTGTCACATAGATTGTAATGAGAAGGGAAAATATCACAAACTTAATTTGTTCTGGTGAAAATTGTCAGACTGTAATAAGAACAGAAGACAACATTAAAAATGTGCCAATTCTCCAAGCTTCCTAAAATGCAATCTCACTGTTGTCCTCAAAAGCCATTTTCCAGATTCCCTTGGTCTGCTCCATTTTATATATTTTTTTGTTTGCTTGTTGTTTTTTTTTTTTACATGCTTACTTAGCCATCTCTTAGTATCTCATTAGAAACTTGCACACTTCATAAAAATCTAAAGTGATCATGCACTATTTTCACAGGAAGACATTTTACAAACATTTCATCATTGTAAAGATAATGGAGGATGATGACGCTCTCCAGCTAATCACAGAGAATTTAAGCGAAAAAGAACCAATTTCTGTCAACTTCAGAAGGGCAGTGGGTGGTATAGAACAGCAAATATAAACATCCTTCACATTGCTGAGTGGTATTTAAGATAAGTTTCCTGAGTTTGAAGCACTGCATGATATTCAGTATGACTTTTAATAATTTCTAAACCTTCCATTAAGTCTTTATTTACTTATAGTCTTTTTATTTGGCCAAGTAGGAGTTTTTTTTTTTTTTTTTTATCTTTAAGATTTCTGAAAACTTGGTGAGTTTATGTCCTGAATGTTAGTACAGAAAGCACTATTGTGTGTGGGCACTTTGGATAGACCTTTTGACAGCACTGATTCATCTTCTGAAATACTGATTAATACTGATTTGTATTAAGATGAAGCTCTTAAAAAATGATTTTTTCAGACATCAACCAAAAACTCCATACTTTGGCAGGCAGTAAGCTTTTACAACAGATTCACAATGACATGTTCTTTTAAAATCAGACTAGCAAATGTACAACTTCCTAGAGGGTGCATCAGGTTTTAGAGAGGAAGCTCTAAAAAGAGATTAACCAGTCCTACAGATGTGTATTTTTCTTTAAGTGTGTTGTTACCATAGTGACTGTTACATAACACAAATTACTTAGCGAAGCATGAAGGCTTTGCAGACAGAAGAGCACTCTCTTCCTCCTTTAAATCAGCATTTTTCTGACTAGGATCTTTATTGATGGAATGAAAGTAAAAAGTGCCAATTGTTAGCTTGGAGCTGCCCAAGGTCTTCTGGGTTTTGTTTTGCTTTTTTTTTTTGTCCACCAGCTGGGTTTCCATTTCTTTTCAGTGATGTTTCTTTGTGAGCATTCTTATTGTCAAGGATGCTGTGGTACAGTCAGTTTTCCCTGAGTTTTGCCATTATTGCCCTTTATCATTTTATTAACATTTTTGTTAAGCTCTTAGACTATTCCCTACTTGTGTTTGTGCTTGTACTTGTTAGATCAGTTCACTGGGTTTGTTCCATTGAGTGGGTGAGTCCTTTTACATAAAACCAGAAAAAAAAATCGACTTAGTTCTTCTCCCACTGATTGTTCTCAGAGCAATCTATCCTGTCTTTTACCTAGATAATATATGTCATAAAATAATCAATGCTGTTGCAGATATGGCTTTGTTTTCCTACTGACACGATCAACATCACTGTTGCAATTCATTAACAATTATTGATAGCAATACTTTTCTTGTAAAGTCATTCTCAAGGAATGTTTTGGAAATGTTATAGAGCATATTTATTGAAAAATCTCAACTAATTGGCTTTGTAAGATGCAATGCACAACGATTTGCTGAGCAAATGCTCCATTTGAGAGAGAAAGCTGAAGAGCCAAAGAGCCAGTAGCTTCCAAGCTATCTGCAATTTAACTATTTACAGTTAACTATAGCACATTTTAGTTGTTATGTACATTTTAAACTGTGATGGAAAAGTAGCTAATGAAGCATTAGTTTTTTTTTTTTAAGTGCCTATGTAGCATTCTAAGGGAGGTAGTATAGAATAGGTCAGTTGGAAGAGACCTACAGAGATCATCTAGTCCAACTGCCTGACCTCTTTGGGACTAACCAAAAGTTCAAGCATATTATTGAGGTCATTAACCAAATGCCTTTTGAACACTGACAGGCAAGGGGCATCAACCACCTCACTAGGAAGCCTGTTCCAGTGTGTGACCACCCTCACATTAAAATAATTTTTCCTAATGTCCAGTCTGAACCTTCCCTGGAACAACTTTGTGCTGTTCCCATGCATCACTGGTTCCCAGGGAGCAGAGACCGGCACCTCTCTCGCCATTTCCACTCCTCAGGATGCTGTGGAGAGCAATGAGGTTGCCTCTCAGCTTCCTTTTCTCCAAACTAGACTAGGCCTTCAGCCTCTCTACATAGGACATGCCTTCTAGTCCTTTTACCAGCTTTGTTGCCCTCCTCTGGATGCTTTAATGTACCTTAACATCCTTTTCATATTGTGGAGTCCTGAACTGCCCACAATATTCAAGGTGAGGTTGCACCAACACTAACTATAGTGGAAGAATCTCCTCTTTTGCCTTGCTGCCTATGCTGTGTTTAAAGCACCCCAAAATGCCATTTGTCCTATTGGCTGCCAGGGCATGCTGCTGGCTCTTGTGGAGCCTGCTGTCACCAGCACCCCGGGTCCCTTTCTGCTGAGCTGCTCTCCAGCCACTCGTCTATGACTTTGTCCAACATCACTCCATCCCAGATGCAGCACCTGGCATTTACATTTGTTGAACTTCATACTGTTAATGATTGCCCAGTGCTGCAGTCTACCTAGATCCCTCTGCAAGGCCTCTTGTCCCTCCAGGGAAGTCAACATCACCTCCCAGTTTGGTATTATCAGTGAACTTGCAAAGGATGCTTTCCACTCCTGCATCCAGATCATTGATAAAAATGTTGAGCAGACCTGTCCCCAGAACAGTTTGTGGAACATTGCCAGTGACCAGCTGCCAGCCAGATGTAGTCCCATTCAGTACAACACTTTGAGCTTTGCTGTTCAAACCGTTCATCAACCAGCATAGCATGAACCTGGTCACTTCACAGTTGGACAGTTTGTCCTGAATGATACCATGAGGGACAGTATCAAAGGCCTTGATAAAATCCAGAAAGATTACATCCACTGCCTTCCCTTCATCCAACAAGCGGGTGAGTTTATCGTAGAAAGGAATCAAATTATTAAGGTAGAATTTACCCTTCATGAACTCGTGTTGACAATGCCCTGCAGTTAAACAATGACAAATACAGGGATAAAGACAGTCTGTCAGACTGCTTACACAGGTAGATGAAGTAAAATGTAGCTTAAAGTAGAAAATCATTATAATGAAACACTTCTTGCATTCCACACAAACTCTTCATTCAGTCAACTGATATTTTGTATCCTGCTATTTCGCTAAAATCTAATATTTATTTAACATCTTGCCCAGCAAGACTCAAAAGCAAAACAGATAATTGTTTTCACCTTCTTTTTCTTCGCTATATTTTGGTTACTTGAATGTCTGGATTATGAATTAGATTTTTTTTTTTCTCTATTTGAATTATTATTTTGCAATAAACACTGCAAGAATATGATTACATGAAGATACTCAATAGATACTTTATATTTTTTCTCATTATTTTCTATACTTTTCAAATTTTTTTCCCAGTTTTAATATTTTCACATTTAAAGCTCTAGCAGTCTTCTCTGATCACTGAAGCTTGACAAGATTAGAAATGAGGGAAGTAGCAAAATCTTCACATTTACTCCTCACATTTTAGTAAACCAACAGTAAAATCTCCTAAACCAGCTCCTGGTTGTGAATTGTGAATTGGTGATTTTGTGAATCTATTTTGGGTTAACCTCTGAAAGACAGCTATGGAATGAAAAGTCTGTTGAAGTATTTGCTCTTTTTTTTTCCCTACATTTTTATTTAAAAGCTTTTGTGTTGGAGTTACTGCTCTAACTGTATTTTAATTGTATTCAAAGCAGAAAATACAAATTTAAACAGAAAAATATATTAAAATACAGCAGTTAAAATTAAAGCTTTTTTTTTTTTAAAGAATCTGCTTAGCTTTCTTTGCAGAATAATTAAAGTGATTGTATCAGTATCATCTTTAAATGAAAAGGAATATTTCTGAAATATTGAATATATATTAAATGCAGATTATTGGAGGATATTGTTGTAGCTGCTCTGATGTATAAAAATTCACTTGTGCACTCTGGAAAATGCTTTCAATTCTGCCCTTGAAGACAGATGTGAACTTTCCACTTCATTGCCTTGAGATGTTGTTTTGAAAAGAGCCCCATAAATGGTTCATTTTGCACATGCACTGTATATTATTCTAGCATCAAAATCTTGGGAACTGCTTACAGAGAATATAATATGGATATGATTACTTCTGTTATTTTTTAGAATTAAATTTGAATTGTTCCTTACCTTTGGAGTTATGATCTCTGTAATATACTTTTCATGCATGTATATCTGCAACTCCTGAGGAGGGGGGAGAGGTTATAAATAACAGAGAAAAATGTGGATATGCTCTGAAGAGGAATAAAAATGACATAAAAATTCATTTTCATTAAGATTTTTACATGGAAAAGTGGAGGTGGTAGGTAAAATCCTCACTTTAATTTAATCACCTGTTTTTTTTTGTCTTTCAAAAAAAAAAAAAAAAAGCATTTGTTGCTGACTTGTCACCCAAATGGCTCTTCTCTTAATCAGCTTCTCTTCTGTCTCCTCTTTTCCTCCTTAAAGAGGAGAGGGGAGAAGATAACAATACATAACTTAAGAAGTAAGAACCTTTTTTTTTTTTTTTTTTTTACTTCTGCCCTTTCGTCATACAAATGAGAGCTATTGACTTTATGTCATTTTTATCCCCAGATGTTTGTTCTTGAGTTAATACAGTACGTACAATTAAGTTAATTAGAAGCTGACAATAGTATCACTCATCCTGGAAGACTGCATCATGTTATACTATCTATGATGTAAACAGGGTCTTTAGAAGAGTGTTTCAAGGGCTGAGTAAATGCTTCAAGATTAATTAAAATTTAAAATTTGTTTTTCAATGAGAAAATAAGTTCAGTCTATTCAAAATAGCAGCACCACATTTAGTACATGGCTAATTGTAGTCTACATAGAAAATAATGAAGAAACAGAAGCTGACAACATACAAAAATTCACATGAATGTTTCTGTTTTCTCTTAATTGTTATTAAGGTTTTTTTTGTTTGTTTGTAGTAAGGAACAGAAAGATCGGATTCAATCCAAGGTTTGAAGAGTTAAAGGTTTTGTTTGCTTTTTTAAAGTATTTTGGGTATAGGTATAAAGATAATGGTTTACTTTTAAAAGTACAGGTGTATTCTTGTTCATGGAATGAAAAGAGCAATTAACCTTTCAACACATTAGCGTTTTATATCTAAAAAATGTAATACAGACATTATAGCATCAAATACCTTTTTAAAACATGGTAGAAGGGAGACTATGCTTTTGAGAGAAAAGTTAAGCTTCCATATGGTTTCTTCTGACACTGTGAATAATACAATATTGATCGGCATGTAAAATTTTTGATTCATTTGAGTGTAAGATTTTTTATTTAACCTTGATGTGACCAATGCATCTTAGTGCAATTTCTGAATATGTGTGGAGGGATTGTCTGTCTTCTCATCTAGGAGAAATTCTGAATCATCTTAACACCCTTTAATTAAGGGGGCACTTAATTAAAGTAGCATTCCAAGAGTTTGGAAGCATTTGGCATTTTGCTCAGATATAGTTGAGGGTTTTTATTGAAACATATTCAATCTTAAAGAAATAGATATTTCAGCATAAATAAATAAATAAATCATTACTTTAAAATGCTCTGTTTTATGAATGACCCCACCTGGAGCCCTGCGATCAGCTCAGAGGCTGCAGCACAAGAAGGACATGGACATATTAGAACGAGTTCACGGGAATATGAATGAATATGATCAAGGGGCAGGAGCACCTCTCCTATGAAGACAGGCTGAGGGATTTGGGGTTGTTCAGCCTGGAGAAGAGAAGGCTCTGGGGAGACCTTTTAGTGGCTTTCCCATACCTAAAGAGAACCTACAGAAAAGCTGGGGAGGGACTCTTTGTCAGGAAATGTAGTGATGGGACAAGGGGGAATGGCTTTACACTGAAAGAGGGTAGATTTAGATCAGATATAAGAAAGAAGTTCTTTACTCTGAGGGTGTTGAGGCAGTGGAACAGGTTGCCCAGAGAAGCTGTGGGTGCCCCATCCTTGGAAGTATTCAAGGCCAGACTAGAGGGGACTTTGAGCAACCTGGTCTAGTGGGAGGTGTCCCTGCCCATGGCAGGGGGCTTGGAACTAGGTGATCTTTAAGGTCCCTTCCAACCCCAAACATTTTGATTCTGTGATTACTGTTTAGCAGTTAAAACGTGTCTTTTCCTCTTATATTTGATATTTATGTTGAGAGTTAGCAGTACGTAAATTTTGAGAAGACTTATATTGGTTTAGATTATTTGGACTATATAGTATGGATTACAATTGTATCCATGGTGTTTCTTGAAAGTAAACTTTAGCTTATTATGTATGATTGTTGAAGTGCATAGTATTTATCTGCACATTAAAAACATCTGCTTTCAGCCATATTGTAGCATTACAGTATGTTAGGCTTTTAAGCAGATTGCAAGCACATTTCTGTAACAAATATTGCGAAGTAATTTCAATGGATATTGGTCTGAAGTTTTCCTAGAAAAAATGTTTCATTGTAATCCTTCATGTACATATTTGGTAGTATAAATTGCCAAATTACAGAAATGCACAGCATGCTCCCCTTTTCTGAGTTAGTTAATGCTTGACAGAAGTTAGATAATGCTTGACAGAATTATCTTGCTGACTAAATGACATATTCCCTTTTAAAGCAATCTTTTTAACATTTTCCATTGTGTGGCTATACAAGGGCAATGTTTCAGGCAGGAGAGTGCAAAGTAAAATCAATATGCAAGAACAATTATTATTATTAAAATGTCTACCACAGTCTTCTTGAGACATAATCAGCATAAATCTCAAAAGAAGCAGAAGAGCCAAGATACTAAAAAAGCTTCGTTTTCCCCTTTTTCACCTGTACCTCACCTCTTCCTTTGCCTTTCCCTAGACTTTAGACTTTGTTGCTGCACAGCCTGAGAATTTGCCTCTTATCAGTGAAAGTGGTCACACCTAATGCTTAATTGTTATTCTGACCCATGTCGCAAAGCCAGGCCGTGCTGTTGCAGGGCTAGTTACAAGCAGAGACAGCAAATGACAGCTGTAATTCTGTTTCTGTGCTCTGCCATCTCTTCACATAGCACTTTTCATATCTTAAAGCAGGGAGGTCAGCTCAGTTTGGGTGTTTAGGAGGGAAGTCCATTGGGAAGAGCTCAAGAAGTCACCGGAAACTGTATGTGTATCATGAAGTTACGACCATTCTGTAGAACTGTAAAAGCACAATATCAATTTCCTTTACTTGCTTTATTACCTTTTTATTGTCATGACAGCTGTAAATATATCCAGAAAATGGTTATATGTAACCTCCTACTGTATTTGTAGTTAATGATTAATATAATTTTCCAAAGCTGGGTAAATGATTTTCCTTCATTTCTGCTGGACTTTTCCTCCTCTTACTTGAGAATTTTGTATGTTTCCTTGACCACCAATTATTCTCCAGTCTTTTCATTTGTTTGTTTCTTAGTTTTTCCAAACCTTCATTTTCAAAACCTTCAGGCACCTAAAGGATTCACGTATCAGTCACATGAGAAGAAGAACAAATACTAGACATAGATCAGCACTAAATGATAATAAACTCAATAAATGATGAAACCATCAAAAAAAAAAAAAAAAGTGATGAAGGATATCACACATGCTGTTGTTCTGGTTAAAGAACTAAAAAATGGAAGTCAGTGAAAGTATCTTCAGGTATTTAGAGCTTTTGAAAACTGGACCATATATTTAGGTATCAGATTACAGAATCTTTAGGTATCAGATTACAGGACCTTTCATAGGGCTATCAATGTAAGAACGGTTATTCTTTGCACTTTAGTGTAGGCCATCATCACACCTCAAAATCGTCCTTGAAGTGAGGTTTATTTGGAGCATAGTTTGCTCCAGGCTCTCTCCCTGCTCAGGAATAGATACAGAGGTCAGCCCTCCAGTGATGTTCATATCTGGAGATAATGTCCCAGAGACTAGAGAGGGAATTTTGGTAGCCAGGGTCAAAACTTTAGTTCTTCAGCTAAGTGTTAAAAGTTAGGTGAGATTAGTCTGGATGGAACTAGGAATCTAAAAATCTTCAATTACTTAATTTATTTCCATCCTCCTCCATTGCATTTCACTTCGAACATTGATCTGCCGCTTAAACTTATGTCTTTTTAAAAAAGACTGCTCATGCAATAATACAGTAATCATGAGAAAAAGGCAGACATCTATCAAGCTGTCTTAGCAATGATTATTGTTTATGCAAAGCATATTGACGAAATGAACCACATGCCAGTTTTAGGATTATCTGGTTTGAAAGAGTAAACAAAATGCAAAACAGTGACTTTCAGTATAATGATGTCTATCATTTTTTGCTGTGTGTCAATGGGGATAACCAAAATAAAAATGGTTTTACAAAGAATGGCTGAGGTGTTTTTTAATACGAACCATTAAGGTTCAGATTAAAAGGTTGTATTTGTAGTTTATCATCAACTGCGGCTTCCTAGATGTGCTAAAGATACAGTGAGCAGTAGGCACTCTGAGACATAAGAATAGTTGTCCTTTTTACTACAGAATTCCTCTCATCTCCTTCCATAGCTGAGTCCCAGTTTGAGATGAATAACCATTTTCCTTGAAATCCTTCAAAAGGTCAAAATTGAACATAGGACAGAATAGACTGCAGTCTCTTCAGGGCATGGAATTGTTTGTTGTTTTAGTGCCATCTGTAGCACTAGACATTTTGTCAGTTCAGAACAAATAAAAACAGTAATGGAATGGGAATACTCACGCTCTTTGCTGACCCATTGTGAGAGGAATAGTGATTCCGTTTCTAGAAGGTGTACAAAAATATATATACTTTGAGACTGTTATAATAAAGAGCACAAAAGGACATATATACTAGGGCTACTCAGCATCTCCATATAGCTGAAAAGGATAATGATAACCTAATAATTTTAAAGCTCAGAGTGACATAGTTTCTAAATGAAACAATAAGATATTGAAAACTCACTTTTACTACAAAATTATTACTTCAAATACTACTAACACAAAATCAGATTTTTGGTCTGTATAATCTAAATGGAATAATTACAGTTATACTACTAAAGCAAGCTAAGAGTAATATAAACAGAGTGTATATACTGCTGTTTAATTAATCCACAGCAGCATATTCATTGTCATGTGTGCAAGTAAATCTGAATTATTTTAGTCAGTTAGTTGGCAATCTCCTTAAAAGTACCTGTGAAAAAGAATGTCACTGCAACAACTGCATTCTGACTGATGATATGTGCAGAAATACATATGTAAATGTTATTACCTTCTTACCCTAGTAGTAAATACTGAATCACCAGTGTTTTTCTTGAGTGGAAAATGAGATATCAAAATAATGTTGAAAACACATGCTGGTATGGGTTTTGTGGATTGGAAGACTGCTTAATAGGAAGGTGGTATTTCCATTAATGTGCTGAGACAGGAGGCTCTCTACATCTGATTTTCGTGCATATTCTGTTGTAAAACGTTGTTTTCAAAATTACCTGTAAGGCTCAAAAGTCAAAAAGAAAACGAAAAAGAAATCATATTGATTGGCTCCTTGGTTTCTGAAAGATTATCATCCAAGCTAAAGAAATCAACAATAGGATACATGTTTTCATTAATCTTTTATATACACGGAAAATCGAGGTTATTTATTGACCTCATAATTATAGGAGAGACTTTTTTAAACTTCCCTTGATAAAAAACATTGACTATTAATAGACTTTTCTAAACTGAACTTTATAGATTTACTAATTTGAACATTCAACCCATAGACTTACAGGGTATCATTTCATGTGAACTGGAGGTTAGTTCTACAATGAATTTGTGTTGTGGTAGCACCTGGAGATCTTTGATTATTATCATGACAGACACTACAAGTATGATATGTAATTATCTAAAGGAGTTACAATTGCAACATTTTTTTTCCTTGCATGGTCGTAAAGAAGGTTTATATTGCATTTCAAATAATGTTTTTTGGACTTGTGTTGTTATTCAGAATTTCTCAAAGTATACATACAGTTTAATCATCCCAGTCCCACTGAACTACTACTTGAGACTCTTCGATTCTTTGGCCTTTGGATGAAGCTCATATTCACTTTGTTGTTTTGCTTTGTTTTGTTTTTCTTCATTGGAGTTGGGTTTGCCACGATAACAAAACAAGTGATCACCTGAGGCATTAAAATGCTTGATAGGAATTTCTCTGAGTAAGACTGAGGATGAAGGCCATTTGTTCCTTTGATTTGGGCAACATCACCCCTACAGCTAAACCTGCCAATACAAAGAAGGACTGTCATCTTGTCAATGTCAAAAAAGTTGTCATCTGGTTATAAAAGTGCATGGGGAAAAAAAATAAATAAAAAAACACCATAGGAAAATGCAGGTAGATTCAGAGTGAAAATGAGTATTGTAATGGTCTCCCCACCACCAAAAAGAGCAGTTATTTTTCGACATCTTTGCTTCTTTTGCCTCTATGATGATGTATACAATAGCGATACTTTTTTGTGCATTGCTTGCATAATTCTAAGCCTTTAAGGGCCTTCAGCAAAATAGCTAAAAGCAAATTAAAGTATACACAAGCACCATACACATAAAAATTCCCATTATCTATCAAATTTGATTACTAAAATTAAAATTTGCAAACAGAGCAGTTCCTAGAAAGAAAAAGAATGAGCTTTTCCTGAATGTGTTAGGATGTATCTTGAAGTATAAGGGCATATGCATTTCAGAGTTGTCATCACTTGAAGAAGTAGGTCATCTTTGTGTTGTTGTACTCTGTATTTCATCTGCTCAAAATAAAATGGAATATTTAACAGTACCCACTCTATTAAATCTGAGGAGCAGGTAATCCTGGCATATAGAAAAAAAAACTGACTCTTTGTACTTCTCTGGTAATTTGCAGCAGTGTTTGCAACTCTCTTTCAAGTGTTAACATTTTGTTGGGGGATAAAAAAGAAGGGATTGTTAGTGATAACAAATCAGCTGACAACGTACCAAGAGTACTTTTCATTTTTTAGTGGAGATGAAGCAAAATATTAGGGTGTTAGAAATAACTGTCTAGTTGCTCTACCTTTCTTCCACAGAATAATTATTTCAACATCCAAGATACGTCTATTCAGAAAGTCAGAGTCCCTGGAGGCTTCTGTTAGTAAGCAAGTACAAATTTGAATAGAAAATGTTAAGGATGGGGAAAAACAAAAAGAGGGGATGGTCCAAGCAGTGGTTGCACATCGATACTGATGTGTCTTCTGTATCCTTATGTTCTCATTTATCGCTCTACTTTAAATAACTGAAGTAGCTAAAATGTAAAGAATTTAGGGTCATTTTCCTCCATAGGAGATCTGTTTTTCCTACCTGGCAATTTACTCATCTCTCTTAATTTGACAAATCTTTTCATGGTGTCACAGATTCAGTTATTTTTCTGGTATTCCAGATGTGTTGAGTGTGTAATGGTTTAATTTTTAGTTATAAAATAAATGATATTTTCAAAGGATAAAAGTTATATGATACAGTCTTCTTCCAGTAAATGCATATGGACTTACAGCATATGGACTTACAGGCCCTTTTCTTTGTCGCAAGGATCAATTAAATTTTCTTTCAAATAATTTTCTAAAACTCTGTAAACATTTCAGTTGTACTAACAGAGCTGTAGTTACCAGGAGCAGTTCTTCTACATATTAAATAAGAGCAGATATGAGTTAAATATGGGTTAGCTCTGTGTCAGATAGGAGTTATATATGGGTTAGCTGTGTGTCAGTCGGTTTGGATGGATTATGTATATCTCACAGTTATAATTAGTACGTGTTAGTACGTGGTTTTCCATAAAGATTCTGTTTGATAATGTTATTATATTAGGTAGTGAAAGCTAACAGAATTTATTTTTTCACAGATGTACTTCATCCTTTTTTATGTTCCTATATTGGTTTTATGATTGTCCTTTACTAAGAGCAGTGAGGAGGAAGAATTAGGAAGGGATAAAGGTATGCTCCAGCCATGACAAAGAAATTAATTAGTTGGCCTCCAAATGAAACTAAAATGCTTGACTTCTGAGGTAAATTTAGAGATGTTCTATGGGAAGAAGTGTTTATTTTCACCTTAACAAATACATTAGGTACTTTGAATTACTTCTACTTAGTTTACCAATTGGTGTTTGCCAGGCGAGGGTAATCTATCTATCAACATTGCAGTATCTATCAACATGCTGCAATGAAAAATCCTTGAATGGCAGAGAGATGGAGTAGTAGACCTATTGTTTTCAACTTGAACTCCTCTGGCATTGTGGCATTTGCAAAAGCAAAGGAACTGAAATGCTTGAGCCCTTTCATGACACTTTAAAAATTAAACAGTTGCAATGAATGTTAGATGTATGAACTTTTCAAGATGGCATTTGTTTATTATAAAACGGAATGAGGAAGACATTGTGACACGGCTCCTTTGTACTGTCCAGCAGAATGAGTTTGTTAGAATTACTGAAAACACAGTGGGAGAGCCACAGACCTAGAATATTAAAGCACATTGATATTGCTTGTGATACCAAGGATAATGTCTACTGCCAATTCAGGAACTAAAGAGTGTGAATATTTCCGTAAAGAACTAAGATTTATCTAGTGAAGACTGCTGAAGGAAGATTATGTCCATTTCCCAAGTCCTAATAAATTTGGGTTGACAGGCTAACTGAAAAGATAGCCTAAGGAAAAACTAGCATTCAGGGCATGAGGTTAACTGAGGAAAAGCTGAGTCTAAAACTGAGGCATATGACTTCATGGTACAAAATTCAATTTACAGAGAACCATTCTGACAGTGAATTAGGAGCTAGAGGGCTGGTGATATAAGATTTGTATAGGCTATTTTGTGATTGAATATCTTCATGATTGAAAACACATAGCTTGGGAGATACATTTTCCATGCCTATATAGCAACCCTAAAAATAAATAAATAAATAAATACAGTTATAATTAGATGCAAATATAACAAAAGTCCAATAGGACAAAGGCAATATTCATTAAATCACTATGTATCTAGACAATTCCAGGTCATTTCACTAGCACCACTTATATGAGTATGGCAGGGAGGCAAGATTGGAACTTCCATCTCTTGACAAGATTTAGCACAATTTGCCAATTCACTCATCATCAACTGCCTTTGTTCATCTTTATTATCATTACTTTCATTTTGAAGAGACTTGTTCTATGATGTTCTTAGCTCTACTGTGTGTGAATCTAAGAAGGGGCATGTGTATGAGCAATGGAGGCTACAATTTCAGAGGTACTAACTGGTATCTACCTTACCAACAGAGCTAGGATAAGTGGTAAGAGCCAAATGTGGTTATGTACAAAAGGTACAAGCACAGAGACCCTACAAAACAGATGTATGACTAGGAAATAAATAGAAACAATGTCATGCACAAATTTTACTGTGAGAAGAACCTGCGCATTTAATGTATAAAGTAGCATGTTCATTAAATATATATGTAGTAAGTATGTGAAATGGAGCAAACTCTTGAACCATAGATTATTTCATGGTAGAAGACAATTATTATTATTATTTTATTTTTTTAATGAAATAAAAGATAGTTAAGGCTAGATTCTGAGAAGCTTAATAACATTTGAGTATTATTCCCATGTTCTGTACTCAAAGAAGCTGTATTAACATAAGTAATAATGGTAATATTTCTGCCTACTTTTTGAAATGAGAATTTATTGGGCTTTTTGAATCTACAATAACTTTATCAATGTGAAAAATGATCTGTCATAATTATCTAGTCAACTTTGTGTAGCAGCCTTTTCAGTCTTTCTGATGAAAGAATCAAAAATACTATGAAATTGTTTCTTTATTCTGTATTCTATTTATAATAAAAATTATCTAGTATATTTAGAACTCCCGATAGTACTACTATAATAATTTTTGTGGATTTAAGGCCAAATTAGTTTCCAGATATATGAATTCTACTTTTAGGTTATAAAAGATAGTTTGCAGCATAGTTATGTTTTCCAGTATAGATTTCCAATTTCTAAACAGGCCACACCAAAAAGAAAGGAAGCTATAGTTAAATAATAATAATAATAATAATAATAATAAAATCCAGAGAAATCCCTAACACAACTATTTTCAAGAAAACTATTTTTTATTTTGCACATTCTTCACAAATGAAGCCGTTTTAATTCCTATTTCTTAATTAGTGCATTCCAGGCAGATTACAGCTAGTAGCATTTTAAGGGTTAATTTCCTTTGGAGGGTTATATTTCAATGTTTTTTCTACAGAAAAAATAAAAATGAAATCTAATAGTCTTATACAGAGCTGCATTCAGTTAGGAACTGCAAAAAGCATAGTAACTATTAGGGCCTTCACTGCATTTAGAGACAGATGATTCAGTGAATGAACTCCATTTATTGGGAGAATGTTGCCAAATGTTTTTTTATAAATATGTATTTGTGGCAAGTAACAGGACTCACTAATTTGGTCATTTTCTATAAAAGTAGAAAATTTATACATAAGGCAATTGTTAGATGACCTGAATGATAGTGCGTGCCATCATGCAATCTTGTACCTGACATGAATTTCTTCAAATAAAAACATTTTGTACATTAAATAGACTTTCTTTAGCTGCACTTCAACAAAACTAGCCTACCTGAGCTTGTCTTTGTAGATTTTATTTCACATCCAATTGTCATTTCCTCTGCAATTCTTGTCATTTACATATAGCTTTTTAGCTTAATCAGATTTTTTTTTTTTTTTTTTCCAAAAGGGGTAGCACAATACTAGTTCTTCAGTTAGTTAGAAAACAATTAAAAATGAGAATTTTAAAGCCATTTAACAATATGGCTTAAAACTGAAATATGCAGATAGACTTCACAAATTGTGTTTCTGGTAAATTTTAGTTAATTCCAATATATGTCTGAAACCAAATAATCTCAGAATTTTCTAGAGATACCTAAAAATCACAGTATCCTACTCTACACAGAAAATTTCCTAAGCACCACTGCGCTGAGAAAGACTGTATTTGGAATGTGAGAGCTGAGCACATCATTAGAGATGCATAGAGGGATGCCCCATTTCAGCGTACCTGTCTTGAAAAGATATCTGTAGTCCTACTATGATTTGGTCTGCATGAATCAGTACAGGCTGCAGGATGACCTGCTGGAGCGGAGTTCTGTGGAGAAGGGCCTGGGGGTCCTGGTGGACGATAGGTTGGCCTTGAGCCAGCAGTGTGCCCTGGTGGCCAAGAAGGCCAATGGGATCCTGTTGTGCATTAAAAGGAGTGTGGCCAGCAGGTCAATGTGATCCTCCCCCTCTACTCTGCCCTGGTCAGGCCTCACCTGGAGTACTGTGTCCAGTTCTGGGCTCCCCAGTACAAAAAAGACAGGGATCTCCTGGAAAGAGTCCAGCACAGGACCATGGGGGGCCTGGAGCATCTTCCCTATGAGGAAAGGCTGAGAGACCTGGGTCTGTTCAGCTTTGAGAAGAGAAGACTGAGAGGGGATGTTATCAATGTTTATAAATACCTTAAATATGGGAGACAGAGGGATATGGCCAACCTCTTTTCAGTGGTTTGTGGAGACAGGACAAGGGGCAATGACCACAAAAATGAGCACAGGAAGTTCTGCACCAACATGCAAAAGAACTTCTTCACGGTGAGAGTGACGGAGCACTGGAACAGGCTGCCCAGGGAGGCTGTGGAGTCTCCTTCTCTGGACATATTCAAGGCCCATCTGGATGCCTACCTGGGCAGCCTGCTCTAAGGATCCTGGTTTGGCAGGGACCCCATGATCTCTTGAAGTCCCTTCCAACCCCAACAATTCTGTGATTCTGTGATACTGTGAAATCTATCACTCTGTATGTGCTTTTTGAGAAATGATATACCTATGACAAGATCCTGGCATAGCCAAGTGTTAAGTACTCTTGGTAGGAAAACCTTCCAGTTCTTTTGTTGAAGTTAAGCCCTTCTTTAAAGTAAAAAAGACAGGATTCATGGAATCCAAAGTAGAACAGGGAGTCTGATGGTTACTCCCCTGCAATTCAGGCATTCTTTGCTGTCAGAGGTCACACCTGGAGTTACAGTCTCTGCTTTTGGTATTACCTCATTTATTATTCAATTGCTAATACAAAATGCATGGATGTTACTGAGGGTAGTGCACTACCATCAGGTACCTCTTCTTCTGACAAAATGTCACGTCTTCTGGGTATGATTCTAAAGTATCCAATGGTATGTAACTGACCACTTATCCTAGCGCTACCTGCAATAATTGGCTATATAATTATTATTAGAACAATTTTGCTCTGTTTTTATATATTTTGTATTCAGTAGGTCACAAACTTCTCTAAATCTGAGAAATTAGTGACCTCTTTGATGAGAAATTCCATCATCACAGTAAAAGGAGTTAAAAACAGGCATACAAAATGTTTAAGGTGCAGAATAGACCTTATAGCCTGCAATGAAGCTCATTTTTCATTAGCAAAATAGATATTTGTTATCTCTTCTGGTGTCCAGAAAATTCTGGGCTTTTAAATTCTTTTTAGTATTTTTCTGTATTTAAAATTTCTTTTTGCTGTTCTAAAGAAACTGTACCCAAAATCCCATTGGAAACAGTCTCATGTAGTAACTAGGCAACTGGCAACAAGATCTTTTGCATAGACTTGTCCTTGTTTTTCTGATTTTCTGTGAAGAAGAGTAAAAGGCAGTATTCAGCAGAGATTAAGTAGTAAAGAGAGCAAACGTATACTTTCTTTGAGGTTACTGCCATATTAAACTTAACCAGTGATACATACACAAAAATTCAAGAGAGGAACATAATTTATGAAGAAAAACACAAAGATTCATGAATGCCAGTTCTTTTACTCAGATTTATGAAATTAGAGGGAACCATTGGCAGATTATATGGTCTTTAGAAAAAAAAATAAAGGTTTTATAAATACATAAACTTTGTGCATAAAGGTCATCAGTATTTTGGGACAATGTAATTATTACATTTCAAAATGTATTTTTATTTTTGTTCAGCCAGGCTTTCTGGAACATGACATACTTCATTTTTTTTAGAAAGGTGTTGTGGATCATCCTGCAGGAGCAGCAGACAAAGAAAATACCTGTTCAGTGTGCATAGCATAGAGATTTCAAGTATTTTAATGGCAACTCTGCCAACTGAAAACACAACATGATTTTACTGTTAAGTTTTCAAATAAGTAACTTCATATGTTTGTTGTATCACAGGTACAGGAATGGCTATGCTTAAACTGCCAGACCCAAAGGGCAATGTCAGGACAACTTGGGGATATGGGCAAGGTTCCACTTCCAAAACCAGGCCCTTCACAACCAGTATCCAAACCACCTGCGACTCCTCAAAAACAGCCTGTGCCTGCTGTCTCACATTCCCCTCAGAAGACTTCCACACCACCTACTCCAGCAGCCACAAAACCTAAAGAAGAACCAGGCGTTCAGAAGGAAGTTCCAAAGCTTCAGCAGGGGAGGTTGGAAAAAACATTGTCAGCTGATAAAATCCAGCAAGGAATTCAAAAAGAAGATGCAAAACTTAAGCAGGGCAAACTTTTCAAGACACCCTCAGCTGATAAAATACGTGTCTCTCAGAAGGAAGACCCCAGACTCCAGCAAACAAAACTGACAAAGACACCCTCATCTGATAAAATTTTACATGGAGTTCAAAAGGAGAATGCAAAATTTCAAGAGGCAAAACTGGCAAAAACATCCTCAGCAGATAAAATTTTGCATGGAGTTCAGAAGGAAGACGTAAAACCTCAAGAGGCAAAATTGGCAAAGTTACCCTCAGCTGATAAAATTTTGCATGGAATTCAGAAGGAAGACCCAAAACTCCAACAGATGAAAATGGCAAAGGCACTATCAGCTGACAAAATCCAGCCTTCAGCTCAGAAGGAAGATGCACAACTTCAGGAGGCGAAATTGTCCAAGGCAGTTTCAGCTGATAAAATTCAACATGGAATTCAGAAAGAAGATCCAAATCTTCAACCTGTGAAAATTGCAAAAGCTTCTTCAGTGGAGAAAATCCAACAGGAAGCTCAAAAAGAAGAATCAAAACTTCAGCAAGAAAAGCTGTCAAAGACACTTTCAACAGATAAAATTCCTGCAACAGTAAGTTCAGATCAAAAGAAAACTTCAAGCAAACTTGAAGAAGATAAAAAACCACTGCTCCCAGAAAAGAAAGCACCACATTCAGAGGACAAAAAAGAGCAAATTATAGCTGAGACAAAAGACCATGTTGCTGAACAAAAAGGAGAAGTTGAAGCACCTTGTGAGGAACTGCATGCAAAGAAACAAGAGGATGCTAAGAAAGAGGGTTTGACAACTGGGATTACCCCAATGGTTCTGAAAGCTGAAAAAGCTCAGGAAGAAGAAACTCCCATTCAAATATCACGTGTGCCAAGATCTGACCATGTGGAAACAATGAGAGAAAAAATGGTAAGTGGCTTTTTCCCCCTCCTTTTCTTTCTCCCCTCATTCCTCCCTCCCTCTTTGCTACAATTTAGAATCTGCTTCTGATGGACCCCGTATCTTCCTTCCTTCCCTGTAGCTTTATTGTTACTCTCTGTACAAGATGATTCTCAATGATATAATCAATTACTCCTGTTTAATGAGTTACTTACCAATTAATTCTATTAGTTAAGTGCAACTTTCAAATAGTTCTTGCATTATTTACAGTTTAAATAATTAAGCATTTGAAAGTAAATCAAAGTTTTGTTCAAACAGTTTTCAAATACTTCAGATTTATTTACCTGCTTCTGTGGACTCTCACGGCTTTGGAGTTTAGTTGATGAAGTTGGAACATTTTCATTGTTGTTAATCACAAAAGCAAATAAGATGTGATGGTAAAAGGTACAGTGTTTTTCACTACCAAAGTATAATTATAGGATTGTAGAATGGTTTGGATCAGAATGGAACTTAAAGGTCATCTAGTTCCAAACTCCCTTCCCTGGGCAGGGACACATTCCACTAGTTGAGGTTGCTCATCCAGCCTGATGGGCCAGATCCAGTGCAGTGCTCTGCAGGGGAAGGGAGGTTGGGGACTACTGCAAGCTGTATCAGGCCAGCCAGGCTCCGAGCCAGGCAGCTATCCCTGCCTTATTTTATTTAGCAATACAGGCATGATCAGCAAGCCCACAACAGTCAGTTTGCTGTAAAGCAGGAGGTATTTCATAAGGGAAATGCATTCTTCAAAGTGAAATGATTTCAAAACAGCCCAGTATTATTGTATGTATCAAAAACAGTCTGTTTTGCCACTAGGTCCTTCAAAGGTCCTCTTGCAGTGATTTCAGCATATTCTCTTCTGTCCCATCTGGAAAAGACCAGCATCCTCATTTCTGGAGAGCTGCTGTCATTCCCAACCATCCTCTCACCTGAGCTCTTGCTTGCCATTCTTGTGGCAAACCTCAGTCAACAGAACTTTGCGGGGGCTCTTTAGACCACTTTACCTTAAAGAAT
The DNA here is from genome assembly GCF_011077185.1 of Oxyura jamaicensis. NCBI lineage: Eukaryota > Metazoa > Chordata > Aves > Anseriformes > Anatidae > Oxyura > Oxyura jamaicensis. The sequence continues at coordinate 9,215,189 of NC_048893.1, forward strand.
GTAAAGAGAATCATATAATGGTTTGTGTTGGAAGGAACCTTAAATATCACCCAGTTCCAACCCCCCTGCCGTGGGCAGTGACATCTCCCATTAGACCAGGTTGCTCAAAGCCCCATCCAACCTGGCCTTGAACACTCCCAGGGATGGGGCATCCACAGCTTCTCTGGGCAACCTGTGCCAGTGCCTCACCACCCTCAGAGTAAAGAACTTCTTTCTTATATCTAATCTAAATCTACACTCTTTCAGTGAAAAGCCATTCCCCCTTGTCCTACCATTATATTTCCTGACAAAGAGTCATCCCTCCATAGTTTTCATGTAGGCCCCCTTTAGGTACTTGAAGGCCACTATAAGGTCTCCTCAGAGCCTTCCCTTTTCCAGGCTAAGAACCTCCAACTCTCTTAGCCTGTCTTCATAGGAGAAGTGCTACAGCCCCTTGATCATCTCCATGGCCCTTCTCCGGCATCGCTCCACTATGTTCATGTCTTTCTTGTGCTGGGGCCCCTGAGCTGAATGCAGCAGTCCAGGTGGGGTCAATCAGAGAGCTAATCAGAGGGGAAGAATCAACTCCCTCACCCTGCTGGCCACTCTGCTTTTGATGCAGCCCAGGATATGGTTGTCTTTCTAGGCTGCAAGCTCACATTGCCAGCTCATGTTGAGCTTCTCATCCACCAGAACCCCCACGTCCTTCTCTTCAGGGCTGCTTTCAATCCATTCTCCACCCAACCTGTATTTGTATTTGGGATTGCCCTGTCCAGGTGTAGGATCTTGCACTTAGTCTTGTTGACAAGGTTTGCAAAGGCCCACCTCTCAGGCCTGTCCAGGTCCCTCTGGATGTCATCCTTTCCTCCAGTGTGTCGACTGCAACACTCTGCTTGGTGTTGTCCACAGATTTGTTCATGGTGCATTCAATCCTACTGTCCAAGTCTCCAACAATGGTGTTCAATAATAAACATTTGAGGAATATATTGTGATTTCTGAGCATGGTATGTTAATGTATGCAACCTTCACATCTTTTTACTGTTTCATTTGACTATCCCAAGTGGAAAAGTACTTTCAAGTTGGGTTTTTGGTGGGCTGTCAAGTCAGATCAATGGATGAGTTTATGATAATATGTATTAGATGACTGCATTTCTGATAAATTCATTTTCTGAATGTGAAGTCAGTAACAAGTACTTAGAACAACAATTTCTGAAGTGGGTAACATAGAAAATTTGTTGAGAAATTACAAATCGTGTGGGTTTTTTGCTTGTTTGTTTTTGTTACTGTAATGCAAATTAGGTGCTGATCATTATGTTAGAAAACTAGGAACAGGTTGAAGAAGACTTTAACATTTGCCAAAATTATGTTTTCAAATAATATCAGTCAATAAGTAATGTACTTTTTTTTCTATTTTTTTTGATAACCAAGGTATTTGGCCAGAAAAATAATGTGATTTGGAAAATTGTGCTGTGGCAAGTTCTGTTAAAAATACTATTATTTTCAGAAATTTTTAGAAGTTCCCTGTCTGAGGTGCAAATCCCATCACATGATGTGTTCACTCCTCTTCATGGTATCAAAAGATAGGATATCACCTGGTAACACCTTTTACGAAGGGAATGTGAATTATGCTCTGAGTAACATAACCAGAGTCCTCCCTTCTGGAAGAAACAAGGAGATCTAACACAAGGGAATATTAGTTTGATTATTTTATGTTAGATATGAGGCACTATTGCAGGATTTTCCAAGCAGAGCCAGCTTAATTTAACAAAATGTCTCTTCTGTAGCTTAAAATACTATTTTTTATATTCACTAAAAAATACTATTTTTTATGTTGAAAAAATCTGTAAGAAAAAGTTTTCATCACATACTAGTATCAATCCTGTCCAGTCATTTTTGCTTTCTGCAAAGATGAGAAAGCATGTGGCACTCCAGGCAAATCTAAGATACATATACTTGATTCTGTCTCTGATTGCAACACATTTTTATTGTAAATTAACTGATGATTTCTAATTATCTCTTGATATATTATGAGGTACTCACATGCCTATATTTCACCTTTGTTTCTCTTTATGTTTTATTTGCTCCTACTGTCTCTGGTTTTCTTTTACTTTTGTTATTGGATTTTGAACACTTAAAGTTTAGAAAGCGTAATAGAATGATGCAAAAAAGAAAATGCATAGATATAAATTTTAGGTATTTTTATAAATAGAACACTGAAATAAAAACAGAACTGAATGAATGAAAAAGGAATAGCTAATTTTAAACACACATCTGCCCCCGCCCCCCCCCCCCCAAAAAAAAAAAAAGAGAAAAAGAAAATAAAACACTTTTTTTCCACCGACCCCCTTTTTGTTCCTTGGAAAAGTACTTCAAGCAAAAAGAAAGAAAAAAAAAAGATTTCTGAATTTTATTAAAATATTTTAATGTTTACTGTGCTTTACATTGAATATTTCTAGGTATGATTTTTTCCCAAGAGAGCATATGACAGAAACGGAAAATGAAAGAACAATTTAAGTATTGCACGTTGATACCATTTGAATGGTTAAAGGATAAAAAGGATAAAAGGTTAAAGGTTCTGATACAGTAAAATCACTGGAATGAGCCTTGGAAAATCTCCCAGAGACCTCAATTTTATTTAGAGATCTGCCATCCTTTGAAATAAATGTGAGTTAAATACTGAAACATTTTTAAAGATTTGGGCCTCAAATTAAGATTGTAGGTATCATAAAGACATTTCTTCTTCAAATGTTCCTTTTTCAATAATATTTTAATCTATAATTTCTTCAAACAGATGTCAAGGAACAAACTATCTTTGCTCATGATTTACAGGTCTTTTTCCTTATAATCTGTCTTTTAATTACATGTGCAGTAGTAGTTAGGTGTTCTAACACTACGTTATGACATATAATTTTGTGAATATAAAACCGTTTTCTTTGGACTCAGATACAAGATAGTTTACCATATGTACATGAACACATTACAATGTGGTGAGTTGGAAATGTAATTATAACACATCAGCTATATTATGTAAGTGTCCTTATTACTGCCTTCTCATGTTTGCTGAAGAATGATCATGTGCTAATGTCAAATAACTGGGTAGAAATTAGTATATTGTAAATTGGCATCATAATTTAGATGTGTGACATCAGTGACAAAACACATACCAGCGAGCCAGAAGAAGGAAGAAGAGGCTTGTCTGTAGTCATTTTTTTGGGCACAGGTAGAAACAGTTTACTCAACCAGTCTTTTTTTTCTTTTTTCTTTTTTTCTTTTTTCTTTTTAACAAACCGGATTTGGGATATGTCTATTTATTCTATAAAGAGAGTGACCTTTTTAAAACATGAGTTCCTCTGCAAAATAAAATTTCTGCAACAGAACGTAATCTTGCTAATTATAAATAATTTTAAAAACTGACAAGACTTTTTTTACATCACAGTTTTCTTTTAAAGGAGTTCTGATTTAATCTGATAACTAATTTGAGTTTTTAAAGCAGTTTAAAGAAGTTTAAAACAGTTCTTGTCACTTATTTTCAAATAAGAATTTTAGAAGTGAGGAACTGAAGAAATAAATAGATTCTAAAGCAAACACTTCTAATGCAAAATAGCTGCATGCTGTATTGTCATTGGAACTGTAGATATGTCACTGGAAAAGTAGGTATGCATTCTACATTAGATCATATTTATGACTGATACAAGTTAAAGAGATTGCACTTATTTCTAAATAGTCGACACCAGCCTGTAGCATTTATAAGTCTTTTTGTTCATCATGTCTCATGAAGATTCTTCCATCAGTGCATATATATTACACCTAAATTTGTCAAGTATTAAAAACTCTGAATAGACAAACTTTCAGAAAAGAAACACCATTAAATTATTCAGAAATGCCCAGCATATCAACATGAACCAAAGTACTTCCCACTTCACCAGCAGAACTGTGCTTTTCTCTTATTGACTTAAATGCATTTTTCATCTCTAAGAGTTGATACATGATACATATATGTATGATACTTAGCAACATTCTTTCCTCAGTATTTTGTTATTCTAAAATCTTATATTTAATCATATGTTTACAAGTTTGGCAATGATGATGTCTTTGTGTGTGTGATACATACATGCTAACCCTGTCCAAAACAGATTACATTTAAGAACAGATGCAGCTAATGACAATGTCTTAGATCTCAGACTGCATAAAAAAGGGAAAAAATTGCACCAAGACTAAAGATTATTTATTTTAAGTTGTATGCATATGACTTCAAAACATGAAGTGCAGAATAATTTTTTCATTATGAATCATAGGGAAGATAATTCTACATATAAAAATGATAGAAAACATATTTGTATCTTAGTAGCCTTAAAAAGAAAGCTGGATTTTCTTATCACATTTATTACTAGTGGTAAAGGAAGTCTCTAGTTACTGTAGAACTTTTTATTCTCATTTCTGTACATTCATTCTCATATTTCTGTACAAATAACATTTTTTCCCACCATTGTTTCTTGTTACTAATAGCAGTGATGCTATGTCATACTCTGAGGTTCAACAACAGGGCAGGCAATAACAATACTCATTTCCATCTCTTCTTGGTTGGTCATTGGAATCTACACATTGGATTCAGAGATAATGGTACCATTACAGATTAGAAGGAGAATGTCTAAGGTCATTCCTTGCCCACTTGTTGCCTTTCTTTTTCTGATCTTAATTACTTTGTTGATGCCTTTTGTCTCTACTTTACAAGTCATTGTACGACTTCATCTCCCTATGGAGAACTAAGATCTTAGAGATTCACTTTCACTACCTGGGCACAGTTAGTCCAATGCCTATGAGACCTTCTGAGCTTGAACAATGTTTTAATTTTCTGGAAGCTAATCCAAATTGATCCCAGTGTATGCAATTGGACATGTGTTTATAAATATGAACATCGTGGAAATAAAATAATGATTAAATATCATTGCTGAAATTGTAATGGGGGGCATATTTCTAGATGCAAAAATAACTTGGGTTTTAATGGATTGTGTTTTGGTATGGTTTGGTTATTTTTTAAAATGTTCTAACAACTTTCCCTTCAATATTTTTTTTTCTTTAGTAGAGGGAACAAAAATATAAGATACAAAAAAAAATCTGCCATTATGTGCTGAATAATGTCTAAGTATACCTTTTTCATAAAGAGTGCTGAAGTGTTGAAGTGGTGATGACCCCAAATTTTTGGAGTATTATTGGAGTTTTGTCCAATATGATTATGATTAATCACAGCTTAAACATTAGAGTTGTCCCTAAAAATATTTATTATCAAATTTAACTTTTAAATGCAATGTTTTTGTTCTGATATCAGGATTTTGGGTTTATAATATTGGGTACACTATTGGTAAGAATAAATGTGATTTATATTCAAGGTATTATCCAGTTTTGCAAAGCAAGTAATAAATAATTTCTGTGAAATGGAGGTTACTTAACAAAATATTAATGAGTAGATTAGTGTACTATTATTATTAATGTTAGCATTTTAATAGATAATTACATGCACAGTGACATGTCTGTAGGCAACAATAGGTACTTTACATTTAAATCAAATGATTAAAAAACACTGACTGGCTCTTTAAAAAACAACCTGTCAATAACAAATATTTGGTTTATGATATTTTGCCATTAAATGCAACTTTAGTGTGAATAAACATTTGAAAATACTTATAATTGAGAGAAACTGAGCAAATTGTAAACGTACCTTCAAATTATAATTAGCACTGTCATGATTTTCTTAGTGTATTTATTCATTTTTTTCCTTTTTTTCTTTTTTCTTTTAACTCAATATATTGCTAAGGAAGCTGATAAATCAAAGCTTTAAATAGAAGGTTTGACCTACTTCAGAAATGATTGACTTAGATTAGCAAAGTTGACAAATACCACCATGTATATTATTGAGAGCCATAAAAAATATGAACATCACATCATATTTAAATCAGTAGACTTTGGGATGCTTGTTCTCAAATTACTAGTGGATACAGGGACACTTCATAAGATTATCAGCTAAGATGACAGCTAAGATGACCTGTCATTTGGAGAGTGAGCTACTTCATTAGCTGAATCATGAAATTCTTTCACAAAATACTGCATTTCACATTTGGGAGAAACTGGGAGGAGGCATTTCATAGCTGGGATGAGGGAAACTCTGGTGTGGAAATATTTGCTGTAGGATATTCTTGGTATTTTTGTTATCCAAAGAAGGAGACAGAGGTGCTTGTCATTCAGGGTGGTATAAAAGAATCTTGAAACTCGGAGAAAGACTAAGTGCATTTAGTTAGGAATAAGAAGGAAAATATTGGTTGTGATGTTCAGTTGCATATGCCTGCCTTTTCTTCCTTATTTGCTTTGATCAGTAGCTGACCATTTTGCTTTTATTTTGCTTCAATTACACTTTTCTAGCAGCAGCTTACCTCTGCGTTACAAATTTACTAAGAAACTTTTTTTATGAACTGTTCAGAAAATGGTTCTACAGTACCGAACTGAAGATATGGGGACTTTCCAGATCATATTAACTCATGCTTCAGTACTCTATGTGTTCCACTGCATATTGCAATGCATAACACTCAAATTGAGAAAATGAAACCATAGCTCCAAATTTTGTAAGATTCACATATTTCTAGGGAATTGAAAAAGATTAAATGGCAAAAAAAAAAAAAAAAAAAAAAAAGGAGCAAAAGGAGCAAGCCCCAGAAATACTTCAGGATGATGTTTGGCAAGCTATATTTATATCTAGAAATGTGTAGGCAGTTTTGAAGCACAAGTAATTAAATATTAATTTAAATTAACCCACAAAAATAAAAAGTCCTATGTATATATGAAAAATTACAGATTATAATTAGGATTCTGAAAATAGTTAACTAATGTATTTGTTTGTATTTACAAACAAAAGATAATCTTGCAACTGATGAAACTAGTTGCTGATGTGGACAGTCACGTAAAGCATAGCTAAATGTCAAAACTCAGAATTTTAGGATCTTTTTTTATTGTTTTAATAGCTTTGAAAAACAGAATTCATGTTCAGTCATTTATGGTTTAATATAATTTGATTTAGAATATTTTTTTTTTCATCTGAGACGTTAGCTCATCTTTTAGAAAAAAAAAATAGACACGTATTTAATTGCCTGGAGACATTAAGAATGTATATATAAGTATATACACACGCATATGTATTTATTTTTTTAGGAAAAGGAGGATGACAAATCAGACACATCAAGCTCTCAGCAACAGAAAAGTCCACAAGGTCTGAGTGACACCGGGTATTCTTCTGATGGGATATCAAGTTCACTTGGTGAAATTCCAAGTCATATCCCCAGTGATGAAAAGGATTTACTCAGAGAATCTAGTAAAAAAGACACTATTTCACAAGAAAGTCCTCCAAGCCCCTCGGATCTAGCTAAATTGGAAAGTACTGTCCTGTCTATTTTGGAAGCTCAGGCAAGCACACTTTCTGATGAAAAATCTGTGAAGAAGAAAGAACTTCATGAAGCATACAGTGAACAGACAAAGGATCAACATAAAACAAAGCCTTTGCCAGTCACTCCAGAATCTTACAGTTCAGATGAGGAAGACTTAGAAGCTATTCAAGAAGGTGAAGGAACCATTGTAGAAGATGGCAAAGGAAGCACTTCCTCCCAAGCTGAATTCAAGGAAGGAGACGGAGGAGATGACATATCAGCAAGAAGGCAACGCTATGATTCTGTGGAAGATAGCAGTGAGAGTGAAAACTCACCTGTCCCAAGGAGAAAAAGAAGAGCCAGTGTTGGTTCTTCAAGCAGTGATGAGTACAAACGAGATGACAGTCAGGGATCGGGTGATGAGGAAGACTTCATTAGAAAACAAATTATAGAGATGAGTGCTGATGAAGATGCCTCAGGTTCTGAAGATGATGAGTTCATTAGAAATCAGCTCAAAGAGATCAGTGTAACTGAAAGCCAAAAAAAAGAAGACGTGAAAAGCAAAGCCAAAGGAACTGCTGGAAAACATAGAAGAATGGCACGGAAAAGTAGTGCAGGCTATGATGAGGATGCAGGAAGACGACATTCATGGCATGATGATGATGATGAGACTTTTGATGAAAGTCCAGAACCAAAATACAGGGAAATTAAAAGTCAAGACAGTGAGGAACTTGCTGTAACGGGAGGAGGAGGTCTTCGGCGTTTCAAAACAATAGAATTAAATAGTACAATAGCAAACAAATATTCGGAGGCTTCTGAACAACAGAAAGGTATCTTATATTTTGATGAAGAACCTGAGCTAGAGATGGAGAGTCTTACAGATTCACCAGAAGATAGATCTAGAGGAGAAGGGTCTTCTAGTTTACATGCTTCAAGTTTCACACCGGGTACATCTCCCACTTCAGTGTCATCACTTGATGAAGACAGTGACAGCAGTCCTAGTCACAAAAAACTAGGAGGGGAGAGCAAGCAACAGCGCAAAGCTAGGCATAGGTCACATGGTCCTCTTCTTCCAACTATTGAAGATTCTTCAGAAGAAGAAGAACTACGGGAAGAGGAAGAATTGCTAAAGGAACAAGAGAAACAGCGTGAGTTAGAACAGCAACAAAGAAAAAGTTCTAGCAAGAAATCTAAAAAGGACAAGGATGAACTGAGAGCTCAGAGAAGAAGGGAACGTCCAAAGACTCCTCCAAGTAATCTTTCTCCCATTGAAGATGCATCTCCAACAGAAGAATTACGACAGGCAGCAGAAATGGAAGAGCTTCACAGATCTTCCTGTTCTGAATATTCACCCAGTATTGAGTCAGATCCTGAAGGATTTGAAATTAGCCCAGAAAAGATAATAGAAGTTCAAAAAGTTTACAAGTTGCCTACTGCTGTCTCTTTATACTCACCAACAGATGAACAACGAATTGGAGTTCCAAAAGAAGAAAGCGGCCAAAAGACATTGAAAAGTGCTGAAGAGGTATATGAGGAAATGATACATAAGAGCCATAAGGCCAAGCCATTTCAAATTGCAAATGAAAAAGATGAGGTGTTTGAAAAAGAATCATTATATGGTGGAATGCTAATAGAGGACTATATTTATGAATCTTTAGTAGAGGATACTTACAATGGAACTATTGATACTAATCTTATAATGAGACAAGATGAGAGTAGTGAGTATATACAGCAGAGAGGAAAAGAGAAAAAAATAAGAGCTTCAGAACAGATCTATGAAGAACCACAGAAAATTACTGATCTACAGGAAGACTACTATAGTGTAGAGCCTTTACATTCAATTGTGCCTCAAGAAGATATTGTTTCTAGTTCTTACATTATTCCAGAAAGTCATGAAATAGTTGTATTAGACAGCACGGTAAATTCCACTTCTGAGGAAAAGCAGTTGTTAGATGCAGAAGCTGCTTATGAAGAACTTATGAAAAGACAGAGAATGCAGCTAACCCCCGGGTCCAGTCCAACACAGCCAACTTCAGGTTTTGTTCCTACATCTGATACAAAGATGTCTAGTATTGGAGAAATAGTGGATAGTACATCTTTAACATCAAGTACTACTTCAGCAATCTCAGATGTATCATCTCTCAGTAGTACAGCACTTTCTATTCCAGATGTTAAAATAACTCAGCATTTTACGGCAGAGGAAATTGAAGATGAATACTTAACAGATTATGCCAGAGAAATTCAAGAAATAATTTCTCATGAAACATCAATGTTGACATACTCTGAAACATCAGAAGGTGCTGCATCAGTTTTACCCTCTGATACAGCTTCCTTAACATCATCTACATCTTCAGTTTGTACCACAGATAGTTCATCACCTATAGATAGTGTAACCACAGGTTATGTAGATACAGCAGATGCTGTAAGTAAACTAGCAGATTCTGAAGATGTCAGGATAATAGCCCAAATTCCCTTAACATCTACAAAAGAGTACTCTGAGGTGAGCATGCCTTATGAATCTGTTGTTGGAGCCACTAAAAGGCCAGCTATAGCCTCAGATATGGAGAGAGTGGATCAAGCTGCAGTTTGTTTGCCTGAAACTGCACCTTCATTAGTGTCCACTACAGTTATAAAACCCAAGCAATATGCAACTGATATCATTACATTTGATACCTCCAAAGCAGAAAAGGTTGCAGCTAGAAAAATGAAAAGTACAGTAGAGGCTGGCAATATCAAAATTCCTCATGAAGATTTAAACAAAGAATTGAGCATTGATATGACAAGGATTAATTTGACTGGTGATACATCTGAGCAACCACCCACATGTATAGCATCAGTTCAAGTTAAAGAGCCTGCATCAGAAACATCTTCTGTACCTTCTCCCAGTGTTGTAAGTAAGACCAGCATGGTCTCTGTGCCTTCCTCAGCTCCTGCTCCTACATCCAAAGTATTTTCACTTTTTAGAAGCTCTTCTTTGGATTCTCCTGCACAACCTTCTCCACCCCCACCTCCTCCTCCTCCACCACCACCTCCTCCACCATTACCTCCACCTATTTTGCCCAAACCAGCCATTTATCCCAAAAAGAAGTCACAGATTAAGACTCCAGTGGCAACAGCACCCACAATGGTACCTTCAGTCACAAGTGTTCCAACACTAGACTCCACAGCTGTTTTTAAGAATCATGTGGTACCTATCACAAAAACATACACCCCAACACCACCTCCTGTACCACCCAAACCATCCTCCATTCCAGCAGGGCTCGTTTTCAGTCACAGGCCCACTGAGGTAACAAAACCTCCAATTGCTCCTAAACCAGCAGTTCCTCCACTCCCAATAGCTGTTCATAAGCCAGCAGAAACACAGGCAAAACCAACAGGTTTGTCATTGACTTCAAGTATGACTCTGAATTTGGTCACTTCAGCTGAGTACAAAATAGCATCTCCCACATCCCCTTTGTCTCCACACTCTAACAAATCATCACCAAGGTTGACAAAGCCCTCACAGGAAACCTATGTTGTCATCACATTGCCATCTGAGCCTGGAACTCCTACAGAAGCTATCACTAGTCAGGCTGTTAGCAGCTGGCCTTTAGAAGCACCTTCTAAAGAACAGATTCCCCAGCCTATGCAACCAATTTTTACTCCATCCATGAAAGCTATGGAAATTCCAAGTATGGCAGATCAGAGTATGTATATTTCAGGTGCTTTGCAAACTATCCCTGTTACAACACAATCAACTTTTGAAAAAGTACCTAGTTCAAAATCAGAAGGAGTAACAACAGAGGTAGCCAAGACTACAGTGTCTGTAGCGAAGGGCCCAGTGCCCAGTGTTGGTTTAGGTAGTGTCGCTATTACTATACCTCCAGAACCAATACATATAGTAGATCAACCCAGGTATAGAGAGAATGGAAGATTCCATCCTTTGGGTGATGTCATCGATCTTCGCACTTTAACTAAGATGGATATTGAAATGAGAGACAGCTGTATGGATCTGTCTGCTGTTTCCATGGATGTGAGAAGGCTAATGCCGGCAAGTGACACATGTGGACGACCAGTAAGTACTGTCCAGCCAGCTATAATAAATCTTAGCACTGCATGTGTTGCAGATCCTTCTCTGTCTGTAGTCACTGAGACAGTAACTGTCATGACCTCCACTGCCCCTGTAAGCTACACTTCCAGTACAGACAGCCTTGTGGATCTGGGACATGCAATGACAACTCCACTGCAGCTAACAACATCAAAACATTTTGAGCCTGCATACAGAGTAACAGACAGCCAAGCGTTCTCTGCAAGTAGAGATGAAGTGCCAATAAATTTATCCCTAGGTACTTCAACCCATGCAGTGACATGGGCTACTACAAAGCCTGTTACTGTACCACCTGTTGGTGTTACAAACGGTTGGACTGATCTCTCGACTTCTCAGGAGCCAATGGAGAGTGGAGCAGTTGACCTTAGCACTACAAAATCCCACAGAACAATAGTAACAATGGATGAAACTACTTCAGGTGTCATAACTACAGTAATAGAAGATGATGAAAAGCCTGTGGATCTCACTGCAGGGAGAAGAGCTGTCTGCTGTGATATGGTTTATAAATTGCCATTTGGTAGGAGCTGTACAGCACAGCAACCTCCAACTACGCTTCCTGAAGATCGCTTTGGTTACAGAGATGACCATTATCAGTATGATCGTTCAGGGTCATATGGCTACAGAGGAATGGGAGGTATGAAACCATCTATGTCTGACACAAATTTATCAGAAGCTGGACTGTTTGCATACAAAAGCAAGAATAGCTTTGATTATCGAGTTGGGGCAACTGATGCAGCAGTAGATCTTACTTCTGGAAGAGTTACTACAGGTCAGTATGACACAGCAGCAGATCTTTCTTTGAAATATAATTTTGATGTTCCTCACCTCATTTCAGGATGATTTTAAAATGTATTTTTATTTTTCCCCTCCTTCTGTTGTTTTGTTTTCTTTTGGACAGTGTGACAAATTATTCTGGATTACACGTTTATTTCATTTCTTCATTTTACATATATGTTTTGCACAGAGGTGCCTGCATGTGCCTGCATGTTCAGAAATGCTTCCTTCACATCTAAAGTAGATCAGTAACCTGAAGATTTGCATGCAGTTTCCCCTTCCCATTTAATTCATCAAGATGGGATGACTTTCAGAATCCACAAAGCAGCATTCTTTTGTGGGACTGGACTGTAATTTTGCCCTGTAATTTCAGGTGAGGTTATGGATTACTCAAGCAAGACCACTGGTCCTTACCCAGAGACTCGGCAGGTAATTTCTGGCATCGGGATCAGTACACCACAGTACTCCCAAGCAAGAATGGTATCATCTCTGAGTTCCCCATTCGGCGTTGGAAGTGTTTTGAGATCATCCAATGGTGTTGTTTATTCTTCAGTAGCAACTCCCATCCCATCCACATTTGCCATCACTACACAACCCGGTTCTATTTTCAGTACAAGTGTCAGAGATTTACCTACTCTCCAAACAATTGACTCAGTGCCCTCCTTATCAACTTTGCAACAGAATCAACCTCTCCCAAGGTCGTACAGTTTCTTGACAACAGTGGCAACTGAAAAAGATGCAATTACTGCCCTTGATATTGAGACAGGCTTGCCACCTCTTACTCTAGAAACTATTGCCACTGAGCCAACTAACTTAATACCTTCAACAGCATCTGAAGTTTATACAGACGTAATCGAAGATGAGGTTGCTCTTCTCATTGCCCCTGAAGAAGGCAAACAGCAGCAGCTTGATTTGGAGCGTGAACTTCTTGAGCTTGAGAAAATTAAGCAACAGCGCTTTGCTGAAGAGCTGGAATGGGAACGTCAGGAAATACAAAGATTCAGGGAACAAGAGAAATTTATGGTACAAAAAAAGCTTGAGGAGTTGCAATCCATGAAACATCATCTCTTATTTCAGCAAGAGGAGGAACGGCAAGCTCAGTTTATGATGAGGCAGGAGACTTTAGCACAGCAACAGTTGCAACTTGAACAGTTCCAACAACTTCAACAACAGCTCCATCAACAGTTAGAGGAACAAAAAATTCGTCAAATATATCAATATGGTTATGACCCTTCAGGAACTGGCTCACCACAAACAACCACAGATCAAGCACTTTTGGAAGGACAGTATGCAACCACAGAAAACAGCCAGTTTTGGCCTACTGATGATGTAACCACTACAGCTTCAGGAGTGCTGGGTATTGAAATTCCACAAAGCCAAACATGGTATACAGTTCAGTCAGATGGCATTACCCAATATATACCTAGGTCTGGTATCCTAAGCTCTGTTTCAGAAATGTCTCTTAAGGATATTGATGTTAGAGAGGAGAAGCAATTGAAAAAGAGAAGTTCTATGCCAAAATTACGTGGTCCATATGAGGAGCTGGATGAGACTCTGGAAGATGAGCCCAGGTGTTTCAAAAAGATAGTAGACAGTGGAGTACAAACTGATGATGAAGACGGAGCAGACAGAGGTTACACAAACAGGAGACGGAGAACTAAAAAGAGTGTTGATACAAGTGTTCAGACAGATGATGAAGATCAAGATGAATGGGACCTTTCTAGCAGATCTAGAAGAAAGCCTCGTGTAGGGAAATACAGTGAGAGTACCACTGAGGCAGACAAAGCTAAACAGTTTTCCAAAGTATCTAGTATTGCAGTTCAGACAGTAGCAGAGATTTCAGTACAAACAGAACCTGTAGGAACAATAAGAACACCTTCAATCAGGGCCCGATTGGATGCTAAGGTTGAAATCATAAAGCACATTTCAGCGCCAGAAAAGACATATAAAGGAGAAAGTTTGGGATGTCAAACAGAGACAGAGTCAGATACTCAAAGTCCCCAATATCTGTCAGCTTCATCCCCTCAGAAAGATAAAAAACGCCCAACACCATTAGAAATAGGCTACTCAGCCCACCTTCGTCCAGACTCTACACTGCAGGTAGTCCCTTCCCCTCCCAAATCTCCCAAAGTTCTCTATTCACCCATTTCACCTGTTTCACCAAGCAAAGTTATAGAGTCAGCATTTGTACCCTATGAAAAACCCATCACTGATGACATCAGCCCTCAGAAGATGCTGCATGCTGACATTGCCAAGGTTCCTCCATCAAGCCCAAAGGCGGCAAAGATGATGCAACGCTCTATGTCTGATCCTAAGCCCCTGAGCCCCACAGCAGAAGACAGTTCCAGAGCTCAGTTTCAGTACTCTGAGGGTTTCATGGTAAGAAGTATTTGCTTACTTTTTTTTTTTTTTTTTTTCAGTATGCAGTTGTACAGCTGACTATCAGTACACCATGATATCTGACACACCCATCAGAAATTCCTATGTATGCAGTCTTTTTGCACATCTTACTGAAAAGTCACAAGAAATATCTGCTGTCTAAAGCAAGGGTCGTTTGATTCATTGTTTTGTCTGGAAAAAGAGGAATCCAGTCTTAGTGAGATTCAGAAGAGAAAAAAAATACAACACACAACAAATCCTTATTCAGAATTTGGATGGCACTTTACATTGTATATAGTAATTAATTATATTATATTATAATATTACATAATATTACATAATATATTTTATATAGTAATTAATTGGCAATAAAACAGCTACTACTAATTCTTCAGAAAATGAAAAACATTTTCTTCTCTAGTATTATAACACCCAGCTCTTGTGGCACACTCTGTAGTGTATTTACATTGGAATTACTGCATATACCTCCTGAGAGGCAGCTGAAAGCAGATTTGCAGTTGCATGATTTAGCTGTCATTTTTGATCCTTGTGGGTTTTTTTTTGGCCATTTATGATTCTGTGCATAATCTTGTGTCCCAGTCTGTACATACATCTTTTATCTCTTCCAGCGTGAAAGGTTTCAGATCATAAATCCATTTTTTGCGGCTTTGTTTTGGATAGGGAGGATTATCAAGAAGTTGTACAAGTGCTGGGGACTGTTTCTGACAGGGCCAGAGGAAGGATGCTGGATTTAGCTGGGATAGAGGCAGTTTTGAATAATATCATCATCAGGATTTTAAATGTGCTATTTCTGCAGTATTCCTTCTCCTTGAGAAGTAAGATTTTTTATTTGGGAATCAATCCATTATTTATGAATGAACGGAAGTAGTCTTGGTGAAACAAACAAGCAAACAAAAACAACAAACAAACAAACACACCACAATATTTAACATGTTCTTGGCTGTCCATTTGTCTAAGTATATTCCCTTATGTCAGGGCATTGGTACTCCATATCCCTATTGCAGGATTAACAGTGTGAGAAAGAATAACACAAATACTCATTTCATATAGAGGCCTTGGAACAGCATCTTAAAGAACATTGTTCACAGGTTAGAAATTGTTGGGTTGTACTAGATTTTGGAAAGTAGGTATTAATATTGTAAAATAACTGGCACTGCAGTGAAACTATTACTGATAACAAATGTTCACTTATAGATACATATATATTTAATATGAATTGTATAGTTTGTATGATGGTGGATGATAAATTCTGTGAGGCACTGTGTGAAGGCCTTTACATTAGAGCTTGAACACATGCAGTATTTATTAATCAAGACATAGAAACAAAGGACTTGTATGTCATTGTTCATTACTTACTTATATGGTTATTACAGTGTTACCCTGATCACAAACAGTAATGATATATGCTGTTCTTATTAGTATGCAGCCATCAAGCAGAAATAGTCCATGTCTTAAAGTAATTGTAATCTAACTGAAAGAGGTAGACTTTTTATGGATTTTTTTATAGAATTTGAAGTGCAAGTAGACAAACACAAGGAAAGTAAAAATCTTCCATAGTTTAAAGTGGGCTGCACTAACTATGTCATGTGGCATATGGTGGGGAAGCTGCTCTGCAAACCTCCCGTGACCGTAATGGCAGCTTTCAGCCCTGATGTTATGTAAAACATTAAGAATTATTAGGAACTTTTTTTTTTTTTTTTTTTTTTTTTCTGATACAGGTTCTTATGTTCTGTTAGCTTTGTCTGGGATCAGATGAAAAATAAAGGAGCAGAAGAGACACATGATAAACAAGAGACTACATAAAAAGAAAGTTTCAGAGAGTGATCTAATTACATCATCAGAATCTGAAAATATTGGGATAATTTGCTTTGGAAGTTTGTCAGTTTCAGTTCTCAATTACTCAGCACAGATATGGTAGGAAGCAGGGATCTTCAATTTCCATAAGACTTATAGTATTCTCTCCAGCAGAACTACATTTTTTGATACCAAGCCTAGTTTTAAGACTGTAAAATCTTGGCAGACAGTTATTTCTTCCATTGTGCCTTAATACCCTCCTTCAGAAGTTCCTCCTGAAAGTTGCTATACACACAGTGGCACTGTTGACAAAGTGTATAGTCTGTTGACATTTTCACAGAATCACAGAATCAGTTTTTTTTTTCAGCTGCAGATTTGTGTTGTTGCAACAACATACTGTTGTTGTACTTGAGTTTAAATACAAGATCATTTTTGGATTATCCTACTAGTTCTGAAACTACAATGTTTCATCAACATTGAAATATATTATTAGGGAGTGCAACTTTTTGGTAATTTTTTGTACGGTGTCCGTAGCAGTTAAAGATCTTGTGTAAATTCTCTGTTTACCCTTTTGTGCCTCCTAACTGGAGAGCACTTAATCGCCTAATTGTAAAAGGGAAGGGTACAGGGGATCAGATACATCATTCAGAACAATGAAGTTTACTTCAGAAAAACTTGTCAAACAGTTCACTCAGAATAAGAGGGCAATGTTGAATGTAAAGGAAAAAAATGGAAATGAAAGATTGATCTTTCACTACATTTGGGAAATGGAGTGTGTACAGGAATATTTTTTGCATGAATGAATATCCTATCACATTTTTAATAGTTCTTGTTTCAGGGTTATGTCTTTGTCTCCATTTATAAATGCTGCAGGTGAAAAGGGTGTTCATATGTTCATGTGCATGTTTCACAGGCTTCATTTTATGACAGTTTATCAAAAATGTTTATCTTTATGCAATCAATGAGCCTAAAAGGGTAGAAATAAAATTGGTCTTAAAATCCCTTCTAAAGATTACAGTGAAATGACATTTTGTCCTCCAGTTAATACACTTTCGTCATTCATGTACTTCTTCCATTTAAAAATGCGTTTCTTATAACATTTCAAGAAAGAGATTATGGAGACTATGAATAAGATGATGAAATGATACCCCTACTTTTCACAACTGCTGTTGCAAATAAAACTTTATGTTCTTTAATTTGCCTTTTGTAGGAAATTATTACAATTTTTTATCCAATCTAGTATAAGTGAAAGGCTGAAAAATAATTTGCCTGCTAATCATGTAATTATAAGTATCAAAAATATTGCTTTCAGTGACAGCACATTTAATGTTGGGATAGCAAGTTACATGTTTACATTACATTTTCCATTACTGTCTATTGTAGTCATTGCCTCTATTGCCATGAACATAGAATGAACATAGGTGATACCTTCCTACTAATCTGAAGTAAAAGCATTTCTTTCCATTTTATTTCCTTTGATGGTTCTTGTATAGTGTGCAGTTTTGTGAATAATCAAGTGTAGCTGTGTCAAGGAAAAATTGTGAGATACAGGTTGCCAGCATGAAAAAAGACTCATGGTAGACACCCATCTAGAATTGTTGCTATTCAAAGATACCTATTGTTCCTCCTTGGGAAGCTTTGTGCCACTTGAACTCCCAGTGGAAATGATCTTCTTGGTGCTGCCTTTGATAGGCTGTCCAGCAGGCCTGTGTGGTAGGATTCCACAGAATATGATGCAATAACAGTGGTTTCCATGGGGGCACCAGGAAGTCATAGTAGAGTTTGGAAGCAGTGATTCAAATTTATGTATTCAGCAGCAACAACAGCAAACTAAAAAAAAGTGAGTACCTGACTAGTTTAATAAAGAAATAGCTTTATACCAGTGCATCACAGATCAAGTCACATGCCAGTCACAGTCAACTTCAGCACTTGTACATGTTGCATATGTATAATCAAAGATGGAAGTTGTCTGCCTTTTGCCTTTGGATGTAACATGCCTGCTCAGCTAAACTGAAGCAAATGGCAGGAGATCTCACACATGAACTGTCACACTCCTACAACATCTACAGCTTAAGCAGTGCATAAAGCCTTAGAAGAAGTGTTTGTATTAGTGAAACTAATGCAAAGACACATCTGTCAACAGCCTGCTAGCTTCAGGGTAGAAACTGTGTATTTAAGCATCCACAGTTTGAACAAATTCTATCAATCTATTTATTAAGAAAGTTACCAAAGACATTTCTTGGATTTGTTGTCCGATGTTAGTTGCTGCTACTGTAGGGTAAATACAATTCAAATCTGTATGCTATGCTAAAAAAGACAATGATTTCAAGAAAAATCTCCAGAGATTGTTTATTTATGTAGGTAAAAAAATTACAGAACTTCACCTATTGACCTAGTCAGAACAGAAATGTTTTTTTAATACCAATTCTAAGTGTCGTTTTTTTAAATGTTGAATTTAAAAGTAATAAGAACAAAGCACAGTAATCTGTTTTATATTCTATAGTATTGTACTGATAACTGATGTCAACAACACGAAGTGACAGATCTAAAAGTGTTGCCTCAGATACATAGCACCAGTTATTATGTATACGTAATAAATATAAAAGTAAATTACAGAAAATATTGTTCTCTGTAATCTATCACTGTCCTCAGTTTAAAATCAAGTTAGCGGAATTTGATCATGATACTGTAATTGCAACATAATTCCTCATTTTCATCATAACATTACATAATGGTTTGGATAGGTTCTTACTGTATGTTACTTTTAGATGAGCTGTATCTATTTTGAATGGTGCTGTTAGCATTCCATGCTTGATATCATTTCACATTTTCAACTACAATGAATATATTTTTTATGTTTTCTTCTTTAAAACTGAAGGTGAGGACCTCAGTGATTTGGTCTGTCTTTTCCTACATCAGATGTGCTGTACATATGGGCACTGGAGAGGGGAAACAAAGTAGTGGCTCCCAGTAGAATTAAAACCTTCTGTATATCCTATCTATGATGCTTTGCTTCCCTTTTTTGGACTAAACTGATAACCAGATATGTATAATATTGAAGAAAATTCTGCTTAGGTAATGAACAGAGATAAAGCATTGGGATAATTTTGTGGTTTTGGGTTGGGTGTTTCTGTTTTTTTGCCTTCCTCAGAAGCAGGGACTAGGTTCATTTCTTAGTGTTGTTCCAGAATTTCAGGTAACAGAATTCCTGCTATTACCAGGACATTGGTGTTTCCCTTGGTTTCTTGTTGTAGTTATGCTTCTTGGGTGGTAATTTGTTATAGCTCTTGTATCTATTGTAAAATACTTAGAAGTTATTTGTGGTCTGTGAGATATGTGGTTACATGATTGCAGCTACAGAAGGCTTCATTCAGTGACTTTTAATTTTCCAGTACAGTCCCATGATCTGGTTTGGAGAAAAAGAAGAATATTTTTTCTCCTTAAAAGTTACCTTTAAATATAACACAGCCATTGCCTCATGCAGAAACAGCAGTTATTTGGGTTTAAGTATAGCAGTGCGTTGTGTGAGGAACTGGCTTTGGTAATATGATGTAAGAGTAACCTCAATTTAAAAAGCAAGTTTTTTGTTGTTGTTGTTGTTTGTTGTTGTTGTTGTCGTTGTTTTTTGTTTGTTTGTTTGTTTTTTTGGTGGTGGTTTTTTGTTTGTTTGTTTGTTTTTGTTTCCTTTGTTTCCAGGAAATCTAAGTGACATCTTTGGGCTGTGGTTTAACAAAACTCTTCTTCAGGCATTGGTGACAAATGGTCCTTTATTTTGGCTGTGCATACACCAGTTTAAAGCATAGTCTGGGAGTGGCCTGATTTGCATGGTTTGTATGGTTTACATGCAGTTTGTCAACTGCTCACTTGGGTCAGCTTAACAGTGTGTTAACAGTTAGCAACAGACTAAGTCACTGGTTCTGGATAGGCACACAGTGTAGTTTTCTACATCCCTGAAGAGTGCCCTGTAGCTTGTGTATGAAGCTGGTTCATTGCTTATAGTCAGATTATATTTTGAGATTGAATTTAGGCCAGCAATCCAGAGAAGGTGTAGCTGTACCCAGTGAATTCATTTCATGCTTGATTATCAAGTCAAATGCTAGTGTGCCTAGTTGGGCTCATGCAAGCTGCAGAAAAATGTGTAAAAGCATGGCTTTCTTTATCCTATTATCCCTTATATCCTACTCTTCTTTTCCCCTCTCACCCCTCCTTTACTTTTGCTGAAGAAAGAGGAGAGATTAATAGTTTACTAGATATGCACCATTTGCATTCTCTCAGTCATGAAGGTAGTAGCAAGGTAGAGTACTGATTCTTCCTATCAATTCTTCGTGGACATAAAACAGACATACACTCTCTCATCATTCCTCTGCTATTGAACCATCTTGACAACTAAATTGTAGAAACACATGATGACAGATTTTTTTTTCTTCCTCACTTCCTTGGATAGATATAGTGTTCAAAAGATCCTAAATCTCTCAGTAGCTTATGTGCTCATTTTACAAAAGTGACCTTTAACACCTGAAGAAGGATTAATTACTTTTCTTGATGGGTCTTAGGCTCCGTTAGCACTTGATTTATTTTCAGAAGGATTTCCTGCTTCATATTTATATAACTAATCTTTCTTCACATTCAGATATTATTTAAAAAGACATTTCTAAAGTAGCAGCGTCAGTCCAATACAGCAATGTACTGGGGGACAAAGGCCACTGATTCATGCATTCCCTGCACACCATTTTTCTGCATTTCAAAAAAAAAATAAATCACCTGAAACTGAGTTGAAAAGTTAGGATCTCACTCACAACTAAAGACAATTCTTGATCATCTTTTATTCCTATGCAATTAGTAAAATATCTATCTTCTCCTTTAACTACAAATTTTTAGCTAGATTTATGATTACTTTTTTCCACTGAAGTTTTGATGTATTTACAGTTTAGAGATCTGTTAACATTTCAAGCTACTGCTTCCTGTGCTGTATTTGAAATCCTTTGGAATAACCTCTCTGTGACTCAAATAAGCCATCTTTTTTTTTTTTTTTTTTTTTTTT